>NC_137046.1:63174911-63304911 GCF_032717465.1 Coenobita brevimanus | reverse complement strand
ATCGCTTTGGAAAAGATGCTACGAATCTCCTAAATCACTTACAGTACATTATGAACGCAAGGACGGTTTTTTCGTCGGTTAAGAATGCATCCTAACCCCTCTCCCATTAACTTGCTTTTGGTCATAGGACGTCAGTATTCACTTGTATGTGTGGAAACAACATCGATGGTGACAGGAATAGCATACAAGTGAATGGAAGAGTGGAGTATTGCAAATAATTTCACTAGAAAAAGGTGCTAAAGATCTTATAATAGTACTTGAAATGTGTAATCACCTTATATACTGAAACTATATCGACGACAGAATGACCAGACTAACATACAAGTGAATAATATAGCGAAGTATTGCAAATAAAGAGCACGGAAGAAGGCACTACGAAGCCTATAATGGCACTTTCAACATGGGCCTAAGAATCGTATCTGTAGTCACCACCCCTATGCCTCTCCTTAGCAGCTTTCCTAATCTGGTCCAACACGAAGTCGGGGATCGGGTGTGGGAACTCTGGAGCCACGGGCAGGTGGTCTCCCTGGGCCTGGTATCCGTTCTCATCAGCTACGAACCTCAGATTGACGTGTGTACCATCGGGAGCGGTGTACCTGGAAGTGGATTAACAGATATCAGATTGTTATTTACCTCTAGTATACGATGTTCATAATTACCATATGCATGTTCCTTCCATACACCCGCTCCTTTCACTGAAATTTACTTCATCAACATTTAGTTCTTCCCTTGCTCCATCCTTCCTTCCGACTTGGTGGCAAGCCCAACATTGTATTGTTTGTTTTTCTTGATTGTAAAACAAGTAGTACTGCTGATACAACTGTAAATATACTTTTAAGTAGAGAAAGGTGTTATTGCAGGTATTCTTTAACCTCATAATATTATTTGTAGTACCGGTATGTTATTTCAGTGTTCAGTGCTTCATTGCTGATTGCTGCAAATTTCTGAGGATCGTAGCAGAAAATGCATGTTTCTAAGTCGGACCGAAGCAGTTTTAACGTCTCGGTAGATACAGTTGCCATTTTGGGGTATAACTCTCCCGTCTGTGTCATTATCCAAGCGTGATCAGCAACATCATCATCTGACCATACTTTCATGTTTCGCAAAAAGGTATGTCCGAATGTAAAAGTCTGGTACTCCGACCTGGACTCCCTTGTGATAATTGGTAGGGGTTGCTCGCTTTATTATGCACCTTTCGTTTTGGTCCTCAATTTTTTCAGGAGTTGCGTAACTGAAAAGTCTGCTTAAAACCGAATACTTTCCTGGGCAAAGGTACTCAGGACTCAGAGGTAAAGTTTCACTAGAACGATGATTATAAGATAGCGGTAACGATACTGAAGGTATTAACAGAATAAAGGTACAACGGACTATCATACAAACTTTAACTAGAATGATAATTACGAGACAGCTATAATGAATTTAAGACATTAACCACTTCAGTGCGATGACGCCTTATAACTACTGCCTCCAGATAGATTATTATGCTTATGAAAGGCTTCTCAAACACCGTCACATTCACGAATACTGTCACACTTAAGATTACTGTCACTTGAGAATCCAGGCATACTTAAGAATACTGTCACACATAAAATACTGGCATACTTAAGAATACTGTCACACATGAGTATATTGTCACACTTAAGAATACTATCACATTTAGGAATATTTTCACTCTTTGACACGTGCTGGCAAGCGCTAACAACCGCACCAGCTTCCGACTCAGGGGTGCCAGACTGAGCCAGCGCTGCTCCATACCTGGGATAGGATTCACATGCATATTTTCAATCGATTCCATGTCCTAAGTTGCGTTTGTTTTTTTCCAGCAAGAGCTAGAAACACGGGAAAAATCTTCAGTCTCTCATAATTTAGAATTTTTAGGAACTGGAAACACGAGATAACTTTCGCAGTCTCTTCTAATTCTTCCTGGGGAAAAAAATTTACAAGATAAATTTCCTTCCATAATCAAAATTTGTTTTGCAGGTAGGACAAAGGAAGAAAGATGTGATATCTTCCCATGTCTCTTGTTCTCCCTGCAAACAAACCTGAGCTAGAACTGGGAAACAGTCGTAAATATGTTCGTGAATGCTAACCGCCGGTCCGCACGTCAGTAATAGAGTCATCCCTAGCATGACAGGGGCAAGAATACTCTTGAACTTACGAGTATTGGCCAGCCTTAACAACAGCACCATTCCCCGTCTCAGGGGCGCCAGACTGAGCCAACACTATGCCATTGCCGGTCTCCACATCCACACTGTATGTTCCTCCATCCTCTAGATGCCTCTCGTCTTTAAGAATACGTACGACCTCTCGTGAGTTGTGGTCGTCGTACCGGGTGGGGGCAGCCGGAGCCACAACGGCCAGGGCGACGAGTATGGCCTGTAAAAGATAGATAGATAGATAGATAGGTAGATAGATAGATAGGTAGGTAGGTAGGTAGAGAGAGAGTCATTTGATCCGACGACGTATTTAATTGATTTATTCTTCCTATCGCCAGACGGCTTTATTTAGCTTTGAAGAGAGACTACAAAGAGGCTTTACAAATTGGGAGGTAAAATATCCTTTCTTAACCAGTGCACTAACGGACATCTCCCTGAAAATCAACGAAATCATCTGAAAATCGAGAGAATAGACTAAAAAAAAGTAATGAAATTCAAGAAAATAGTAGTGAGTAGATAAAAAAAAAAGAATCAGGAGATATTTTGCTGTCGTGATAAGTGCTATCTGTTGAGAGAGAAGTCGTTCATAAAAAGGGATTAATACCTGAGGATATTTTGCTAGGACGACGAGCACGGCCTCTGGAAGAAGGGGTCGCTCATGAAGAAGGAAAAAAATGCCCAGGAATGTGATCATCTGGCGTTACTTACTAGGGAATACTCGCGTTGTTCCGAACGTGGTAGGTTTAACTCCTTCATTACACTCGCGTATTTTTCATTGTTACTGGATCGCCACCAGACGATTTTTATTTTTTTCGGAGTTAGAAGAACCAATAGTGATAGGTTAGTAACCCATTCATTTCGTAGTCACCTCAAAACTTAATAAAATATTTTAGCGTTGTTAAATATCAAGTAACAAGTAAAAATCGTTGGTGAACGACATACGGAAAGTACCCTTTCTCTGGAGATGCTGTAGCATCAAAAAATACGTCATTGGATGGAAATGGAAAATGAGGATGCTAAACTTACAGTGGTGCAGCCTAAAGTATGACGGACACACAGATTCGTTAAAGTTCTCGTGTGGTTAACCCCGTCACTACGATAACACCTGTGATTTCATTCTTGCCATGCACAGACGATTTTATTTAGACCCGGAGAAGCCTGTTCAGAATTGGAGGAGTTAAATACAGCCTTCATTAACCCTTTAGTTTGAGAGGCCTTTCCGACGTTTTAAGAAAATCGTCTGGAGGAAGCATGAATGAGCTGCAGAAGACGTTTTAATAGACGTTACTTTAAGTACATGTGGTAAAGATTAATGATACATTTCTACCGCCCTTGAGTAAGATGATTCCTTGTACAGGGTGGTCCGTATATTACACATCACAGTTCTCGTGTGCTCCGGAAACGGCTCAGGATTCTAGTGTTAGGAGCGCAGTTAACTTGGCTGCTTCGTGAAATTGTCTTTTAACTATGTAGTCATGGAGCATAATAAATATACAGTGTAAAACATGAGACGGGTTACGGTTAGCCGAATATGATGCAGAGTAGACACTGGTAATGATGAACGAACTGCCCCAAGAAAACAAGGGAATAGGAATGCGTAATATATGGACGACCCTGTACTCTTATATGGTTTTGCCACAACCAAACGATTTAATTCGGGCACGCACCACCAGACGCCATCGTTTTTTTTTTTTTTTTTTGTTTCCTCATCTTGCTGCCTACAGACGAGATTACTCAAAGGAAGAAAAGTTTCTGGCACGGAAGGATTAGATGAAGGCCATATCTAAATCCCTCAATTCGAAAAGCCTCACTAAGCCTGAAGAAAAAGCCGGAAGACACCAAGAATAAAATACAAAGTATCGTCTGAATTTCCTACGGTAGGGAGGAGTACCCTTCCTCCTCTGGGATCAGGTGTTTTTGTTGATATTGTTGCTCCAAGTTTATCTGAACGTGAACGAGGTGGGCTGCAGGCTGATGATGCCCATTTCTTACCGTCTACCATCTTGTTTTCGAGAGATGCGGCGAGAAATGAGGGACGTTTGTATAAATGGAGAACGCTTTTGACAGGCTGTATCGATGCCACTGCATGAAGGCGTCCCTTTCCAGAACCTGGAAGTAGGATAATGATGATGATGGTAATAATAATAATAATAATAATAATAATAGTAGTAGTAATAATGATGTTGATAATAATAACAACAATAACTAACTGTTACAATATTAAATGATGATGATGATGATGATGATGATGATGACGATGATGATGATGATGATGACGATGATGACGACGACGATGATGATGATTGATGATTGATGATGATGATGATGATGATGAAAAGCCCATCAATACTTTGTCTTCTGTGACTCACTCTCAGCTGAGTAAAATCGCCTGACTTTAGCTGGAACCGAATAATATAGCTGTCCCTACCATGAGAGGGTTATTGGCACCAGTATTAAGACTCCTAGGTTCCTGTGACTTACATTAAGCTGAATAAAATCGTCTGGCGTTATCTAAGATAAAACAGAACCCTGAGACTCACTCTCAGTTGAATAAAATAGTCTGCCGTTACCTGGTTTAGAATACAGGAGTTGTCCCGACCAGAAGAGAGAGAGAATAATAAAAGTGTTAATTCTCTGAGGCTAATATTCTCTCTCAAATGAAAAAATCGTCCGGTATTAGCTAGAATAGAATACTACACTTTTCTCGATCATAAGAGACTAAAAAAATACGGTCATTCTCCTTACAATTTTCATACTCCCCGTTGCTGCTTTTTCTCATGTACTGGAGCGGCGGAGCCACTGCGCCGAGCACATTACGTATATATATACTCCAAGATCAGCTGTCGGAGGGTTGCCAAATGTGCCTTTACTATTAAGTGTCTAAGAACGAGTTTTCTTTGACATTAACTATATAGGCTTATGAACTCCCCAGCCAGTCAGTAACAGGTTAAGAACTAGTTAGTCATAAGTGAACCCAAGTGAGGTAGGATACAGTCAGCCGCAAAACTTGTCTCGTAGATCCCAGTCCGGGGTTGAACCTGGTCAGATTTACTGTCTTATTCGATGTAGCCTTTGAGATATCGTTGTATCTCTTCTTTATCGAGTTTTACTGCACATTTCACAGCAGTATCCGCTTGTATGTTATTGATGCAAATTATATCGATATTAAAGCTACATGTGGCATACAAGAGAAAGCCAAGTGTAATGTGAATAGTAAATCGCTAAGGAAGAGGCACTGCGAAGCTTCTGTGACACTTGATAAGCTGCTTAATGTTAGAACCCAATCTAAAACACTAAGCTGTCTGAATGAGGCTGAACCGATATGTAATAAGACTATTTTTGCTGCCTTGAGACGGTTTTTCTTCACATTAAAATGGATTTGTAACTTTTAAAGGCTCAGTTAAGGCTTTAAAAAATCCCAATCGAGACTTCTTTCCAAAGATTAAATAATAAATGCCTCTGAAAGTATCAGAATTTGAAAAAGACATCGTTTGAGTGAAACAGTTTGAAAGAGTACGAGTATAGAGAGAATCGTTTCTGCTACAAGAGTATAAGTACGTCTTGAAGTTGGTTAGAGCCCGAAGTATTTTTTTTTTCTTTCTAATGTGTCTGAATGGGCACAGACGTGATAGTATATGTTCCCTGAGGCCCAGCATTCCTCCTACGTGACACACATCTTTACACGACAACACTTTGGCGCAGTTACCGGTCCATAATGAATATATGATAAGGCTGTCTCATTCTGAACTGGTGTAATGTTATTAGGGCGAATGGTTTTATGAAATGTCAGTAGGTCTTATGTAAAATAAATGGTTTGTTTTAATCCACCGATCCCGGGGATGTCAATTTCAGTCTATTCATGCGATCATCTAGTCATTGTTTCCAGCTTCTGACGGACTTTTTGCACTCCAGGTTTAGATTGTTACACTTGTTCAGTAGGAGAAACCTTTCCTAATTTGAATAAAGTTATATAGTGGCAAATAATAAAAAAGACATCACTCGGATTCACGATGCTAATAATTTTTTAAGTAATCAGAGTGTTCCCTACCCAGCGACGGATCAGGCTAGCCTTCTCCTAGACAGCAAGCCAGGATGGAGGACACTGCTTTTGCGGATCACTGTACCACGTGTGAACCGAGGTAAAACCAGTTTTTAGCCAGTCAAATGAGGTCTGTTCTTGTAAACCTTATGACGCTAGCTAAAGGTTAGGAGCGCGGAAGTATTATTGTACGAGGAAAAAAAATACAAGTCAGAGGTTGCATAATGCTCTTCTCACTCTGACTTGGCCTGAACTTGCCATCTTTCCATCATCAGTGCTCAGTTGTAGCAATAGATCAACACAAGTATGATGTTAGTTATGAAGAAGTGGCATTGAAAGGATGTAAAACTTTATCATACTCTACCAGTGAGCTACGTTAAAAAACGGCAAAAAGACGAAAATCCGGGACGAGTTAAAGTGAATGAACTGTAATCTTGATTCTCAGAGAAGGTGAACCCCCTGAATCAAGAGAATTATTCTGTTGTTTAATCATGGAATGAACAGTCTTGCCGGCTTCCAGCTTCTGGTTCCTTCTACCTTGGGGGAAAAAAAAAAAAAATATTATATATAGAATATCGACAGCATGCACACAAACAGGAAACATGTACTAAAATTGTATATTGTGAACTAAAATCAAAGTTTAATTAAAATGCATTTCTCTATTTTCATAGATCCTCAGTTATAAATAGTGGCCCAGGAAGAGGTGTGCTTCCTATAAGTGATTGATAGCCACTGATATTTGGTATGAATTGTCCACTGTTGTTAGTTTCATTTCGAGTTGTGTGAAGCTTCAGTTGCCCCATTTTCGTAATTCGGAAAAAGGTTTGTTTTTTGAAGCTGTAATTGGGTCATTGTCTCATAGATCTCTGTTCAGTAATGGTTTAAATTTGCTTATGAAATATTTTTCCTTTGATTTTCTTAATATAGGATCATCCTTTTTTACTTTATAGAAAAAGTAAAAAAGGATAATATTGAAGTTTGGAGAACATTTTTTTTTTGCACATTTAGCTATGTGGGTATTAACATATAAACCTTTACCGTGATTAATATGATCCCTATGTAGGTTAGTACGAAGCCTGAGATTTGAGGTCTCGCCTATATAAATCTCTTTGCATCCACCGCAGCGAATTACGTAAATGCAGTTTTGTGTCGAGCATCCCATGTTTTCGTTAATTTGGAATGTGTAGTTGACACTGGGAAAAGTGAATTGACTGCCTTCAATTATTTCCATGCAGAGTTTACATTTTTTGTCTTCACATTTCTTCACTTTGAAACGAGATATATTATTAAACCTAGCCCTTGTTAAAATTCTTTTTAGATTATTGTGTTGCCGCTTTGCTTTAATTAAGGAGACATCTTTATATATTTCCTGTGTTTCAGGTGCTTTTTAAAGAACATTAATTGTACATGAGACTTCATTAAAGTGATCATCATAATTTGGGTATGAAAATCTTCTTGGGTTATTTCCCCACAAGAAGATTTTCATACCTTATAAGCATATATATATATATATATATATATATATATATACTGTATATAGTCCACTTTGGGGAAAATTTAATATTTGAGTCAGCTAGAATCATCTGTCTATCTATCTGTCTTTCTTTCTGTCTGTCTGTCTGTTTGTCTATTTATTGTCAGACACCTTGATCCCGGAAGGGGTAGCCACAAATGAATCACCTTTCTGCCACCCTGTCTAATGCCGTCAGGCTGCCCCCTCTTGAATTTACTCTCCCTCTTCAATTATATTATTCTTTTCCCCATCGTCCTTCATGTCCTCAGTTTCCCCTCTTCCCCCCACCCCTCCCATTTATCTTCCTCACATTCACTCTCCTTGCCAGCCTCTCATCCTTCTAAACCATTTCAAGGTACTTATCCCAGTGACTTTACCGCATACCTAACCCACTACGTAGAAAAGTCTCTCAAGCGGAATAAAATAGCCGGGAAGAGAAAAAAAAAAATACAACAAAAGGAAGTGGTCGTCTTCAGTCAGCATTTCCCACTGCCTATGACCTCCAGACTTTTAAACGACTTGTGCCCAGGCATCTCGAAATGAACGGAGCTTGCATTTGGTTCGCGTTTGTTAAATAAATCTGGAAAAGGCAAATATTTGCGGGCTTCCAGCCATTGGTTCTTACTATTTCACACACACACACACACACACACACACACACACACACTGAAATGCATTCTGAACCGCTGTTCACAACGAGCATTAATGAGTCCAATTTCGACTCATCATTACCAGAAGATTTGAGAGAGCATTTCGTTTTTTTTTTTTTTTTTTTTCCGGTAAAGCCAGCCTCTGATTTTCCAAAGTGTATTATGTCAAAGTGCTATATACTTCTTGCTCATATGATGACGTGTTGTTCTACATCAAAGTCCTACTACAGACGCAAGTGCAGTCAAATTCAAAAGTCACTTAATCTCACCTCCTTCCCTCTTCGCTGGAGTCATAGATGCCTGAATGACGCGCTTTAGACAAAGATGCATATTATGAATATAGACAATAATATGCACCTTTTTCCACTGTTTCATTTTAAAGAGTTTGTGAACCAGTGTTTAAATAAAGGCAGGAGATGCGAACGGGCTTTTGTTTCCCACTTTCTAATGAACAGTTCTACAATGGATAATAACAACCACTTTTTACACCCACCCATCCACCTACCGAGCGTCTAAAGCTGCGAATATGATGCAACACTTAATTATGGAAAGTAGATGGCGTTTTTGTGTGACGCATCTTTAGCGTAGTTGAATTCCTGCCTTTGGGCGATGGGTCAAGGTCGCTGAGGAGTCTTTTACATTCACCTGACGGAACAGGGCTGCTCCTCTCTCCGGTAGTGAGTCAGAGTTGCTGGGAACCTATTTCGTTTCACCTAATGGTAGTGGGCCACCGCCGCAACTTCAGTTCGAAGTCGTGGTTGAATACACAGCGATGAACCTTCGTTATGACGTAGGAATGAGTCTTGTTGGTCACTAATCAAGTCAACCCTACAGTCATGACTAAACTTAGCCATTAGGTGTCGTGAAAGGCGTTAGGGATCGCTGCCAGGATGGAACAAACGAGTTATGATGAGAGCGTGCTGCCTCAGGTCCCCAGGATAATTAAATGCTTCTCATCCTTTGGCTAAATGTAGTCGGGTACAAAAGTTCCTCAGTCACGTCACCTCATTTGCTACTTATTTCCGTAGGCTGGCTAATAATCCTAAGGTGAGAGGGATAATTTTTCATTGTTCCTCGGCCCATAGATGATGCTTTCTTGAACTGGTGCGTCAGAGAGAAAAGTGACGGAACTGAACAGTAGTAGAAATTTTGTCACTGTGCCCCCTGCTGGTATACAGGGTTCGGACTGTGGGTGGGCAGACTCCTTTCGGATATTTTGATAATTTGTGTCTGGATTCCGAGTGTTTTTTCTTCATGCATTTCTGGAAAACATGTAAACAAAGTACCGGTACAATACAGACTCTACAGAAAAAAAACAAAAAAAAACACGGGGAATTAATTTTCAGCCTTTTCAGTACAAGTTTAATACAGATCATTACCAGCGCTGTCTCAAAATCCACACCATTTCTCATCACTTATTTCCTAGTTGCTCGATATATTCCAGTGGTAAAAGTAAAGGTTTAAATGGTTGCAATATATTAAAGTTACATATTTTGACTGTGTACTTTTGAGACTGTTGGAACTGGGGTACGTAATTACTGTATGTATGGGCATGGCGTAAAGATGCACTCTCGTTGTCATAGTTTCTCTCCACTTTCTACACCTGTCAATTGCTGTCTCCAGGCAACTGTATTCCTGTTAAGAGATACTCGCAAAATCTCCATAGGTCAGATAGAGCATTCGCTATCCACTTCTTCCTCTTCTTTTGCACTTCCTTCGCCCCTATCCTTTGCTATCTCCAAAAGACTCTTGAGATTTTCGAGGAACTGTAGAGGATTGATATAGCGTTCACTATCCACTTCTTCCTCTGCCTTTTCACACTCTCTGCCTCTATCCCTTCTCATACTTAGAAAACTATATTCCAGTCATAAGATATTCGCTGAACTGCGGGGGTTAGATAGATTATAGTTTTCATTCACTTTCATGGCGCTCTCCCAAGGTGAATATAATTACCAGGAATTAACAATACAATAACGATATATAAAGCGTCATCGTACTTAAAGGATTCACGTGTCTCAGATGATACGACCTGCGTTTGGGAACTGGACACGTAATTTTAAGAAGGCAAGAAGGCAAAATTCAGTGTCTATTGATTTCACGAGAGTAATTGGACAATCCATTTTTAGCAAGCCCGTCTTCCCTTGGAATATAACCCACAATACGTGATTGTATATCCAAGCCCTTCAAATGTACTGCTTGATTATCAGTGACTTCATTCAGAGGTTATTGACTTTCTACCTTCTAGGTCAAAGCACCCACACATTTAACAGAAAACGGCTGCTTGAAGTGCGTCTGGATGGGGGACTTGGGAAATATGGTCATCCTAGCCCCGTGCAAGCATCGAATGTTCCCCTTTGCTCTCACGTACCCTTCCTGCTTGGCCTTCAGCGACAACGTTTCCCTGAATGTTGGGGCCTGTACTGAAAGGTTTAAAAAATCTTTTAAAAATGAAAATACTGTAACTTGTACTGAATCTTGGCGAAATTGCCTAACATCCCAATATCTCAACGACACGCCTATTATGCTGTTGTTACAGTATGATTTTTTTTTCCCAAGCTGACGAAAGTCCCTTTTCAATTTCATCTCATTTACTGGCCAAGTTTAGCCAGGCTAGACGGTTGTTTTTCTGGTAACAAAAGAGATTCATTCCTACCCAAAAACTAGTAACTGCAAAATTTTCTGCAACAACGACTTAGTATTCAGTTTGTGGGAATGATCCAGTTCCATCAGATGAATGCAAAAAGAATATAATCCAGTTATTACACCTCTTGGCACCCTGGTTTATTAACGGTACCAGTATTAACACTCAGGCTTCTGTCAGTGACGCAACTGAGTGTAAATGTCGATGATTAGCTGGAATTGCGTAATAGAGTAATCCCGACCTTGATATGATTAATTCTTGCTATCTCTGCGTGATCTGATTCAATGTAGGAAAGATATTAATACTAAAAGGATTGAAAAAGGTGATCCAAATAGAAAATTCTCGTCTAAGTTGAATGAAATATCTGGAAGTAGGAAGAAAATATAAATAATGCGTCATCGGACTAAAGGGGTAATGGTATCAGTGTTGTTTCCTAGCTTTTGTCTATACTTCTCTGATCATCCTGTTTTTTTTTTGGAGGGGGGGAATTTTTTTTTAGATTTTAACTCTTTCCCGATTTCCAAGTCCATGACTCATTATCACTTGAACATCGGTGTTGAGACTATACCCATTTTACTTTATTTGACCTAAAATTGCCATCATTCCACCTTGAATGGTGAACTGTAACAATAGATTTACACTAGAATTTGATACTAGTCAAGATGAAGCGCTGTGGAAACATTATAGAGTTGTAGTATTGTCTTTTTCTGCCAATGAGCTGTGTGAATAAGCTGCAAAATGACGAAAATTTTGGGTTTGGGTAGAGTTAGAGCAGCATACTTTCCACTAACATATTTCCACATTGTCCTTGTTCTCCCAACAGTACTGTATAGTTGGCAACCTGTAGGTAAAATCGATTGTTGCATGTCCTATTGTGGGAGAAAATTGGGACTTAGAAAATATTTGTGGACACTTCTTAATGGCTGTCATGTAGTTTGTAGCGGAGCACCAGTTCTGGGCCACCCTGTGTTGTTGCTGTCACCAGTACCTTTAGGCTAATAATCTACCCTAAAATGTACTGACCTACGTAATTCTTTACTCAGAACGCGACATGATTAGGGGGTAAAATGAGAGTAATTGTTGCTGCTTTAAAGAAACAAAATTAATACGAGGCAATTATTTTTAAAATCTAAACTCTCAGAAAGTAGTTAATCAGATATATAATACGAAAATTATGATCCCCGAGAATTAACCTAGCTGGTTGGTAGGTGGCTGCTGTTCGAAAGTTTTTTTTTTTTGTTTTTCTTTCAGCAGCATATACTTGAGTATAAGGAAAGATTGGTGGTGTATGTCATTCTGGAAACAACGATTTTTAACCAGCTCATGGTCGGCACAACTCAAGAATCCTATTCCAGGTAACTAGAGACAATTTTATTCAGTGGAAAAGAAGTTAATCTTATTAACTTGGTCTCATGATCAGAACAGCTCTAGTATTTTATTGGAACTAAGACCAGATAGTTTTCTTCAATTGAGAGTGAGTGTACGAGTTTGGTAGTGTTAATAAAGCTCTGTTTTTTTTTTTTTTTTATACAGTCTCATTTATTATAATCCATCACTAATATGCAAAATAACTTATATATAAATAAATGCGTGATTATGCTACCACACAGTGGTCGTCTAGAACTCGTCAATGATAATGGAGCGCTTGGGTGAAGGAAGGTCGGGCATGGGGGGGCTACAGTAACCTATTCGTAAGAGTAACTCTCGCGGGAGTCTCTGTTTCGGTCCTCTTCAGCGGCCTTAGCGATCTGGGCCAGCACGAAGTCAGGGATTGGGTGGGGGAACTCAGGAGCCACGGGCAGCAGGTCGGACTGGGGCTGGTAACCGTTCTCGTCGGCTACGAACTTGACTTGAACGGGAGTGCCATCGGGAGCAGTGTAACTGTGGAAGTGAAGATATATACAGTATGCTGAAATGTTATATGTTAAAACTGGATAACTTTAACTGATACTGCAGCACGAACCGTAGATGACCAGTGAACTTTTCAGTTCGAACTGTATGTTGAAATGTTACATATTAAACCTGGATAAATTTAACTTTGATACCGTAGCATGAATCTGAATTGTCTGATAAACTTTTCAGCTGCTGAACTTTCTTCCTCAGTCTGTCTTTCCTATTGTCTGTAATCTCCAGTCTTATAATGAAGTGTGTCCAAACATTTAGAACTAATGGATCTTGATTTTGGCTTTCTTTTGCCCAGATTTTTTTTTTCTTTTTTTTAGGAGGATATGTACTGCAGGCTGTGGGCACTATTTCTTGTTATGAATAGAAAATACATTATACTGATAAAGGAACGGGAGATAACTGAGGTAAATAAAGAGTGGCTACTTACATGTGCGTAATGTTTTTGTTGTGCGCTTTGTCAATTGTTCATGCTATCGAAATGTCTGTATATGGATAGCAAGCCAAATATAATAAAATACATGTACAGTAGCTTACAAGACTCAGAATCTGTAGTATATAAAACAACGATAGTAAAAGGCTCCTAGTAGTCTAGTGGATTAGCTGAACCAACTTGATGTGGCTTTTCAGAGTTTTAATTCGTCCAGTGTATAGTCGCGGTTCATAAGTCATACATTGAAATCAGGGAAAGGTGACAGTTCACTGTCGCCTTTGAAGTCGGAATACAAGTCCTGAATGAAACAGTCCACCATGTATTTAATACTGACGGTGAGTATTGTGCTAATATTATGATGTTCAAAGTCAGACACACTCATAAAAACAAGAAGCAATCGCAAAGTACACAACCGGGGACTGCCAACTGATCTGCAGTAAGGGCCGAGTATTTGACATTGCCCTGTGACCTTGATCCTTGACTGATTGTTCTCAAGATTGAATTCCATCTTTCTTGCCTGACGGATAACGTTTCCACCAATATCGAATTCTTTTATTTTTGCCTTGAGTGGAAAATGTTTAAGTTGATTTTGCTAGGTTAACGTTTAACCTAGCCTGTGTCTTTGACTTTTAACTTATTGTTCTAAAAAAAACATAGATTTCTATATCGGTTAACCCTTTAATCTTCCGCCGAGTTTGGTTAAATCGGATAAAAACCGTTCAAGTTATTTTATTGACACACACACACACACACACACACACACACACACACACACACACACACACACACACACACACACACACACACACACACACACACACACACACACACACACACCGCTTAAAACGCAAGTCGCGGGTGTAATAAGATAGTCTGAGAGTTAATGTCTATTGACTACACAGAGGCTATAAAGCAGAAAATAATTATTGGCCTAGATTACGCCCCGAAATATTCGATGATACCAGCAGGTCCCGTCTTGTACTTCTGGGTGAACAGGGACAAGAGGGAAACAAACTTCGCTCAAGAGTATGAACGATCCGGGAATCAAACTGAAGAAGTGACCGGTTAATGAAGGATACAGTATAGCCCATCCAGTTAAAAAATATGATAATAATCATCTCCCCCTAACCCAAACAATGTTGCCCGGAGACAGAAGGAATCAAACAGAGAGTATGACTGTATTGCACGGGTATATTATATATCGCCTTTACATATCAAAACATCTTCCCCTACTTAAAGTCACCCGGAGACAGACAGCAAGGATTGTTTAGAAAAGATTTCAAAGAACCAAATGGCGTATAACTGACAAACTGTGAAAATCCTTGATAGAGGTGTCGTTATTATCATCGTAACTACGGTTTCCCATCCTAAAATATGATGAGACTGGGTCGAAAGAGCGAGGGAAAAACTTTAAAAGGGAGAACATCATTATTAGATTGTGAGGAAAAAATAAGGGGGGGGGGATACTGAAAATGGAAAGCATTGTTATTCTTTACTTACGAAAATTGTCCAGCCTTGACGACAGCACCCTCAGGTCCATCGGGGGAGCCAGACTGAGCGATTACGATACCATTCCCTGTCTCTACGTCAAGGTTGTAGCGGCCGTCGTCTTCGCGGTGGCGGTCGTCCCTCAAGATGGGCACGACCTCACGGGAATCATCGTAGCGTGGGGGAGGAGGCCTGTAGGCGGAGTCGCACGCCACAACGGCGATCAGGGCAGCGAGAACTACCTGTAATGATGACAGATTTGACCCACTTAGCCTTTGGTTGTTGTTTTTTTTGTCGGGTTATTTTTGCCATCACCTGCCTATCACATTCTAGGATAGAATCTTTGAACTTGATGGGTTAGGTATAGGCTTTCATCTTTTAGTTATGTCCTCTTGTGTGAAAAAAAAATTATAAGTCCCTTCAGAGCGAGAGAACTTTTATAAGCAGTAAGAATAACTTAAAAGGACGTCGTCCGGATTAAACGGGGTATCAGTTTTTCTCACTGGAAAATATAATGACAGACTTCAGTGAAGAGAAACACCCTTCATCATATCCCTACCAAGAAGATCTATCTATAACCTTTTCATTCCGATTATTTTTTATTCTTTCTCTTACCAGACAATTTTACTCAGCTTCAGAGAGAACCCGTTTAGTAAGGAGTTAAGATCTCCGCCAAGTTAAGGTGGACGAAATATAGTGATGGAAGAGTGCAGTGCATCTCTTGCAGTTGTGGGAAGATAGGTGGTTACTTAATTAACGTTTGGAGAGAGAGAGAGAGAGAGAGAGAGGATAGACTGTTAGACATAACAGTAGACAGTTAACCCCATCAAGGTAGACATACACAGAGAGAACGAATAGAGAGGATACTTGCTACCTTCATGGCTGCCTGTACTTAGCCTAATGGTACCTGTGCCGGCTGGCACTATATATATATATATATATATATATATATATATATATATATATATATATATATATATATATATATATATATATATATATATAATTATAGAGAGAGAGAGAGAGAGAGAGAGATAGGGAGTGCCAGCCACTGACCTCATACTGACCCCGAGATATAAATAGATAGAAAGGTAGAGAGAGAGAGAGAGAGAGAGAGAGAGAGAGAGAGAGAAACCGATGATTGAGAACAGAGGAAGAAGTGGTTCGACTGTTTGACGTAATAGTAGATATCTAACCCCTTCTGGATAAATAGATACGCAAATAAACAGAAGAATAGAGTGGATACTTACGACCTTCATGGCTGTGTGTGCTTGAGTCAACTGGTACCTGTGCCGGCTGGGTCACGGTATTTATAGGGAGTGCCAGCCGCTGCCCCCACCCTGACCCCGGCAGTTGCCAGTTAGACAGCAGGTTTTTGCCCGCCAGGTCGTGTCAAGATCATAACAGTTCAAGGTTTTGGACTACTTCTTGAATTTCAGACCCTTTCAGTGGTGCAGGAGATCAACCCCCTTCACGTGGTGGCACCAGTATGAACGTTCTGCTCCAATATCCCGTTATACCTAGGCCCCACAACTCCTCCTTTGACCCCCAAAAGGAGGATGCAGGAGTGCAGGAGCTGGGCAACTTCAGACTGCAGTCCACAGGGTTCACGCCCAGATGAGCGTGGGGCCATAGCAGTAATAGCATTGGGGTCCTATTCAGCGATATAATGCAACTCTGGAAAGATTTTCAGGTCTTTTTTTTTGTTGCTGTGGCCCCAGCCTCGTCTGAATGTGAACGCGATGAATTCCAAGCTAAAGCAATCCTCCTGCAGTACAGTATATCAGCCTTCTTGCAAGAGATAGGGAAGGATCGGAGGGAAGTTTGTATAACCAGACAGCAGAGTCGGTTGAATCGATACCACCACATGAGGGCTTCCATCATCAGCGCCTCTTTAGCTCTGAGAGAGTTAAGGCTATATCTGAACCCCCACTCCGGAAAGTTTCACCAAAGCTGTATAATTTCGTCTGAAGATAACAAGAACAAATGCAAATGATGCCATCGTTGTGAAAGGATTAACCAAGCGTGTCATGACACTAATGGCCTCAACCACGTTTTAAGTATTGTACACATTATCATTCTGACAATTTTTCCCACCTGATGATGGAGTAGGGAACGATCTGGAAACATAGAAAGCTTTCAACAGCATGCCTAATGAAGTGAGCCACACAGTCATTCGCACATCACTCAATCTTACGGAAGCATGGCTTCACATCAGAAGCCTAACCATCTACACAAACATCTGGGGTATTTTTTTATTTATAGATGCGGTTCACGGACAGTATGCCTCCCAGATACAGTTTCCAAATGAACCTATCAAAAACGTAACAGTTGTAGCTGTACTCGCTAATCACCTCAGCCAAAGAACATCAGGCTATATCTAATCCCTCGAGTTCAAAAAGTCTGTCATAATTAAATCGACTCAATATAGGAATAAGTCAGTAGGTATGATGCCTCACCTGATTCAAGTGAATGGAGAATCGAGATGTTTTCTGACTATATAGACCTTGATGTTGTTGTGAGCCAGGTTCATCTGAAACGTGAATCCAGTGGACTGCAGGCTAACACTGTCCTTCTGCATTCTGCCGACCTTTTTATGGGGGATGTTTAGGAAGATAAGGGGCTTTTGTATGACCAGGTAGCGGAGGCTCCCGGTTTTATTGGTGCCAAAAGGTGAAGGCCTCTCTGTTCAGTTCTATGTATACCTTGCAAAACCAACTAAGCTTACAGGCTGGGAATGACCACTCTCCTCCATCCAACAAAAATATGGTTAGAGTTCCATATCGATAATACCCCCCTCATGGTCGTGACAGCTCACTCATTATATCCAAGCTAACGCCATGCAGTTTTATTCTGCTAGTACTGAGTCATTGTAGCTTGAGAGTGACAATATTTTCACCATCTATCTTCTCTTGTTGGTGTCCTCTCTAGTACTTTATTTCTGCAAAGTCAGATGCTTTAATCACCTAAATGTGGACATAGAAGCTTGAGAGTGTTATAACGGCTTTCATGGTAGGGAAAACTCTAACACCAAACTATTTTATTCACCTGAGATTGTTGATTCTGTTACTATTCGCCTTCTTATGGTTGGAGTAACTCTAGTATTCAGTTCCAACTAACACCACACGATTTAATTCACCCAAGAGTGAGCACAGGAGCCTTGAGAGTGTTAATGCTGCCAATTACCCTCTCGTGGTTGAAACATCTCGCATATTGTGCTCCTTTTGATGTCAGATGATCGCATTGAGCTAAAAGTTAGTTTCGAGAGAGAGTGCATTCTTTAAGAAGAGCTGATGCCTTGGAGAGAATATACCATATTGCTGTTAATATTATTGTTGTTATTATTATTATCATTATTATTATTATTATTATTATTATTATTATTATTATTTGATTGATTGATTGATTGATTGATTTTATCATCATTATCATTTTTATTATTATACGGTGTGTTAAAGAACCCAGCTGTTTTTCGATTATCCTAACGTTGTGAAACTCCCTAAGCTAGAGACCCTCCACCCAAGGAGATATATTGCTAGATTTCTGTATCGATAATACGTGGCTTCATCTTATGACACCGTTTAGGGAAGTCTCACATGATATATTTTGACAGCAATAGCAAGTAACAGCTTAGATTATAGAAATTTCCCTGCAGTCTGTCTTTATTTAGCAACTCGTCACAGAATACGGCCTGAGGCAATAGACAGATAGATAGATAGATAGATAGATGGACTCGAGATTAAAATCCGAATTATTTGTGTGTTGTTTGTGCAAGCAAATAGCACAGTGTTCAGGTTTTCTTCTTAGTGTTAGCAGTGTTACCGCAAAGTTATTTTTAATTCTCTAGATTCTTGTAAATAAATAAAATGATTGTCTTAATGGAAGTGCCGCTTGATATATCTTGGTTTGAATACTTCTGCAAAAATGTCTACTTTGTGTTTAGTGATGATAATATTCTGAAGCATTGACTTATTCACTTAGTAATGCTTCTTCGTGCATGATGTTATTCGCATCATGTAAGTTTGCCTCCGTGATGAAACCAGATCATACTAGAGTGAAAGGAAAGCAAGATGACAGGGGAAGGGGAAGAGGCGTGTTGTTAGAGGATGATGGAGGTGGGGGTGATGTGGAGGAAAGTGGGGAGGGGTGAAGGGGAAAGGAAGGGAGGGGGAGGGAGGAGTAGGAGGCCCCGGGCATTTGAATGGGAGGGAAAGACGCCAAAGAAACAAACGTGGCAGACGCATGAGTTCGCAAAAGGTCAAGGAAGAGAAAGAGAAGGTGATGGTGAAAGGGGGGGGGGTTAAAGGAAGATTAGTGGAATAAAATGAAGACGAGAAAAGTGAGAGGTAAAAGACAGAGGAGAAATTCAAAAGACAGAAAAATAAAGGAATGATGTTGAAGCTAATTAGAAAAGAGAAAAGTTAGGAGTGGGCGGTGGAAAAAAAAAATATTAAACGCATTCAGGGTGTTGACGTGTTTTCTTTTTTCTAGCAATTAGTCCACTACTATACGAATGAATTAAACACAGGAAAGGCATAGTTTAACTGAAGGGGTAGAGGAAGCTGCATCTAACCCCTCAACTTTCAAAAGTTCCCCCAGTCAGAAAAAAATAACTCGGGGATAGCAAAAAATCAATGTCATAAGGTTAATAAGGTGGTAGAGATAAGAAGGTAATATCAGATGTTAGGAGAATCTTGAGAAAATAATCTCTTGAACCCGAAGACGTCTTTGTTGTTTATTTATGCTGTCTGTAAGCGATCATATTTTTTCAAAAAGACTTTTATTCGAAATGTAGTGGTTAGATATAGCCTTTATTTAGCCGTTCAACCCCAAAGGTTCTTTGAAATTGAATCTAATCGCCAAGTGGTACCTTAATGTGAATGGGAAATGTGTCTTTGGCCTGAGGGTTGTATAAACCACTTTAGGAAAGTTAAGGGGAAATGATTGATTTAATAGTAGTAGAGACTGGAAGGAACTTTATGATCATCGTCATCATAATCATCATCATCATCATCATCATCATCATCGTAACCCTCTTTTACACTAATGCATGGAGTGTGATTTATACAGAAGCAGGAACAGGAACTTATAAAAGCTGAAGAACTTGCAGGCAGAGTGCCCATTGAATTTAGCCGCACATCCTTTCTAAACTCATCTGTTAAGTCTTTAACTTGGTGAAGAGGATTTGTACAACCACGCTCTCGAAGGGAGAGCGGATGTTATGTGTTGATATGTGTGTGTGTGTGTGTGTGTGTGTGTGTGTGTGTGTGTGTGTGTGTGTTTTAATAATTCAACTTAATTTTTATCCGATTTATCAAAACTGAGTGGAAGAGGTGAAGTCCAACCAAGGAGTACCCCCCCCCTTTGTTTTTGTTTTTTTGTTTTTTTAGATTTGGCTGAAGGTCGAGGTCACCTTAAAATGTTTTATCAGGGGAGAAGAACAAGGGCAGTAATTGCAAGAATCATTGAGAGAGAATGGATGGATTTAATCAGGTAGTAAAAGAGAGAGAGAGAGAGAGAGAGAGAGAGGTATATAAGAGTAACAATGAAAAAGGGAGACAGGAACAAGAGGAGGCAGGAAAAGATAGGCTGGAGGTAGGAGCATATACTGCTCATAGGCGGAGAGGGAGAGATGAGGTGGTCATGTGGAGAGGGAAAGTGACGTGACCACATAGGCAGAGCGGGAACCTGAGTGTGATGGGGTAGGCGGTGAGTGGGAGGCATGGGTGGAGGAGGAAAGATGCAAGGAAGGATGTAGGGAGAGGCAAGGAAGAATGGCAATAGTGAGAGAGGCAGGGAGAGAAGGCAGGGAGTACAAAAGAGTACAAAGAAAAGCAAATAGCAGCAGAACTGTTGGTTCTTTTTAGACTGCTTGTTATAGGAAAGCATTTACTCACAAAACTATTCAATGAATAAAGACAAGAAGAGAAGCGCATTAAGACTCCTCCTTGCTCAATAAACCCCCCAGCCAACGCCTGCATTTAATACTGAGAAGAACTTTCTCGCAGCTTAGAAAACCTGTCATGGAAGTGTCGTAGGAAAGAATGAATGTAAGTTATATTCTACACCATCTTAGCCTGAAAGCGAAAGTGCCGTTCAAGTTTAAGTCAACAAGGAGGAGGAACATGTAGAGAGTCAGGCAAGGGGTGAGAAATGGAGGGAGGGAGATAACGGATGGAAAGGGAGGTAAGAAGGGAGGGCGAGAAAAGCAGAGTGAGTGATAGGGAAGGAGGTCATGGAGGATGGTGAGAAAAGTAGAAGAATGGAGGATGAGACAAGAAGGGAGAGAGGTATCGAGAGGTAAGTTGGCAATGGGGAGAGGCAGGCAAGGGAGAAGAGAAATATAGGGAGGGAGAGGCAAGAGAGAAGGGAAATATTGGGGGGGGGGGAGGCAAGAGAGAGAGAGACGTTGGAAGACAGGGAAAAAAAAAAACAGGAGAGACAAGGGAAGATAGGAAGGTTATAGGTTCCCCCTGAAAGTTCGTCTGGGAGGGATGATGCAAGGAGAAAGGAAATAGTTTGAAGAGAGAAAGTGAAGAGTAAGGAGAGAGAGAGAGAGAGAGAGAGAGAGAGAGAGAGAGAGAGAGAGAGAGAGAGACCAGAGATAAAGAAAGAGGGAGGGAGGCTCGTCTAGGAGTAATGATGCAACACACACACACACACACACACACACACACACACACACACACACACACACACACACACACACACACACACACACACACACACACACACACACACACACACACACACTCTCTCTCTCTCTCTCTCTCACCCCCACCCTCACCCCCACCCCCACCCACCCCAGGATTGCTTCAGCCACGAGAGAGCTACAACAAGCTAGGTGGCGCAACAACATACGGAGCCCGTGCATCAGGCCCTGTCTCATTTGCATACGGGTGGACAAGGCGTTGGAACAGGATTATGTGGGTGGATTGGGAAAAGGTGTGTGAGGGTAACAGTCACGAGAAAATGTTCGCCGACACTTCCCTGCTGACTCTGATGGCGGAAGGTGTTTTACACGAACTTTTTTTATGTGACAGCAATATGAGACACGCAGCAAAAGAGCATGAGAAGGAAAGATACACTGTCTTTTGGGGAGGCATGGGAAGTATGGATGGAAGGACACATGTTGTCGGGGCTTTGTCTGCGAGCTTTAGTTCATTTACAAGCATGGACAAAGATTCACCAAATATTTCACCTTTTCTACGTCTGACTTTCCATTGTTGACTAATATTCCGAAACTCAGAGGGAGGTAATGTGTTTCTCCACGACGGACATGCCCTACACGCGGTGGAATAGTACACGAATTTTCATCCTTGACTGTACATTCACCAGCAAAGGTTAGCTGACACTCCTCTCCCGGCTGTTGCAATGAAAGATGTTTAGAGACAAAAAAAATGAAAATGGGGTAGATAGCAATATACATTACACAACAGAACAGTAAAGAAGAGATACTCTTTGGCCTTCGAGGAAGAATGAGAAATATTTCAGGATACAGCGTGTAGGAGCGCTTCCCTAATTAATTGATTCTAACACAAGATTTTCTACTATCCGTCAATACATACCCAGTCATTTTTTCTTCAGGAGCGTAGGGACCCGGGGTTAAGGAACTTAGACATGATATTTACTGTAAGTCTAAGGTGACCAGCCGTATCAGCTCCTGAGTTGCATTATGTGAGCATTAAACCCCAACCATCCTCGGATGTAAACCCTCGTGAGCCACATCCGGTTGGAGCGCGTTAAGCTGCCGTGATTACAAGACTACTAACCAACGTATTAAATGGTTTCCTGGATTACAAGAAACCATTTGGCTTGTCACTCACTGAAGAGTCACCTGAGGCAGCACTTCATGGATTAGCATTTTCTTTGCTACTGTTACGTCTTCGAGTTATACTTAGGCCAACGTCTGATAATTTAGTTCTACTGAGAGAAATCTTAGCAGGCAGACTTAAAGCACTGTGCTCATTTAGGTCATTATTTGGGGCAAGTTATCCCCCACATTGTTGGGACAACTCTAGTCTTCTGTTGAGTCAAACACCAGGCGATTTTATTCAACTGGGTATGATTCATGGGTTCTGAAAGTGTTATTAATGTCACAATACCCTCAGATGATCGGAACATCTCTAGTACTTTATTCCAGCAAACAGACGATTTATTCATCTGCGAGTCACATGTCACTGGCCATGTTATTTCCTTGAAGATGGTAATGTCACTATATTTTTGCTTCTACCTTATGGATTTATCCAGTATTGGCGAATCCCCTATAGTCAGTCTCTTTTCACCTGACAGAATGGCACCATTCCTGCACCTTCAAGACTAACTCTTGTTTGCATGAAATTCCATGAGCCTTGGTTATTAAGTTGGAATGAGTCTCCGTGCGAAATAGTCATCAGTCATTTACTCTGACTATACTTGGCCATCGGCCAAACTGAAAGAGGCTAAGGATCTATGTCAGGTTAGAACTAACGAGCTGCAGTGATGGAAAAATAATGAAAATTATATCTAGCCCTTATAGTTCAATCCAAAAAAGTGTATAGCTTCTTATGAAGGTAGTATAAACATTCAATTGTAAATAAATAAATAAATAAAATACGTCATTAAGCTGAAGGGGTTAAGGTTATTACTAGGAACGATTCAGCATTTGTCAAGAGCTTCACTTACCTTTGACCTGCTTGCAACTGCCGCTTCTGACAACCTGTACTTATGCCGTCAGAAGTCTTTACGTCACCAGACTTAGTTACGTCAGGTGCTTGAAAGGGACGCTTTCTTGCCGTGGCTATGATATAACTGGGTGGCAAATTTCCCCGGTTATACAGACATTCCTGATCTCCCTCCTTGTCCTCCGAAAGGAGGATGGTGAATGGCAGAAGAGCAGCTTTAGTCTCCAGTTCACCGGGTTCACGTCTAGATGAGCTTGGGGCCACACCAACAACAACAATATTTTCATAATCTTGTCAGGGGAATCAGTATCGTAAATTGGCTCAGTTAATTACGTCATATGCTTCCGAACTGCCATGTGTCATCCCTTTCACAACGATAGCGTATTCAAATTCATTCTGCCAACCATCAAACAAATGTAGTAAACTCAGGTTGACCTCTTGTAGTGAGCAGGCTTATAAAAGGCCGTATCAAACCTCTCTAGTTCGAAGAGTTCATTTACCTGGACAAAAACATCGGGAGATTGCAAGAATAAAATAAAAATTAGATCCCCTGGCCAAGCAGGTTAAACAAGCATCAGACCAAGGTTAACGTGGGCTTAGATTAATATTAATGTGATCTTACAAGATACGAACGCCAGAAGTGGTTGAGAGCCGTTAATCAATCATTTTACTATACTTCCAGGATGTTGTTCGTATGGAAAAAAGAATTACAGTAGCGACAGATTAATCAAGAAAGTTTAGATTCCACTAACCCCGCAGATTTCCTTCTCGTGTTTTTTTAATTAATATAAACCCTGTATGATTTCATCCATATAGGTATTTGTATCAGTTTATATTAGGTCCACTGTAGGATCTGACCTTCATCTTGGAGGGAGAGTGATAGTTAGAATTAACTCCTCTCCATGCTGGTAAAGTACGAATTCGGAATGTTCATATCAGCGTAAGTGCTGATTTAGATGACCAGAAAGCAAATGACAACTAGAAAAAAAAGTCAGGCCTTGTTTATAACTCCGTCAATCCTGGCAAGTACTATTTCTTTTTTTCCTGTCATTACCAAACGATTTTTACACAACTTAAGAAGGATCTCAAACTGCGAGTGGTTAATTAAAATTATATCTAACCAGTCACTTCGAAAAATGCACCTCTTAAACTGAGTAAAGCCCTCCGGAAGTAGAAGAAGTGAACTAGAATAAACGACCTCGGAGATAGAAAGCCAACTCGATTAACCGGATGATTCATTTTATATCCTGTTCTTACAATTATCGTGCACTTATATTCGATTCAGGAGAGACTGTTCACGGGTAAGATTAAGGCCTCATCAGCCTCAGCTTCCAAGGGACTCTTTTTAAGCGTAATTTAACTGTCAGTAGCAGACGGAATAAATAACCATATAATTCCCTCTGCCTGAAAGGGAAGAAACATGAATAGTTTGTTTGATTAATGCAATATACAACTAGTGTTATATGATATAACATAATTGCAGTTCATCATCATCATCATCATCATCATCATCCAGAGGTAGGATCCAGAAACTAGAAAAGAGAAGTTACAACTTGGGAGAGCTATCAACAGCATGCCCAACGATATGCCTCACAATCGTCCACATATCACTGAAGCCTCATGGGTCCACCTGGCAGATCTAACTATCTGCACATAATTTTTTTTTTTCACATTAAAAAAAAAATACAAAAGCGCTTCACATGCATCTGCCAAATACTCAATCCGTCAACTGTTAAGTAAAAAAAGGAGCACCAAACTCCCCTTATGTCCTGCTCAGTACCTATTTCATCAGCCCGGCTAGATCTCCATGTACATCCTAAAACTCATGAAACAAGTCGAGCAAACGATTTACTAAAATTTTGACACACACGTCAATCGAGGTGAAAGTAAAGTGTTGTAACGGTAAGGGTGTTCCTCCTCTGTTAGCGGGACTTTCATCGTCCATCATCGTAACTTGAAAGTGTAAAAGTCGCTGAATATGGCGCGTCAGAGGCTTTGGGTAAAAAACATTCCCGCCAGGACAAGAGAGGGTGCTTGTTTAAATAGGGGAAGTTGGTCAGTCCCTTACCCTTGCCAGTGCCGTATTCTAGGTGGCAAAGGAGGCTTCGTATCATCTCTTTCTTAGCGATTTATTCTGCCTAATGCACCCTGACATTGTCTTGCACGTTATTCATATCTTTTTAATAATTACGTTGTTTGCAGCAAGAGCATACAAGAGGATATTAAAGTATAATGTGCAGAGTGAATTGCTTGGGGAGAGGCATTTCTAAGTGTTCAAGGCCTCTTTTTCTTTATAGGTGGGCCTCACATACACATGTTATTGAAATAATGATGATGATGATGATGATGATGATGATGATGATAATAATAATAATAATAATAATAATAATAATGATGATGATAAAAAAAATAATAAATCTCATATTCAAAGGTAAAACTGGATGTAAACCGAGTGGACTATAGGAAACCAGCTGAAGTGAATGGTTTCCAGCGGTCCACCATCCTGTTTCGTGAGATTGGTTGGGCTTGTGGGTGTTTGTATAACCGGGCAGTGGAGCCACCTAGTTATACCGGTGCCGCTCCGTGAAGGTGTCCCTCACTAACTCCTCATCACAACAAAGATGATATAGAAGGGTAATGAGCTAACGCTAAGGAATACTGCATTTCACTAAGATTTAATACCTATGATACAATAAATTAACAATGATAGCATGCATGCTTCACATCAGGTCCATGGTGGGCCATTGAACTGCAGGAAATTCAGTTGGGGACAAAAAATCTCCTACTATTTAACCTCATCTACTTTACACTTTCCTCTGCTGGCTATAATTCTAAAGCTGAGGGAGCTTTGTTAGTTTCCCAGCCCACAGATAACGCTTCTTGATTCGAGCCGTAAGGGAGGAAAGTTACGGCACGCCCTAATTGAGAATCAACACGGTGAAATAGCAGGCTGTCTTTTGTCCCTGATCGCACAGTACTGTCTATGACCTAGGGGCACTGTAGCTGCCGGAAGGAGCCTCGAAGGAACGATCGCGGTCTCGGTCTCGATCTTCTTCAGCTGCCTTAGCGATCTGCGGATGAATATTAACAATATTAATCAGTGTACGGGATAAACAAGCCTCGATGCCATAAAATATTTACCACAAACCTTTTTCGCTTTGTCGTATTTTGTAAGTTTATATTCCCCTTACCTTGGTTGTACAGTGTTTGGTAGCGATATGAGTGAAGAAGAATAAATAAGCATTCTTATACATATCTTCTTGATTAAGGTGACGTCTTCCCGTTGTGTAAGTTTGCTCCCACCTGATGATTTTATTAAGTTTAGGAGAGACCTTAGTATAGAGAATAAGTTACTGAATGTTATGTCTGACTCCTACACGTTAAAGTCTTTCCTGAAATAAATAAAACGTCTGGAGGTACCATCGCTAAAAAAGGGTATCGGCACCCTTTCAGTGTGAGACATTATGATACACAGACTATGATTTACGGGAAATGACAAGGATATGTTGGTACTTACAGAGTCACCAGTTAGTAATATCGAACCCCACACATTCATACGGTATTATAATGTAATGGGCAGTGTGAATTTTTGTAAATTAAACAGGCATGTCAACACTACCGATTGAACCACAGACAAAGCGTTTCACATCTTATCGGACCCCAGGATGCCGACACTTTTATTTTGATCAATGGTATCAAGAATGAAGTAAAGAATACGTTATCAGACTGAAGAGATTAAGTTTAGGAGAGTTTATTAATACTTTACCTGGTCCAGCACGAACTGTGGGATGGGATGGGGGAACTCGGGAGCCACAGGTAGCAGGTTCGATTCTGGTTGGAAGCCTTGTTCATTAGCCACAAACTTCACCAGTACGGGTGTGCCGTCTGGAGCGGTGTATCTGAAGAGATAAGATAAAGGTATTAATAATAATGATTATGATAACACATTGTTTTAATTGCTGCTGTTTTAAGAGCATCAGGTTTACGAGTAAAGAATTTGTTAGAGCTCTGAACGTAAAAGTAACAATGTCATCGGTTCATGGGTAGTTAGGACCATTTATGCAACAGGTCAACTCTGGAACTGTCTCCCTCTGTCTGTATTTCCTGCTTCCTATGATCTCCAGTCTTTCAAACGCAGTGTGTCCAGGCATCTCGAAATGAATGGATCTTGAATTTGGCTCTCTCTTGTATTTTGTTTTTCTCTTGGAAGGAACAGGTTTGCGGGCTCATGGCCTTTGGTTCCTTCTTCCTCACATAAAGAAAAAAAAAATTCATATTAATTTGTGTGTCTACTCTGATCATAAGCTTGATAGTCCCTTCCCTGCGGCCAACCATTCCTTCCACGCGTCACGAAATTTTGTATGTCACCCCTTCGGGATTTATACGTCGATACTAAACACAGCACTTACTAGAGTTGCCTCATTCAGGAGTTGTTCTGTGACACGTTGGCATGGAAGATCAGTAAAATCTGATTAACAAAATGCAGATCATCAGACTATTCACTTCCTCAGCCTGGGATCGAACTCGCATCCTTTAAGACAGTAGATCACTTTCATAGTCACTTGGTCACCTCCTCTGAAGACTGGGGTAGGGAACAGTCTGATATGAATTTTGTTAAATCAAACATTTGTGATCTTCAGAATTCACCAGCATGACTTAAAAACACCCCAGGTAAGGCCACTGTATCAGTCCTGTATCAGACAGTCCTAACATATACCGTATTCAATATGGACGAGGAGTTTTAGCATTGAAGAGGCGATGTGAAGATATGGGGCACGTAGAATTGCTGGGCCTCAGGGAACAGACTCACTTCTATGCTGAGATTAGAATACACAGAAGAAAAAGTAACATATTTGACTCCGAAGACATCTGGCCGTATTAAGAACATGAAAAAAAAAAAATTGTAAGCTCCTTTACGACATAAGTATGAGGATAAGACAAGGTTAGCACTCACGAATATTGTCCGGACATGATGATAGCGCCCTCGGGTCCGGTAGGCGAGCCGGACTGTGAGAGAACAATGCCGTTGCCGGTCTCTACATCGAAGTTGAAGCGTCCATCCTCCTCCTGTACACGCTCGTCAGTCAAAATGGGGATCACCTCGCGAGAAGTGTCGTAGCGAGTAGGAGCCTGAGGCGGGGCGTACCCTATGTCAGCTGCTGCCACCAGCGCCACTACCACCGCCAAAACAATCTGAAATAGATAAACTTACAAGTAAATATTTGAAAATTATATGTTATGACTCTTCACACATTTTTTAAGGACTTGTACTTCTATACAGCGTTATTTTGGGTTGGCCGTTCCTGTGGTGCACAAGCGAGTACCTACATGGGTTTGTATATCTACAATATATACATCTACAATATCATTCCCTTATCTTGTGGCTGCGCACCCTCTCCTCCCCAAACACCTGAGCTCAGTTTTTGTGGTGCATGCGACCTAACAGAATCTGTAACTATACTCAGACAAATCCCATTTCTTTGTTTTGAAAACTAAATATTTCCTTACATGATAGGGATTGGGGCTTGGCGACTGTGCCTCCGCCTCTGATTTTCCAAGCGTAGTTTCTATGGTATCGTTTACTTTTGCCCTTTGTTATAAAAGAATGGACACAATATTTTGACATAGGGGTCCAGGGATTCGCCACCTACCCCAGACTCTGAAATGTCCGTTTGATGCACGTAACCTTCCTGTAAGCCATACCTTTACCTATGAAAATGTTAGACAAAGTTGCTTGAAAACTATGACAGTGCATAAGAAACGAAAAACTAACGAAGGAACAGACGCTATGAGTATCACATGAATTACCCCCCCCCATTTTTTTTTTTTTACTAAAATGACTAAACTGCCGCAATGTAGTGCTCAAAGATTTTTTTTTTTCTGACCCTGTCTTGATAACTCTCACTTACTTTACAAAAGATTCAAAATTTTGACGTAAATGATTCTGGACTTCAATTGTGTAATGCTCATATATATATATATATATATATATATATATATATATATATATATATATATATATATATATATCTTTTTTTACAGTTCTAGTACTTACAAGCTTCATGTCTGCGTTTGTCCTGACAACTGATGTCTGCGGAGTTTGCCTTCCTATCTATATAGGCAGCAAGAGTTGCCAAAAACAGGCACATAGTGGTCATTAAACTGCAGAAAATTAAAAAGACACCGAACACAAAAATTTCTTAGAATCACTAAAATATTACAAATAATCGGTAAAGGTCTGTAAAACACTATTCCTAAATGAAAATGATTATCCTTAAATTTAACTCCGAAATCAGTAAAACGGCAACTGGTCTTTGTGTCCTTTTGAGCGGCTTGCACCTTTATAACAATCACTGTCCTAGATGCATGGGTAAGTTTGGTTTTCACGGCCGGGTTATTCATGATCCTCACTCACACCCAGACTCGCTCACCTTTCTATCCCGAATCATATACCAACGTTGCGACAGCGCTCTGGGCCTATTTTTGTAAAGGATTCTATTTTGGTTTCATTTCAGACTTGGTCCAAAATTGTTATCCCTCCATCTTGAATGCTTAGTTGAAACAGTGGTTTAACACAAGACTTATGATGCCAGTTAAGATGTTGCACTATGGAAAGGATGCAATGCCGTAGTCTTGTCTTTCGCTGTCACTGATTTACATAAAATAAGCTCCAAAAGGACAAGAATCTGTACCAAGTTCAGGTGAAGAGAGATAAGGCAGTCTTCATAGCAGTTTGCACTTTGAGGTTCCTATGACCCGCTTTCAGCTGAGTAAAACCATTTGACCTTAGCTGGAATGCTACACTAGAATTCTTCCTGACTTAGAAGGGTTATTGTCACCAGTATTAACACTCCCAGACGCCAGACCTCACTTTCATGTGAATAAAATCTTCTGGCGTTAGCTGGAAGAGAGGACTAAAGATATCCTGACCATGAAAAGGTCGCCCATATTAAGAAAAATTTTCCTTCATCTTTTTTCTTTTCATTAATACTCAGTTTATTTGAGTTGTGAAGTGTGTTGTACTCGTAACTATAAGATAAAAGCATAAGAAAGAAAAGAAATTGTATTCACACCTTCGCCTCTAAAAAGAAAAAAAAAAACCACGAACCACTTCAGCTTGATTATGAATTTTTCACCTTAACAGAGCCACCACTGTGCGATGATTATAAGGGTTTTTAAAAATAAGATTATTAATTAAGGCTATATCTAATCCCCTTCAGTTCGAAACATCTCTCCTTAACGGAAAAAAAATAATTGGAGAAAAATATGAACCACATACATCCTCGGACTGAAGGAGTGAATACTTTCGCTGACCTGCTGTGGGCGGGGGCTGGCAGATTACAGGGAAATTTTCGAATTATGCTTCATTTTTTCCCACTGTGCTTAATTTACGTCTTGTTTACCGGACGTAAATCATAACCACAATTTAAATTAAACATCTGACTGCTGGAAATTCTCTCGACTGGAGAAAATCGTCCGGAGTTAGGCCAGATAAAAACCCTAGGTATACCAGTAGCACAGAAAGGGGTACAGAGTATAATTTTTGAAACCTTCGATTGCCAAGATTTCTCTTAGCGAAATTAAAATGGTGTTAGTCTGGAGAAACTACCTGGGTGCACGAATAGAGAAGAAAAGTAAGGAGGGGTTCCTAGCCTTCATTTCACGTACAATTTTATATATACATTATATATATAGGTCTGCATGCAATTAAATCACTTAATAACACGTGATTCATAGATAAGCTGATATCAACAAGGAAAAGGAAACACGAAACATTCTGAGCGCTTTCGTGTATTCACATCTTCGGGGGAGAGCTCTCACCAGATGTGACTACGCGAAAGCGCTCGGGATATTTCGTGTTCCCTTTTTCATGTGGATATCAGCATATACATATATACATACACACATGTATTGTGAACAGCTCGTACTGCTGCGTGACGATGGCCGTAACAATAGTCCACTTCGAATTAGAATTTACCCGCTGCCAAGACTCATAATTTTTCACACCTACCCATACGCTGTGCTGTCTTACTGCCACTGTGCTACGGGAAATAAGATGTAAAATGGACGAATCTTCAGCAGTTCAGTGTTGACAGATTGTAGCAACTAATATAAGTGTGGTTAAGTTTAATAGACAGGAAATTTGCCCTGTGAAATAAAACAGACGAGTACTCAGTGTGGGATTTATTTGCGGTTTTATGTCTACATTATCTGTGGAAAAGCTTATCAACTTTTTTTTGTACGATAAGTAGTTTTAATTTTGTTTGTGACACCATCACACGATTATATTCAGCTGTGTAGAGACTTAATCGAACCAAAAGACTTGGATATATCCTTGTTTAACTCCTTGAAAACGGTGGCGTCTACTTTTATTTTCGCCGCCGCGAGACCGTTCTTCTTCTTTAGATCTCGTACTGAATGGATTGATGAAGGCTGTCTAACCCCTCAGTTCGAAAAACAGGTTAATGAGGCCTGTTTTTAATCCCTCTGGTTCGAAAAGTCTCTCAGAAGTTGAATAAAATCATTTGAAGGCAGCAAAACTAAACCGTCAGAGATAGACGGAGAGCAGACTGACTTGGCGGTAGAGTGTTTTCCCCGCTAAAAATTTGCATCTAACGCAGCCTCTCCCTCGTGAGGCCTTTCAAAATAATATATAAATGTTACAGGTACAGTCAATAAAACGCTGAAGACATATATAAATGTTACAGTTACAAGAGATAATTCTCGTAAAGCTCTTGCTTGCATGGACATACCTGAGTATTATACTGACTGCCACCCTTACCCCTTTCATGATCAGGAAAACTCTGGTAATATATATATTTTTTTTTAGTTCTCTCGCTTCCAGTGGACTTGCTTGGATATCATATGGTGTCACAATTATCCTTTCATAATTAGAAATGGCGCTGGAGAGGGGCATCTGTATGTGGTGGCACCGATATAACAGAGCTATTCATTTGCATAGGTATGCAAACGTCATTAACTCACTTTATGTTTCAAGAAGAGAACGATGGACTGCCAGAGGAAGTCAGCCTGAAGTCCACAAGGTTCATGTTACAGTTGAACCAGGGGCAACAGCTGTTATTACTGCTAGCATCAACTTTCGCACTGCTTAACCCCTTCAGTATGGTAACACATTTGGCACCGTAATTCTTGCTATTTTCAGACGATTTTATTAATTCCGTCAACCCCCAAACGTATCTCCTGATTATATTTTACTCGAGTTAGTAGTTTTTTTTGTCTAACTGGAGAGGTTAAATACTATTTTCAATAATTTTTTTGTGTATGTCTGTCGATATGTCTGTCTGTCTATATGCCATATCTTGCTGTCTATCGATGTATTTGTTTATCTATGTTTGGATCTGTCTAATTTATTTTTTATTTATATTTATTCCCTCACAGATGTTTACTTATGGATATTTATATTTATCTGTTTATAGATAGATAAGTATAGAGAGATTCAGATATCGGTGTAGATACGTCAGATGACCAGCGCAATTGAGTACATAAACAAGAGCGTGACAGCGTTTTGACAAACACCATTGTTATCATCAGGCAGTAAAAAATAAATACATAAAAATAAATTATACAGTTAAATGTAGATTCTTACGTCCACTTCATCATTGCCCCATGAGGAGTGTAGGGACCCGGGGCGACGTTATTCACACCAGACATTTAAGGCTAGAGTGACCAGTTGCTCAGTCCTGAGTAGACTAATATTACGCAAGGATTAAACCCCAACCATCCCTCGGATGCAATCATTTTTGCGGAATATCCGGTTGGAGCGCCTCAACTCGCTGAACCACCAGGCACTCATTTGGTTACATGACTGCCCCTTGGAATACTAATGGTTTCCTTGGATACAAGAAACCATTGGGCTTGTCACTCAGTGCAGATTCACCTGAAAGTAACACTACATCAGGTAAGCGGAGGGATCGTCTCTACCCTCCCCCCTACTCCCGCCCCACAAAAAACTGCACTGACAGTTTTTCTGGTGGGTGTACGTACGGTGAGAGGTTAGGGAGATAGCGCAGGCGGGCGGGTCAAGGGTAAGCACTGCATGAATGAGTATATGGGTAGTGCTAAGGTTACAGGGTCATGTGAACTCTTTCAGCAGTATTCTAATAGCATAGGAGTCCTCGTAATACCCCCTTCTCAGCCATTAATATTGCTTAGTGCACCTTAACATTCTCGAGTATGTCAAGTAAATCATTTTAACATCAGCAAAATCTGTCTTAATACTATACAAAAGCATACTGAAGTGTCTTGTGCAAAATAAAAGGGTAATGAAGAGATGTCGCGAAATTTTCAAAGGCAGCAGTAAAAAGTAAAAGTATAAATCGTTCAACTTGATTTCACGAGATTATCTTCCGTTTGTAGCATTTTTGCCTGTAACTCTGTACCCAGATAAGTCAATATTACGATTCTACGCCCTTTATTATTATTTTTATTATTATTATTATTATTACGTGACTGGCACCAAATTCTAGAGTCACTTTCTTGCTGCAGCTCAGCATTCTTGACAGGAAGATGGGAGGTCAAAGTAATGTGCACAAAGTACAGTTAGAGTTCTTCGTTGGATTTAGCAGATTAATGTTTCTAATAACATGTGCATTATCCTTTCTCTGCACTTGAATTCAGCTCTATAGCCATCATCAATCATCATCCAATCCAATTTTTGCCCCAGCAGGAGCGTAGTCTCAACACATAAGGCGAAAGTGACCAGCTTCACATGTTCCTTAGTGGCATTATGTGAGCAGTGAACCCAAACCATTCCTCAGATCCCATCCACTTCGATCGCCATAGTCCGCTGAACCGCTGTGCGTCATTTGATTTCATGGTTACCATCCAAGGTAACAAATGAACTCCGGGAGCACTCAGTAGAGAGTAACTTAAAGGCAGCACTACATGGAGTGAGTGAATGGTTGACGCCTTCATTTAGCAGTATATACCCATTTCTAATAGTATGAAATTTGATGCCAGTAAATGCCAAGTGCTATAAAAATACAGTATACATATTTTTTGTGTCCAAATTTGGAATCAGGAAGTGCCTTTGGCAATACCTTGTTGACCCGGTTTAATTCCTGCTAAATATTGCAATGATCGGGGTCAGAGGTTGAGGCCATGATCAGCTGTTTGAGAGAGAGAGAGAGAGAGAGAGAGAGAGAGAGAGAGAGAGAGAGAGAGAGAGAGAGAGTGTGTGTGTGTGTGTGTGTGTGTGTGTGTGTGTGTGTTTTCCTTTGTGAGAGTATTTTAAAATTTGTGCTTGTGTGCGAATGTACGTATAAGTGTATCCAAGGGAGTGTAAAAATTCGTGCGTGCAAGCACTTGTGAATAACTGCTTTTAATAACTGTGCTTTTATATAAGTGTGGGAATGTGCGTAATTAATATACATTTAATTTTTTTGTAATAGTGTGTAGTTTTGTTGTTGTTGTTGTTGTTGTTGTTGCTCCAGGCTCAATCTGAATGAGAAATTTGGTGGTCTGCAAAATGTTTCCTTTTGCTGAACGTTTGTATAACCCTGCAGCCAGGGTCACTTGTATAACCCGACAGCTCTGTTGCCCTATAATATCGGTGTCACCACAAGAGGGCGTCTCTCCTCAGCACATTGTAAAAAAAATAATAATAATAGTAATACAAATAATAATATGAGTTCCTTACACTTAGTAAGGCTTATTTGTTTTTTGTTAATTTTATGGCTATTGTATTACCTCCATAACAATTCTGATTTGCTCAGTATAAACTAGTACAAATGCAGCTTCGTCAGTTTTTTAAAGCTTTATTTCATCATCTACAGCAGTTTTTCTTCTGTGGCACTTCTAACGCAGTTTACTAGTAGGAAAGGAAATTAGCGCTTAAATATGTATGTTTGAAATAACCTGGTCATTTCAAAATCCTTCGTTTTTAATATTGGTCGAACTTATCACAGCTCGACTTAGTGTGTAGGTGGGAATCACCGATTAATTTTAAACACTGGGACAATTATGTTAAGGCAGCGTTTGTAATATGCCCAAATATAGTCCACTTTTTCAATGTGATAGGGGTATCGTGGCACCTAATCTTTAGCGATTCATTTACATATTATGTCTTGACATTCTTATGCCTGCTCTCTGTAGCGCTTTGATATCGACAAATCTCCATTAGTAACGTACAAGACGATGTTAAAGTGTGATGTACAGAATAAATAGCTCAGAAAGAAGTATCACGACAGTCTTTGAAGTCATTCATAATACGAACCCTGAGACGCTAGGACACGCAACATATACTGTATATTGATTCTTGTTTTTATTTCTTGCCACTTATAATCTCTGTATATGTTTTCTGACTCAATTTTTCTGTGTATTTGCAATCTGTATTGTAGAGGAGCTGCAACAGGAAGCTCTCGCCTTGTGTGTAGTCTCCTGCTTCGTCACTTTTGCATCAGAGATCAGTATTATGTGTTTTTCTCCTCAGCCCAGCATTGCCGTTCGTTATCATTTACTACTCTAGATTCATTTTTAACAGAATATTGTTGTTAGTGTTGCTGAAATACTACGGTAAAGGAATCTGAAGCTCAGCAAAATTTCAGGTGCTGTTTCCTCATTTGTTTCCACTTACCAGAATGCTTATATTTTTTCTCACGTGTATTTTTTTAATCCGATTTACTCGAAACTTTTAAGGCTTGTCATACACACATTGCTCTATACACCCTTCCCCTCCCCCTGAAAGACGTGTAGTTACATAATGCAAGTTGAAGTCGCAGTGTTTTAAAGGCTGGTTTCCTTAATTAAATTTCTGGTCAAAAATAAGTTTTATTGCACACTCAGTCATAAATACAAATCACAAATCATTCACAATCAGATCGCCAGTCAACACTTTTAGTCCAATATACTCGACTATTTAAGAGGTTTTCTCATTCTTCCTCATCGATTTGTCTTGCATACTGCACCTTGCTATTGCCTTGTTAAGTTATTTATGGCTTTGTAATGCCGACATAGATTGCATAAATAACCTACAAGTGAATATTAATGAGGCATATGCAGCTATATACCGGTAAGGAAGAAATGCCAAGGTGCTTTCATAATCGACGTGTGTGTGGGCCTTTGAGCTTAAACTCCATAGCTGAGTGTTTACTCGTAGTAGTAGCGAGCAACCTCTCGGGAAGTACCACGGTCCTCCTCAGCGGCCTTAGCGATCTGGGCCAGCACGAAGTCGGGGATTGGGTGGGGGAACTCGGGAGCCACGGGCAGAAGGTCGGACTCAGGCTGGTAACCGTTCTCATCAGCCACGAACTTGATATGGACGGGGGTGCCGTCAGGGGCAGTCCAACTGTAGGGAAGAATTCATTGTGTATTAATTTCATTTATTTACTTAGTCTCATAAGCTGTAGTACTTGTTACCCTGGGCTCATTTGAAACGTCAGCTCAGTGGACTGCAGACTGAAGGTGCCTGTCTCAGCATCGCACCATCTCCTTTTCGGGGAATAGGGAAGGGGTTGAGGGACGTTGACATAGATGGGATTCAGAGTCCGACTATAACGGCGCCACCGCATGAAGGCGTTCCTCTCCAGCACCCTTGTTACAGGCGATAACGTAAGTTCTCCCAGTACAATAAATTCACGCTGTGTCAGCAATGTGTTCCATAATATCCCAAATTTTCTGTACAACTACTACTTTAAACTGGGGAAAAATTGTCAAATCAGCGTTTTAGGTGGCAATGCAATCTTTATAGTCTAATTTTTCTGTTAATTATTATGGCTTAATAAACAAATCAGCATAAAAGAGACAACTAATAATGATACAAAGCTTCCTGTGCTACTCAAAACCCGGCCGTGAATTAATGAAACAGAAGAACAAGGTCAAGACACTTACGAATGATATCCGGACTTGACAACAGCATATTCGGGTCCAGTGGGTGCACCGGACTGTGAGAGCACAATACCATTGCTGGTCTCCACGCCCAGGACGTAAGTGCCGTCGTCCGCGATGTCGAAGTCGTGCTTGATAATTTCGGCCTCTTCGCTGGAGCCAGCGCTGTAGCTAGGGGCGGCGACGGCCACAGCGGCAAGGGCAGCAATGATCAGCTGTTGCATAAAGAAAAACAGTGGTGATGGCCACAGGGACAGGGACGGCAGTGATCAGCCGTGCCATGGAAGAAAAACAGTGGTGATGGCCATAGAGGCAAGGGAGGCGATGATCAGATGTGGCATAGAATTTAAAAATGAAAAATTGATTTCTAGCATCAGCCGTCAGATGTCATGTACTGTCAATAGTGAGTAACCTTGCGATTAAGTTCGTCTGTTTGACCATTTAAAATGTTTGCTTCCGATTTCAAATTAAGGACGCAGCAGTTTGATCTCATTATGTTAATGGTGTAATAATAATTGTAGTTCACAGATCTTTCTCTCTCTCTCTCTCTCTCTCTCTCTCTCTCTCTCTCTCTCTCTCTCTCTCTCTCTCTCTATTTATATATATATATGTGTATATGTAGATAGATAAATAGATAGACATATATAGATAGATAGATACATAGATATAGATATAATTAGATACATAGACAGTTAGATATAGATATATAGGTATAGCTATAGCTAGCTAGATAAATAGATAGATAGATTTATATACAGTATATAATGCCCAACAGAGCCTAACTTTGATAGAAAACATAGCTTTGAACAAGTAAGCTTTTTAAGGCAAAAAAGAAAGGATCAAATCCCCGCAACTTGCACACTGTAACTTTAAAAGTTACTTTAAAAAGAGACAATTTTAAGCCGAATTTAGAGCGATTGTTTTATTAATTCTCTCTATGTATATACACACGAGTATAATATTATGGGTGCTTAAGAGTAATGAAAGGTTCTGCTCTGAATATCTCAATTAGTTATTCAGCCTACGACCAGACTATGGTTCGAAATGGTGCTGAGGGGAGACATGATCAGGATCAGGATCAAGGGACTTACAAATTTCATTTTGGTGGTGTAAGGTGATGTGATGGTGCAGTGCCACAGACTGGGATATATATAGCACCCCCGCAACCCACCACAGTTGCCAAATATTCTGAGGTATAGTACACTACTTTTTGCCTCGAGAATGCTTACCCAGCTCACCGTCTTTGAGGTCCCCAAGGTCATGGTTCTCATGGATTTTTATTTTTTGCTCCCTTTGTACTCTACTCTCTATATTAAGTGAAACCCCCTGACGACCCCCCCCCTCACACACACACAGATTAATGTAGGCGGGTATAGCAGTTATGGTGTATAGTTCGTTCACCTTCACTTGCGATTTTCGTCATTTTGCAGCTTATTCTTCGTAGCTTTGTAGCAATGTAGGATATTGCTAATACTATAAATACTTCCTGTCACACCCTTTTGTGTGGCTCATACCATACTCCTGTCAATCTTTTGTTGAAATAAAATACTGCATCTGTCTTGGCCATAGAAATGGTTAAAATATAATTAGCAGTAGCGGGCAGGGAATAAGTAAATTATTTTTATAATCATTATCATCATCACCATCATCCCAGATATCGTCAGACATATCCAACTGAGGTAACGTCTAATCCAGAGCGCAGTGAAGGATTAGTCTGCCTGTAACTTTCATAGAGGAAAAATTCATGGCTTTACAGATGACTGTCTTTAATTTTTACCAGACTTGCAGAATGTATCAGTCATAATTCTTACAACCTTTCACTTGTATTGAAACGAAAAATTACAGAGTTTCGGATAAACATTACAGTGTATCAAACCACACTACACCTATTATCTACTTTTTGTGTTGTACGGTTACCCCCCGCATTTCCGTTGCTCCTCCTGCCGTTCAGTAACTCATAACATAATAGTAATTAGAAGTAATAGTTAAAGTAACAAGAATAAAAACTACGTTAATGGAATGAATGGCTTAAAATAACTCTTAAACCAGCGTAGAGCGACGGCATATTCAACGCCATGCAAACTGGGATGGTGATTGCATCAGTCTCAACAGCAGACTTGCTTTCATATATTTCGTAGCAATTCTTTTTTAGCGGGTTATTTAGAATATTGTACCTTAATCTTCCCATGATTGGGAATTTCTTGTATCTTATTACTGCTCACGCCAGACGATTTTATTCAGCAGAGAATGAGTTACACGTGTCAGGGTATGGTAATGCTGTCATTGCCATTCTTATGGTCTAAGCAATTTTGGTATTGTATTACCGGTAAGGGCAGGCGATTTTCTTCAGCCGAGAGAGTCATGAGAGCCTGAGGGATAGTACTGTTATTGGTAAGCCTGTCACGGCCTAGACACTTGTAGTAATCGATTCAAGGTAACGGCAGACGATGTTATTTTTGATGAGTGAGTTACAGGAGTCTTAGCAAACTGTTGAACCATATTCTTGATGGAATAGGAGCCTTTCGTGCCAACTCTTTCTTGGAGGTTTATTTTGACCCGTATCGATATAGTTTCCATAACTAACATATACTAGGATAAGATTTTTTTTTGACAGTAGATAAACACAGGTAGGAAACACGAATTAAATGCAAAAAAAAAAAAAAAAAAAAAATCCATACACCAGACTCCATTCTTCCAAACTGGAAGAGCATCGTCTGGCTGTCGCGTGAGTAAATTGAAAAAAATAATAAAAAATGCATCATTTTAATGAAGTTTAAAAAATTGTCTAGTTATGTATACACCTGAGTAAATTATAGACATGCGACTACTGGACGGAAAGGGCTTACCAAATTATTATAATCTCTTCAGCACGATGACGTCTACTTGTCACATTTTTGCCGCCAACGGAAGGATCTAGTCATTTGAGAGCCTCATGGCAGTATATTGCCAATCCCATTTTGCCCTTTTAGTAGCGCAAGGGCCCGAGGTTAGGCTATAGGAGTCCAGAACATCTAAGGGTAAGAAACCGACTCCCGTCCTGGTACCGTTTACATGATAGAAAAACCTCCGGCCACATCTGGGACTCGTATCCTAGCTCGTAGGCTACAGCTCAGTCCGACCCGAGAGCTGTACCACCATGTCATCAGGCGTCTATTTCCGATGTTAGTAAGTAGGTTAATAAGTCATTGACTGACCCCTGCAGTTCGAAATTCTCCAATGAGCCGAATAAAATAATCTGACGATGGTATGAAAAAAGAGAGAGAGAAAAAAAAAACACTGAATTATTTTACTCAGCATAACAAAATAGTCTCTTGTGGCGTAAATATAGTACTAACTTCCTAAACATCGGAAAAATGTAATTTATTCACCGCGGTGAGATCTCAATAAATTTACTTTTGTAACGTTCAGACGTTTGCTTTCAGCTTAAGAGGGTATTAGTCTACGTGTATCTGTCTGTCTATCTCTTCATCTGTATATCCATCCATCTCTGTCTGTGTATCTGTCCATCTGTGTGTTGATCTCTATCTACCTATTTCTCTACGTCTGTCTGTTATCTGTCATCCATCTATCTATCTTTATGTGTCTGTCTGTCTATTCTCGGACACTTTCATCGTGCAGAGAGTGGCCACAAACAAAACTCTTCCATGTCACCCTGTCTTGCCTAGACTGCCATGAGATTTCAGTATTCTGATAGAGTCTTAGAGTAATGGAATTAACTGAAGCAATATTTGACGTCTCCAGTTTGTAGTGTTTCATCTTAGTTAAAAATATCCTGGTGGTTGCAAGATAAATATTTAAAGTTACGCAATTGGAGTGAAAGGCCCAATACGTTCAGAGAAGGCGAAAGGGTAAACGTTTTTTTTTTTTTTCCGTATACTCTGCTGGACCAGTAATAGGCAAACTTCCTTCAAGCAGCTAATTGCATATTTCAGCTAAGAATACATGGGTCCCTGCACAGAGTAGCCTAATATTTCACCTCGTCTCCTCAGTTTACTCTGGTAGATAATATTCCAAGTTCAGAGACTTGGCATTCCTCTGTTTCTCACTTTCCTCTGCTGGCTAATTGCCGTAAGTTGGGAGCGGTTTGGTATTCTACCTGTGACACCTGACATATTTTCAGCCCATAGATGATTCTCCTTGATATGATGCGTCAGTGAGGAAAGTGATAGGCACGACTTAACAATGATGAAGTAGATGCAGCAGAGCAGCAGGCACACTTAAGTCTAAAGTTGACGGACATGACCATAGTGTGAAGTAGGTACAGTGAAATAGTAAGCGAACTTGAGTATGAAAGTGACGGGCATGACCTAAGTGTGAAGTAGACGCTGTGGAATAGTAGTTGAACTTCGGTATGAAAGTGACGGATTTGACCTGAGTGTGAAGAGGCAGATGCAATAGAAGTGTGACGAACTTTTAGTTTGAAAATGTCGGACATGATCTAAGTGTAGAACAGTAGGCGAACTTAGGTCTGAGACTGGTGGATATGGCCTAACTGTGATTAATTAATCAGACGTAGTGGAATAATAGAACGAATTTTTGTCCCTGACTGCATATCACGTTTCACTAGCAACCTGCTCCACTTATGACAGTAATGTAGGTCTGACACAAAGGTCAACCCCTCCTTGCCCAACACCCCCGTCTCTTACAAGGTCACATCCGCACCTCCTCGGGACTGGATTGGTGGGGTCTGACCCGAATTTCAGGGTCAGTGAGCCTGTCTTATGTGACCCCTATCTCGCCCCACCCCGTCCCATTCTCCAGGGTGTTGTCAGTGAGGTCAAACTATACTGTGATAGTCCTGGGTGGTGGCAGTTGTATTACCTGCAACCCCAGACTCATCTGAAAGTGAACCCGGTGGACTGCAAGCTGAAGTTTACTTTCTGCAGTCCACAGTCCTCCTGTAGGAAATAGAGAGGGAGATGAGGTACTTTTGTAAAACCGGGCAAAAGAGCCGCTCAGTAATGTTCGTGCCACCACGGTAAGGCATCCCTCTCCAGCACCTGTTGAAACTGTGATACTCCCCGGTAGTGGTAATGAGAGACTCCCAGAGTGGTGTCATAGTGCTCAAACAGTAGTGTGACTCGCTAAGATAGAAATGTTAAACCATTTTTCGATTTGAAATTCGACTGGACTCAGTATAGTATTAAGTGCGAGCGATGAGGGACAACACAGCCTGAGACAGTGCTGCACGTAATGAATGTCTGCTTTTAATGGAATGTATTGTATTGTACATAGGTAATATTAAAAGAATATGACCTGTTCTGTTATGCGGTTAGCCTGTATGTTAACAACTGTCTAATTGGGGATGTAACCTCATCCTCCATAAAGTCATTGATGAAATGTGAATTGTTACTTTCTGTCTCCTTATAGCCAGACGCCCAAATCCGGGTAACAGAGTGTATATTTTCGTTTCCAATCTACCTGTACACTTTTATCCTGAAGTTGGCCTATCGATGGACGAAATGGGACAAACGAATAGTCCCCATGTCATCCTTTCCTCCTCCATCAGGGTGTCATTTTTCCTATTCACACTACCGCTCTCAGATATGGTACTTCTCCATTCAACCCATCCATCTTATCCTCAGTAATAAATCTAATCCTGTGTCAAAAAACTGGGAGCATGTCCACACCTTCACGATGTCAGGTTTAACTTTTATGCGCCTGCGATTCAATGTTAGCTGAATAAAATAGCCAGGCGTAAGAGTGCATGCAGGAATTTGTCCCGACCTTAAGTGGTTATTGGTTATAGTATTTACATTCCCAGGATCCTATACTCTCTCTCTCTCTCTCTCTCTCTCTCTCTCTCTCTCTCTCTCTCTCTCTCTCTCTCTCTCTCTCTCTCTCTCTCTCAGGTGAATTAAATCGTCGAAGTTATAAAGAATGTTTCAGATCATGTAATCGAAACTGTTTGTCCATATTTGTATTAATCAGCCAGATATTTCCTGTGAACGTCTTAAGTTCAGTAAGACACACTTTTAGAGGAAACATTACCATCTGACAGAGCTTCCTGCTCTACTTGTGTTCGTGAACTGGCAAGATTTTCTGGTGACCATATTAGTTGCAACCGCTTTTTGCTACAGAGTACTACTACTGTATTAGTCATCATATGAAGAGGATATGTATATTTCTATCTATCTATCTATCTATCTATCTATCTATCTATATATATATCTATATATCTATATATCTATATCTATATATATATATATATATATATATATATTGCAGCTGATACTGCACTGGTGGCTGATTCAGAGGAGAGACTGAGACAGTTGGTAGAGGAGTTTGGAAGGGTGTGTGAAAGGAGGAAATTGAAAGTAAATGAGAATAAAGGTAAAGTGATGAAGTGTACGAGGTCAATAGATGGTAGGAGGATAAATATAGTTTTGAATGGTGAGTTGCTTGAGGAGGTAGAGTGTTTTAAGTATATAGGGTCACATGTTGCTGTGAATGGAAGAATAGACGCAGAAGTGAAGTTTAGAATGAATGAAGTAGGAAAGGTACAGGGAGGAAGGAAAAAAGTGTTTAGATTTCGTTTGCTTAGAATGGATGTAAAGAGAAGGCTGTATGAGGGTGTTGTGGTACCAACTGCATTATATGGGGCTGAAACATAGAATATGGATGTAGCAGTGAGGAAAAGTTTTAATGTAATGGAGATGAGGTGTCTGAGGAGTGTGTGTGGAGTGACGCGTATGGATCGAGTGAGAAATGATGAAGTGCAAAGGAGAATTGAAGTTGTTCGGGAGATGGCTGATGGAGTTGAGCAGAGGGTGCTGTGATGGTTTTGGCATATGGTTAGATTGGATAATGAGCGATTGGTGAAAAAGATAACTAGATCTGATGTGAGAGGTGTAAGGCTGAGAGGAAGATCACGAATAGGATGGATGAACAGTGTGAAGAGAGCGTTGGATGCGAGAGGGATGTCTGTTGAGCAAGGAAGAGTGGCTGTGCGTGACAGAAATAAATGGAGAGAAATTGTGAATTAATAAATGATGACGCAGCCATTAAGGGGATATTCTCCCGCATTTGGTCTGATCAGCTGATCAGGTCAGGTGCGGGTAAGGGGATGGGTCTGTTATGATGTGGCAGGGGTAAACCAGCTCTGCTGTCGGGGCCTGCTGCAGGTGTCACTGATTGCACTGTGCAGTTGACCCTCGTGCGGTGTGGTGCTGTGAGAATCTGTCCCTTCTCCCCTTTGGGGCTAAGATGCGAATGAATGTGTGTGAGTGGATGAGTAAATTTGGAGTGTGTCGTCCTGTCTCAGCTGCCTCCCTTTCTTTGGGGAAAGCAGCCTAGGTGTGTGTGTATATATATATATATATATATATATATATATATATTATATATATATATATATATATATATATATATATATTCATATTATGCTGTTAGGTCAGTGTACAAAAACTGCCAACAGTAAATAGTGAAAATAATGTTTTTAGTCAGGGAATAAATTAGACAAGAAAGAATTTCAGAATTTTCTGTAATTGCCACTCGAAAATAAATAGAAACAACATTCCCTCATTCACTCAATACACAGACTGAGAACTTGAGCATTAAATCAAACTGCTCAGTACACGCGGTTCAGTTACTCGTAGCTGTAACTCTCGTTGGAGTCTCGGTTCCTGTCTTCCTCTGCTGCCTTCGCGATCTGTTCCAGCACAAAGTCGGGGATTGGGTGGGGGAACTCGGGAGCCACGGGCAGGAGGTCAGACTCAGGCTGGTAGCCGTTCTCGTCAGCCACGAACTTCACGTGGACGGGGGTGCCATCAGGGGCAGTCCAGCTGTAGGAGAGAGATTTAATATGCTGTGTTACTGCACTGTACTCTAAGGACTTGGTACAAGGAAGGGTAATTATCCATACTGAAAGTAATTAAAATTCCTGTATCATGCAATCGCTTTGATCGAAAAGAAAATCACATTGGTGTAATTGGTTAAAAACATTTTCTAGGCGCTTTTAATTCCGTTACTGTTAATTTCCCTGCTCATTATATATATTTTTAATCAAGACAGGCGCGCAGCTAGCTCATATATTGTCTTGTTCGTCAGTCTCCCTGAGCAGCCTATAAGCTCGCGTTTGATCGGATAGGCTTTAACTAAGATATGAAGTCTCTGAGTCTGAGACAAGGATGGTAGTCAAGAAAGCCACTTGATTGATAGTAGTCATACGTAAGAATGTGTACAGTACATGATGTTTAACGGAGATGTAAACTTACGAGAAGTATCCGGATTTTTCAACAGCGTAGTCTGGGCCAGAGGGAGCACCAGATTGGGAGGCTACGATGCCGTTACTGGTCTCGACGCCGAGGACGTAAGTGCCGTCGTCCTCGATGTTGAAGTCATGTCTGATGATCGCGGCCTCTTCGCTGGAACCACTGTCGTAGGTGGGCGCTGCCACGGCCACGGCGACGAAGGCGGCGACGAGGATCTGCTTAAAGTACGAGAGTTAACTTCTTTCGTCCCGAGGAGTATTTTCTTATTCTGTTTCAAAGGATTTTGCTGAACTGAATTAGAATCTCTAGCAGCGAAGGAGTTAAGTAAGGCTTTATCGATCTCCCTCAGCACAAAACCAAGTCTATTCCGAGCTGAGTAATATCGCATGAAAATAACAGACCCAGAGTATATCACCAGATTGAAAAGATTACAAGTTTTTCATCCATTTCATTAAAACTGTGTGTGAAGGTGTAAGATAGCCCCCCATTTTTTTTTTTTTCACCTTACTGAGTTATATGAAGGGAAAATAAAAGAAGTTTGACATTTCTACTACGCTGCTGATCGTGTCATGAAAACTGAAAGGCAGCCTAATCATTATCAATCCTTTCAAGTGCATGTCGGTATAAAAAAAATAAGATACCGATAACATATTATGCTCTTTCTACTCTAATCTGACCTAAAATTGCAGTCTCTTCATTTGGAATGCTAACTTTTAGCAATAGAATATCATAAGAATATGATGCTAGTCACAAAGATATGAAAAGGGAGTTGAGCCTTAGCATCGCATTATCCCGACATTTACGTACCATACGTGAAATGAGGTACAAAAAGACTATAGACAGTACTAAGGTATATAAAGCAAAGTAAATTGCTTATATAGAGGTGCAACGAAGACACCTAAGCCATCTAAAACTACATGACTTACAAGCTTCATGTTTCTCGGTATGACTTTGACTGTACGGACAGGAGTCAGGACCCATGTTATATATGGCGGCTTAGCTCAAGTTGCCAGGTACTCTTTGCTGCTTAATTCCTTCCTCTTTTTGCCATGGGTGTACCGGCCATGTCTCTCCCGTAAGGCTTTTTGCTCAAGTGACCTCTAAAGACTCGGTCAAGATCAGGCTACTATGGGATCTCTCGGTCTTGCTATCAGGGGTCAGTCCAATAATAGAAAGTAATTTTCTGTATGGAAGGAATGTATTGGAGTTTTGTACAGCAGAATCATGCCCACATATGATGGTGGAGAGGGTCGCCTTCATGTTGTGGTGCCGACATGATCGGGCGGCTTCACTGCCTGGGTGCAGAAGTCAACTCTCTCCTTCTCCGCTAAAATGAGAAAAGTGGACTGCAAATGAGGGCAGCTTTAGCTTCCAGTCCACATGGTTCAGGTTCAAATGAGCCTGGGGCCCCACTAACGACAATACCCACATGTGGGAACGTTGTTTTCCGGGGAGATACAAGGGTTTCGGCCTGACTTGGACCCTCTTTTGTCCAGTAAACATCATTTCCAAATATGGGTACGATTATTATTCTCAGAACAAGCAACGGTATTGTGATATCAAAAGACGGTAAATTCGTCTACTGTTTCATTTCATCTGCTTCATACTTGGGTTACTGCTCTCTTAAAGTAACGTATCAAAACGAATCGTCTATGAGCAGAGAATATACCAAGACTCTCAGCATTGAAATATATACTAGCAGAGAAAAGTGACAAGTGGAAGATGTGAATTGTTAAGCAAACTTTTGTCTCCGATTGTGCTCTAAGATGCTCTAGGGACCAGGTGACGTATTCCAAGTGGCTTTGGAGATTACGTAATACTCCTCTTGGCAGATTTATTCTGCACATTGCACCTCCATTTCGTCTTGTATGATCTTGATGCAAATTATGTCGACATTAACACCGGCCTATGTATTTTCAGAAGCACCAGGTAATCAGTTGGTTGTTGGACGTTTGCGTAATTTCAGACACGGAACTTTGCCAAGGTACTGGATATCTTGATTACTGTCATGGTTGGAACAGCTCTTGTATTATATTCCAGCAAACGCCAATCGTTTCTTTTGTAAGTATAAGGTTAAAACTTCTTTATTGGAGTCAAATTAACACGGTAAACATTTTCAGACATGTGTTGTTGATTTTAAACTAAAAAATTCTGACAATAAATTGGAGAAACACACACACACACACACACACACACACACACACACACACACACACACACACACACACAGATGAAACTAACGAAATTAACAAGGAGTGGGGTAAGGAGTCCGGTTTCTCTGAACATCTTCCCTCTTGTGGTTCCGAGTTTGGGTCCCGTATTCTTGTTGGTAAAAATAGTTGAGGTGGTGATGCATTGTTACCATATGCAGCTGGGAACTGGAAGAACCCAATTGCGTCAAGTTTTTGGGCTAGTCAAACTGTTGGACACATTTTATTTCATCTTTATATCGGCTCACCTACCTGAACAGTTCGAAACCTAGAGGTAACATCTACTGTTGCAGGTCGTATTCTGGGGAAAGATTGGGCCTTAACATAACTGTCAACTTCTATACCTATCCATACTTCAACTCGCACATCTCATGTGCATTATCATCATCATTATCATCATCGTCGTCGTCGTCGTCGTTAAAATTCGATGCTTGCCCATACCATAATTATCTTGATTTTACATTAAGACTTACATGTAGCCTCACCCTCACATAGTTGAAGCTCTTCGTTCTATCCCTGTCCAAACGTCCAGTTGTAACTTCCACGTCCGTATGCTTAACAATATCAGTTCAGTTCCGTATTTTATGTTTTCATGTCATTTTCAAACGATTTTTATTTGTCTTAGGAGAAACTTTCAGAACTTGTTGGAGTGGTTGCTGTATATCCTTCATCATCTTCATTAACTGATATTCATTCTAAGCTGAATAAAGCCATGTTGTTAATGCAAGGATGAAATATGAAATACGACATAGATGTGAGCAGGATGAATCATAAATAGTGAGGTGGAATCCAAGCCTCAAATTTTTGACGAACATTTGTGGACCGCATATGATTGTTAGACATGATTTTTCAGCACCTCAGAATACAGACGGCAGTCAGCAGCGGTCGTGAAAGGTCAGACACATTCTGTTTCATCCAGGGCTTCAGCAAATGTCAGGAACTTTTGGAATTTCGTCCCCAGTTTCTTCATTCTATACCATTGTTGAAATACCGTTTCGTAAATTGTGCCCCCTGTCTTGAGTATTGCAGGGACGGCCTAGTCTGCTGGTATGGGGAGCGCTGGCACTTTGGCTGCCTCTTCACATTACCATGTAAACAGTGGAGGCAAAAAAATCAAATATTATGTAGCATGTAAATACTTTACGAGAAGTAAAATATGATGCAGGGTAGACAGTGCCACTTCCGCCACAGAGATTTTAAATGCGTTCAATGTCTGTTTATTTTTTACAGCGTATGTGACTCGTAAAATGTATATGAATTGCCTAAATGACAAAACTTTTAATATACCTCAGGCTATATTTTAAGTCACCAAAGTGGGACATATGGAGCACAAAATTAAACAATTTTTAAGTCCCTCCATGGTCAAAGCATACAAGTAAGATTCTGCTGCCTCTGATGTCAATATTTGCCAGATTATTTTTATTTTTATTTTTTTTTCATCAAGTAGTGTTGGTCACATAAACAAAAACAAAACACCATTGCAAAAGTTATAGGCAGATTCTTAAAATTTATAGCCGTGGAACCTTTTTTCATTTACAAAGCCGAGAACACATTTTTTTTTTCGATATGCAGAGAGGTACTCATAGTCTCCTCTTTTAATATTTTTTTTATTATTATTATAGTAACTTAAACACGCAGAAAACCAGTAATCAGTGATATCAACGGATAAACGATGAAAAAGAAATCAGGCAAGACTGATTATAATATTCACTAGACCGTGTAAACTTTTGTGTAAAAATCCTTTCAAAAATCATTTCAGGGGTGGACGGAAAACACACACAAAAAAAAAAGAAAAAAAAAACTCCTTTGGAGGATATAGAAAAAGGAGAGACTGACTCAGAGATTTGTTTATTCATAGCAGAAATAAATAGAAAAGACATGCATTCGCTCAACACACATATTGGGAACTTGAGCACCAAATCATACTGCTCAATTCACGTGGTCCAGTTACTCGTAGCTGTAACTCTCATTGGAGTCTCGGTTCCTGTCCTCTTCTGCGGCCTTAGCGATCTGGGCCAGCACGAAGTCTGGGATTGGGTGGGGGAACTCGGGAGCCACGGGCAGGAGGTCAGACTCAGGCTGGTAGCCGTTCTCGTCAGCCACGAACTTCACGTGGACGGGAGTACCATCAGGGGCAGTCCAGCTGTGGTAGAGGGGAATCATGTGTTGTTTTCATTATATTACTTGGTATTGGCATTTTACGGAACTAACATTACCCAAGCATATACCAGGGTGGTTAGAGAGGGTGATTCTTATATTTCACCCTGCTGCTAATTTATGTAACTAATGTCTGTCTTGCGTAGAAAATTGAATGCTAATCATTGGTTCATTGACTGTTAGTGGTTGGATTGTTTCAGCATGCGTCGTTATCCTACTCCCACACTCACCTCAACAGAATGAGCCCTTCCATCAACAGGCGAGAGCTTGCAAAGTGGCTCAGTATATGGATTAGTCTGTAAATAATACCTTATGGAGAGGATAACTTACGAGAAGTATCCGGATTTTTCAACAGCATAGTCCGGGCCAGAGGGGGCACCGGACTGGGAGGCTACGATGCCGTTGCTGGTCTCGACGCCGAGGACGTAAGTGCCGTCATCCTCGATGTTGAAGTCATGTTGAAGGATCTTTGCCTCTTCTTCACTGGAACCATTGTCGTAGCTAGGGGCTGCTGCGACCACGGCGGCGAGGGCGGCGATGAGGATCTGTGCAGAGGACGAAAATTGAAGGATTGCGTTATTTTGAGTCTTCTCAGCTTTCGCACACATTCATTTACCATATCCTTCTTGGGTCTATCTCTCCTTTTCCCACCTTTAAGCTCATTCCTGATAGCCTGTCGAGTTCTAATTAAGGAATATTCCTGAGCAAATCCAGCTGTGAGAATAAGAAGGTGCTGGGGGAGGTACCTTGAGCTGGTTTGGCCATTAGGAGAGAGAGAGAAAGAGTTTGAACAGAAGATTGAGTGTTTTGGAAGGGGAGAGGGGAGGGGGAAACCAAAGATAAGATGGTGGGATGGGATGGAGAGATAAATGAGTAAGGTTGGTGTTAGAGGAAGGACAGGATGACATGGAGGCGATTTGCGTGTGACCACCCCATTCCAGAATTAAAGGACCAGTGTATGGAAGGATAGATAGGTAGATAGATAGATAGGTAAACCGAAACTTACAAGCTTCATGTTGCTCGGTGTGACGAAGTGTGTACGAACTAGTGAGGGACCAACCTATATAGGGGCCTAGTACAAGTTGCCAGTTACCCTTTGCTACAAAATTTCGTCACCTTTTTGCCATGGATGTACCTGGGCATGTCTCTCCCGCAATGCTTTTTGCCAGCGCGACCTCCAGACACTCGGTCAAGATCACTCTACTATGGGGTCGGTTTGTTTTTATTTGACGAAACTGGACCACTCCCACACCTTGAATACTAAGAAGTGGTTACACGAAAGTCGGTGAGGATTAGTTGTGAGGTGAGAAAGAGAGTCCTTGGTTACTAGGGTCCGTTAGTTTTCACCGAGAGGAACTTGGCCATTGCTACAGTTTCGACATTTTTAGCCCATATTCTCATCGGTTAAGGAGATTCCCTGACATCTCTTCCTTAGTGGTTTATTTCTACATATAGCCAGTCAACCATTACTTTGTGTTATTTATGCACTCTATCATGGAAGTGAAAATATATGAACAGTATACAAAAGAGTAGCAAAGTGTAGTCCATAATACGAGTATCAGTCGCTAAAAAAAAGGTGCTTGAGAGCCTCCTTAACTCAAGAGAATACGAGCCTTTGTAGTGGTTAATTCGATGAGCCTTGATTATGAGGTAGGAATGACTCTCCTTGATAACAATAATGCAAGGGTTCTTAAGCCCCATCAAGTGTGCTGTCAGTGATGTCTAGTGACTCCTTTCTTCTGTGGTCAAAAAGTGGCCGTGCTGACGGGTGTGTCGTAGGGCGTAACTCATTCAAGCTAGATTTTATTGGTGTCATATGAAGCCAGGATTCCAAAAAACTTCTCCCATGTCTTCCCCATACGACAGAGCCATCTTGGGGTTAACCAGTTCTGTACGCTTTGGGGGTTGCGCGATTATTAATCCTCGACTCTACTCTGTCTTCCGTGTATATATGCTGCTAGTCAAGTCTAGAATTGTCTACCTCAGTCCATCTTCCCCATTACCTTTATCTTTCATTCTTAAATTTGCTCAGGAATCTCAAAATGAAAAGATATTGCGTTTAGCTTTCTTATGTGCTAGATTTGTACAGAAGAGACAAGCTTTGGAGGTTCTCAGCCTTAGGTTCATTCTGTTTCATTAAATGAAAAGTCTGTTCATCAGAAAAGCGCCCACATCCTATTTACGGGGAACAGTTGCAGTCTCTTTATTGTACTGGCCCCTCTCATATAAAGCGTCATCTCTTTTTCCACATGAACACGAAATTTGTAGGAAGGGTTTCTTTACCCAAGCAGGTTCGCACTTATAACTGAAATAGAGACCTAGATTGTAAGATCAACGGTTGCGTGTTGTAGTCTTCGGTAATGGCCAGGTGGTTTCCTCGTCGGTCACGCCAGTCCAGTTCATGATCGTGCGCTAAGTGGCATCGAAGGATTCGTAGCACATTTTGCATTGCGATTTTTTTTCTATATCGAAACTTAACATTTTCTCATATGCTCTTTATGTGGTTTCAGTACTGACATAGTTTGCGTCAGTAATACACTAGAGGATAAGCACTTGCAATACGCACAATAATTCACAAAGAAAGAGGTGTTACGAAATTTCCAGAACCACTAAGAATACGACCCTTGTCCTGAGTACTGAAGACTGGTTTACATCTCGGTCAAGAGTCCATTCCTGCAGTATACCAGAAGCTGACAGACCCTGGTTGTATACAGCTGCAGTCAAGATTTTTCTCTACATTTGGGACTCGGAGATATTGAGGCGAAATTCCAACCCTTTCAACCTACTCGAATACGCAAGGTTAGGTGGCTCAGAATTATTAGCTTTTGATACATTTTCGAGGCAGTAGAAGAGAAGCATAGATGGTAACTGCACATTATTGAAAGGTGTGTGTGTGTGTGTGTGTGTGTGTGTGTGTGTGTGTGTGTGTGTGTGTGTGTGTGTGTGTGTGTGTGTGTGTGTGTGTGTGGTAACCAGATGGATTACCTGCTGGGTCTGCGGGGGAAAGTGTTAAGGGCGGGTCTGGACGAGGTAGTGTGTGTGTGTGTGTGTGTGTGCAATAGCAGATGATTGAAGAGTACCAAAGAATTAAGAGAGAGAGAGGGAGGGAGGGAGGGAGGGAGGGAGAGAGAGAGAGAGAGAGAGAGAGAGAGAGAGAGAGAGAGAGAGAGCACGACTTAGTTGTAATGTAAGTACTGTGTCAAGATAAACTCAAGCAAGTTGTTTATCGCATTGGCTAAGAGGGAGAGAGAGAGAGAGAGAGAGAGAGAGAGAGCTGCAGCACGACTTAGTTGTAATATACGTAGGCTGCTTTGTCAAGATAAGCTCAAACATGTTGTTTATCGCATTAGCTAAGAGAGAGAGAGAGAGTTTTCATCAGCACTGCGTCAAGCTAAGCGCATAATATTATTTGTATAATTATCTTTGGATCAGGTATACCACTGAAATAAGTGTAATGGGCACCAGACAGAAATGAAATATATAAAGATTACTTATTGTTACCTGAAGTAACTATCTTGTCCCTTAATCTACTTATTGCCATCCCATTAGGGGTAACTCCACGGCATGATTCCCAGGCATATTTATGTTCGTGCTTTGTAACTTGGCATATCAAAACCGGAAATGTATCAGTTGCAAAGGGGAAGCCGCTGGTGCATTGCTTAGCACGTCTAGCTCGCAAATGAAATAATCCAAGTTCGATTCTTGCAGCGTTATGTCCAGATTAGTTTGTGAATGAAAAGCCATTGCGAAATACGAACTTCAGGTACACGAAACACCAACAGGCTACAAATCTGCTGAAGAATTTATGGCTTCTGATGATATCCTTGCTACTACTTTATCTCCGTAGGTATTAAGTCAAGTAAGATATTGGCTGCCAGGTATAAGAGCCGGGTTGCTGGGCACAATGTTACGATGTAATTTCCTTTATTTCTCCAGTTCGATAGCGTATCACTCACTGTGTTCTTGAAATATCCTTGCAACTTTATTAATCGACTTTTTCGACCTTAGAGGTTAGATGCCAGTCTTATCTTGTCACCACAGGACAGCTCTGCAAAGCTGAATAAAACCTTCGCGAGGTAGCAGAAATAAATATATAAACTGTATCATTGAACAGAAGGAGTTAAAACTATTATTAGAGTTCTTCCATCACTTCTATAAGACCTCAGAATCGTCTTTAAAGAAATAAATCTCTTTTCTTTGACCGTATTTTGGCCCAGATGTTTGTCGTTTTCCAGGCCTTTGCACGTAGTTCACTGGCAGAATATGAAGACAATGCTGTGGGTTTACACATTTTCAGTAACGGCTCTTCGTGAGTACCATCATATTCTAGTGTTAATCTACTATATTGTTATTAATGATCATTCAGGATGGAGAGAGTAGTTTTTGGCCAAGTTAAAGTAAGGAGTGTAATCCCGTCATCCATCACACCCAAGTCTCCCTCATACATTCTCATGCCATATCTCTCTCCCATGTCCTTAGTCAACCTCTCCTTCTCCTTCCAAATAATTCACATCATAGACGCTCTTAGTTAATGCCTCGCTATCCATTCGCTCCATGAGGCCACACTAGTAAAATATTACGCTAATAAATCAGGCGAGAAAGCTGTTCATAAACATGCATTGACCGACAGGCCTAAATAAGGGACGTCAGTGCTTGGATAAGTGACCCGATTTTAAAGACCGTAAGTTCGATATCATTCAAGTTATTTGAATTTCGCTGAACAGACTGCACTGCTCTTCTACAAGACCCATCGACGTGTCATAATCCCTAAAGTACGATAACGTAATTTGTAGTTTGTTCTCGTTACTCTCATACGATTTTATTCTGACCGGGAGATTCTTTTCCTACCGAGAGGGATAACAGAGGCTAAATCAAACCACATCCAGTTCGAAAAGACTCCTACGACTCATGCAGCTTTGACTCACTTTCATCTGAAGAATATCATGTAACTTGAGTTGGAATTATAATAGAGTTGCTCCGACCATGAGAGTTAAGAGCTACAGTATATACATTATCAGGCTTCACTGACTCAGTTCCAGATTAATTAAATTGCCTGGAGTCAGCTAGAATAAGATAAAGATAAAACGTACGAGCTTGAGAGTCATTATTAAGCGGCCGATAATATTCTGAAAAAGAATGCCTGCCCCTGGTAGCACCGATAAAACCTGCTGGTCGGATATAAAACTTCCCTTTACTCCCTCTCGTTCCCTCGAAAGGAGGATGGTAGGTTGCAGAAGGGCAACCTCAGCCTGTAGTCCACCAAGTTCACGTTCAAATGAACCTAGGGTTGCAACAGTAACAACAGCAGCTACAGTGAACACACACCCAATTGTTGCCTTCGGTGTATTACAGTACTTAAGCAGTATACGGTGGTAATTGAGTTAATCATCTAAGTCTCCGTTTATAGTAAGGGAATGACACATAATAATATATATGGACCGGATCATTATCATGACCTCATTTGGTCTAGCCCTTCGGATGAAGCTAGGAATTTCGAGCACAGAGGTATATGCTGGTTACTTCAACACGATTACGCATTTTTGCAACTTATTCTTGCTGTTCTGCTCTTTTTACTGTAAGCTGCAAATTGCAATCTCTCCATCTTGAATGCTGAGCTAAAACAATTGATTAACTTTGGAATGTGATGCTAGTCAAGAAGAGACGCTAGGAATCGATGCTGAGCGGTAGTATTGTATTTTTCCTTCCACTGAAATACTGCAAAAAGGTAAAAATGAATGAAAATCTAGGCCAGATTAAAGTTAAACACACACACACACACACACACACACACACACACACACACACACACACACACACACGCATACGCACACGCGCGCGCGCGCATATTCAACATAGATCAGGGTTATTGAAGTCTTTATGTAATCTTTGCAGTAAGAAAATGATACCGGTACCCTAACATGATAGCAAGATTAAAACTTAATCACGTTCTCTGGCTGAAACTGAGCTCCCTGTTTCTACCTTTTCCTCTGGTTGCGATGATAATTATGATATGATTATTATTGTTATTATTATTATTATTATTATTATTATTATTATTATTATTATTATTATTACAGTATCATTATTGTTGTTGTTTTATGATGATGATGATGATAACGTGTCTTTGCAGTATACAAAATGAATCAACCCAGCAAACGCCTTAGTATGCCATTACGGTAAATTAGATGAAGAGAGAGAGACAGAGAGAGAGAGAGAGAGAGAGAGAGAGAGAGAGAGAGAATTGCGCGATTTCCTAACCCTTCGAAGGCGACACTGTCTAGGGCTCGCAAAAACTGTGGTAGGAAAAGAATGCTGTCTTGATTTATGCCATCCATCTGCACGAGAATCATTAAGGGGAACAGTTTTTTACCTTGTAACAATATGTACAGTAAGCGCCAATAGTCTTGTCGTGAAATTTGGTGAAAACAAAAGACGACGGGCTAAACGTCTGGTATATTCCGCCGTCTGTCATACGGACTGTTCATAATGTTTCACAAGTTACATTTAATCTTCGGACAAAACCGCGACACGACTATTGGTGCTCGTTGTGTGTATAGACGATAGGTATTTGCCCCTTGGTGGTGTCATAATGTGTAGGTTTAGCATATAAGAGAACTCCTGGGCCTCAGAGAATGGAGGAAAACAAACCAAGTTCACCAGTCTGACCGGCCCGTTAATCGAGCTCAGGTTCTTCCAGTAGCGACCAGGATGTGCTAACTTGCACTCAACGAACCAAGTGGAAAAGACTGAGCCGAACAACCTGGCCTGCACAGGAATTCAGCTTGGTTTCGTCGAGTTGCAATTTTTTGTTTACTTGTTTATTTATTCATTTAATTTGCCTGACCCTGGGAATATATCTGCATCCTTTTCCTTAAGTCAAGGAGTCCTTCCTACATTTCACATATCTTCTCATGTCTCCACGTTGGTGCCAGTGCCCACCGTCATAGTAAATATTAGACAATTTCATTCAGGATCAGCGTGATGGTATTAAGGGGAATATATTTATAAAATGTCGTTGGTACTTGTGGAAGATTGCGAACAAAAATGTTTAAGAGAAATTCAGAGCATCAAACTGGTCCCTTCATTAACCGTGATTCAAACTCGAGTCCTTTTGGAGACCACTTCTCCTACCAGCGCACTCAGTGAAACAGTGCAAATAACAGGACACCAAAAGAATACGCACAATCTTCATATTGTACCGTGATCTCTGTCTCTGTCTCTCTCTTAGCTCTGTGCTCGACGTGTTTAACCTTCCTTTATATATACAAGCGCTCTAATATTTGCCACTCATCCGTAGTGTTTTTTTTTTTTTCTCATTATAGTGCACCGTGTCAAGACTGTAATTAAGCTATTTCCACATCTGACCCCTCGCACATTCTCGGTCAAAGCCGTCTTCTTCTCACGCACTCCCAATAAGCCTCACCGGGTCACACGATCACATGATACGTATGCATTTTCTTGTGTTTGGTTGACTCGGCCTTATATCTATCTCTTTAGCTACGGATCTGTCAGTTTATCTATCTATCTATCTATATGTATGTAAGTATGTATGTATGTATGCATATAGCCACAGATGCTACATGGATAGATATGCTGATAGTCACAGTGAAAAGGAAAAACTAACTATGCCGAGCTCTTTCGTGCATTCATATCACTGGAGAGCAAAGTGAATATACGAAAGCGTTTGGGATATTTAGCGTTTCCTTTCCTTCTGTCGATATTATCAAAGGTTGAAGTTTCCCAACGGCGAGTAAAGTCACTTAGCGTTAGTCACAACAAAATTGGCAGGTCATCCCCGGGGTTTCAGTGTTAAAAGTTCATAGTTTCCATGTATTATAGTTACAGTGATTTGCGCAGATATCACGGGAAAAAAAAAAACAAAGCGATTGGTTGGTTAATGATACGGTGCGAGTATATTAGCTTTATAATTTCACGTCTCGTTTTACCCAAGTTTTTAAATACTTTCACACCGATAACGCTGAAGATGTATTTTTGGATTCAGACCGATTATTTTTTTTTTTTTTACCTCTAGACGTTTTAATTCAGATTTGGAAAGCTCTCTGAAGGGATATATAAAAGCTGTATTTAATCACTCTCGTTCGAAATTTTTCTAGAGTGAAATAATATCCTCTGCAGGTAGCAAGGAAGAAAAAAGGAGAAAAATATGTCGTGGTACTAAATAAGATTTTATTTTCCTTTTGCGTCCGACCTTGGGCAAAGAATTAGCAGTCCGTTTCCTGAGGTCAAACAGTCTACCTCTTGTAGGTGCTGCATACCATTACATATCACTACTTCGTTGCCAATACCCTCCGTCCATACTGAATCCATGCGCTGTTGGTGTGATGATAATTGCGAGGATATTTTTATGATATTCCATTGACTCCTGTGGATGATCAGTAAAGCCTATTGCAGTGAAATTCTAATATTTAAATTGTTTTTTTCCCTACCGTGGAATCAAACTCGAATCACATCACTATCCACTTGACTAGAAATTTTCTCGTCTCGATTTGACCTAAAGAGTTCACGTCGGGTTGAACTGTTACACCTCTGTAGTAATAAAGAGAGAGAGAGAGAGAGAGAGAGAGAGAGAGAGAGATCCATATGTAGCTCTAATTGATCAAAATGAGTAACTTGAAAGCACACAGAAAGCTCATACCTCCGCCAGCGCCAATAAAATTTAAAATGATTCTTTCCCACCATACGAATACTTTTAGGGTCTAACATAGTAAATCAATCAGTTCTACATAGTATGCCCTCTTACTGAATCTCGGAAATCGCATACCTTCGTAGACACCAGTGAAATGTATGGTCCAATTCTGCATACTGATTCGGACTCACCTCAAAATCTAATAAACTCTTGCATGACAACCTACCGACATATCCACCAGATAATATTGAAACCCGATAACAGTTATTTCAGATATCTTGTACACAGACACATGACCTCCTCCAACTTCGCTGACAGAGGTAATAAATGCATGTTCTGTAATAACTGCTGTCTCTCTCTCTCTCTCTCTCTCTCTCAATACTTGGACTTAACACCTGCATAACGGATTGGTCTATGAGGGGATTAAGCCTTTCATTCCGATTACTTATTTCAGTACTTTAGCCTGTTCTTGGTGCCTCAGATGATTTTCTTCAACATGGGAAAGATCTCTCACTGAAGGGGCATATCTAACCCTCCTGTTCGAATAGTCTCCCCTGAGCGGAAGAAAGTCGCCTGGAGACAGCCAGAAGAACCTGCAAAACACGTTATCAGATTGAAAGAATGAACATACGGAAAATCTCATCAGTGATTGCAATTTAACCAACCATACCAGTTTTATCGAGACATTCCTTCTGCAGCTAAACCAGTTCCTTGCGTGATCTGGAGCTGTCCATTACACATGATACATCAAGCAAGGCGCCGATAGTTCTCTCTTTCTCATACTTTCTCTCTACCTGTTTCTGAATCTTACATGTCCCATCATTCAGTGGAAAATATGATGATGATGATAGCTTTCTCACAGCTGTATTATCTGCTGGTTTCAGATAATATAAACTAAGATGCGTTACGTAGTTATTGTTACTACCAGACATTTTTGTTTTGCTTAGGAGAGACGACGATCCTTTTTGTTCTAAATTCTTCATCGATATACGGGAGTGTTGCCCACAAACGCTACATATATTTTTATTTTTTTTTCGTCGTTGTCCTTGTTCATCCGGCACCACAATTGGGGACCGAGATGTTACAGTGACCATTCCGGAACTTACTCCAGGGGAAGATTGATACTGTAGCAGGAATTGACTGCCGAATATTATTACTCCTCTAAAGTCGATACGCATTAGTCAAAGTTTTCTTCAAGTGCTCGTGATAATATTGCTTTGCCAGTTGCCTAGTTGCCAGGAGACGCATTCGGGGATCCGTCTGTATTTTCACTTTTTTGTTCTCATCCTTACTCTGTTTAAAATCTGTCAGATACGTCTGCGTCCATACGGTCAGTTTTGTGGAGAAGCTACGATAAGAAGCCACTGCAGTGTGAACAGTCTGCTCCGTCCTCATTTGTGCCTGATATCGAAAGTGTTGTACTTTATTTTTGTCCTCATGCATGCATAACTTTCTTTATATGAAAAATGCAAATGTCAAATGAATCCACCCACTAGCAAGAAATAATCAAGTGATCCTTTAACATATTCACTGGGGCCTTCTGTTTCACGCCGTAAAACTGACCAGAAAACAAATATCGGCCTTTTCATATCAATGAAAAGACAAGGGTTCGAAATTAAGATAATATGGAAGACTAAAGTTTCTTTATTCAGAAACATGTAAAGCAGTAAATTCACACGAATAAAGTACAGGTAGATTATCACACACCCATCGCACTAAGCACCACTGATCATTCGTACAAGATAATTTGCAGTGTTTTTAGAAGCATAACACCGCCACTTTTCTGCAGACAAAGATGAAGATAAGTAACATGGCAGTAAATATGGGACTGAATAGGGGTGTCACAGTTACATCGCGTCACGATTTAGTAAAGTCCACCACTCTGAGTCTGAGTGAAATCTTCTCCAGTTTTGAAGAATTGTGGATGAATTGCTAAATCAACAAATCTCCAAAACGCAGAGATCTGCAACCTTTAACTCAACGTATAACACACTTAACTCAACCACTAAATAATATACCTGTGACCCAACCATCAAAAGTCTGATATTACCGCCATGTCAGTTATTCCTTGGTTTATGGAAGTTCTGTGGAGAAGTGGCGGTGATAGACTTCCATAAGTGTTTGTGGGAGAGGCAAAACTTTGTGGAGGGATTCACAAGCAAGGAGAGAGCAGATCTTCCCGTATCTTTGTATTTCTCGCAAGCAACATCCTGAGTTACGAGAGAAACTGTGAGTCCATGCGTGAATCAGATCCATGGTTGTTTCTTGTCAGTGGGATTAAATAAGTGCATACTGACAGCAGGAATATAATATAGAAATGCGTTATTTCAGTTGTTCTTGTAGTGGCCCCAGGTTTATCTGGATATGAACTCTGTGGACTGGAGGCTGAAGTTGCGTTGTCCTTCTCTTGCTGTCCTCCAGGCGCTTTTCGGTGGATACGGATGATGCTGAGGGGCGACTGTATAACCTGGCACTGGAACTACTCAGTTATATCTCTGCCATCGAAGGCGTCCCTCTCCAGCGCTCCCCAACCCCTACCTCAGTGAACTAATTAATCATAGCGAGGAGGTCCGTAACTGTCAGAGGGACGACTGCTGGAGCGATGGCGGTCCTCCTCTGCGGCCTTAGCGATCTGGGCCAGCACGAAGTCGGGGATTGGGTGGGGGAACTCGGGAGCGACGGGCAGGTGGTCAGATTCAGGCTGGTAGCCGTTCGCATCAGCTACGAATTTCACGTGGACGTCGGTGCCGTCAGGGGCAGTCCAGCTGTATTAGGAGAGGATTTTTTGTGATTGTTTACATAATACGTAGTGAATGAAATGGGTGGAAGGGAAACAAAGACGACTAGGTAGCTAGTATTTGTATGCAAATGGAATGAACTGTCATGGTCAATACTCATTGGACTCTGTCAATACAGTAAATATTGTAATTTCTTCAACGTAACAGTGATGTCCAGTTAATATCTAAGCCTATAAATTAACCTGTTTTCAGCCGGTCATGCTCTCCCTTTTAATTCACAAGAAGGCCGCTCAGAACATATATTATAATTGGTATGATGAAACGTAGGCCAGAGAGTACTGTCCAAGACGGTATGTTCTTTCTAGGAATGGGCTGTGGGCCTGAAAAGTTATCCTTTACAAAAAACATAAAGAAAATGTCAATTTTAAAATCTGTTCATTTAAAGATGTCTGACCATATTTTGTTTTGAAATGGTGAAGCTCATAAGTAGTGGGAAGAGCAGAATGATGAATGCCGTTTCAGATTTGACTAATTACATACACAGAGGACCGAGACGCAAATGTTACCAAGAAAATGCAGTCACTGAATCCTTATTACCATAATATGAGCGTAGGGTCCCAGAGCTAAGCTACTCAGTCAGGCATTTGCGGAGAGAATTATGAATCCCTCTTCCCCTGAGCTGCAGTCGTACAATACAAGCAATAAACGCTACTATTCTCCAGATGTAAATCCTCGAGCACCACAGCCGTTTGGAGCACCTGATTTCACTAAACCACCAGGCATCCATTATTTGGCTACCTGGTTACCAAACACTGAAGTATGTGGTCTCCTGGGTTTGCAGAAAACCAGTTGGAATGTCACTGACTGCTGAGTTATCTTAAGTCAATATTCACCTGAAATATCCTGAACTTTCAACAGCGTGTTTGGGGCCAGATGGGGCACCAGACTGGGAGGTGACAATACCGTTGCTGGTCTCAACGCCAAGTACATAAGTGCCATCATCTTCAGTGATAAAGTCGTGTTTGATGATTCTGGCATCCTTACTGGACCTACTGCCGTAGCGAGGTGGGGAACTGTAGCCGGGAGCAGCGACGGCCAAAGCAGCCAGGGTTGCAACAAGTGCCTGGAAAACCTGGCTGTTATTTTTGCTGACTGTCATGGGAACTCTTGCATTTTTTTTTATTGGCGTTTTGACTGAAATTTGCACATTTTCATTGTGTGAATGTTAACTCACAATAAAAAAAAAAAAGAAGACAAATTCAGTAAATAATGGACAACAGTGCAGGGCTCAAGAAATAAGTAACACCTAAACTTCAGCTGAGTATATCGTGTGGCTTTAGCTACAATATAATACTAAGAGTTATTCCAACCATAAAAATGTTAACACATTGATTAACATTTCTTTGTATGTGTTGCTGCTGCTTATGTGGTATAATATTCCGCTAACTGCACAATGAAAATTGTATATTTCTGTTGCACGATGCAAGAACCTCCAGTCATACTTAATAATTAGATTCCCGTGTATGACGGAATACGTGATTCAGCAGCATGAAACTGCTGTTGCAAGATGCAAAATGCAGTTCCACTACAGCAAAAAATGTTGTGCCATTGTACCGTTGAAACGTAAAAGCCCAAGATGCAAAATGTATCTCCACTGCTTTACGGAGATGTCACTCTGATGAAATCTAGGCTAGCCTACTGGTGTCATTCCGACTAACTCTAGGCTGGACTACTTATTAGTCTGCTTGGCTGACCAGGAAAGAAAATTACTGAATTCAAATACCAACATCCTTATGCTCGATACTGTGAGTGTGAGTGCGACGATCACTCTCTGGGCATTGATATATCTGGTGTCCACTTAAGGTCATTATCTAGGGACTTGCGTAAACCTTAGCACACTCAGCTTTCATAGCAAAGACTTTAGACCCGGGAGAAACACTTACCGCCTTCATAATGCTCAATATTTTGAGTGTGTGAATGTGACGATCACTCCGGGTACTGCTTTACAGATACTGTATATATACACATGGACCAGTTGCCACACACCCAGTATAACAGATAGGCTCAGGTTTTTTGTCTGCATATCAGAAGAGAGTATAGAGATTCTCATTATGTGTTTCGTCATCTACTTAGTCATGAGCTGGCTAAATTCTTTCTGCCTTTAATGCATTATTTTCCACTTTTGAAAGGAATGTGGTAGTGGAGAGGTTAATGAAAGCTGGACGTGACCTCTCCATTCGAGTTGTTTAGCCTGAGGTGAATGAAATCGTCAGAAGATGACAAAAATGTACCCAAACTAATGCCATATAAGTGAAGGCCTTCGTCACTTAGCACTGTGTTGTTTGCTTTATTTATACTGTCTCTATACGCTTCCTTTCAGCTTAAGGAAAACTTTTCTAACTGGAGGAGTTAGATGTAGCCTTAACCCTCACATGGTCTGTAATCTCAACTATTCTCTTCAAGCTAGCTTGATGTAATTTTAGTCATCTGAGAGTGAGCCAAAAAGGAGTATGAAAATTTTAATATCGGTACCATTAACTCTCTCTTTGTTAGAGAAACTGGAGTGTTCTGTTACAGTTGATGGCAGGTGATTTTATTTATCTGGCAACGAATCACTGAAACCTGAGAGAATTAATACAATAACCATTAACCCTCTCATGGTCAGTCCAATTCTAGTAATTTAGGCAATTATTTCCACGCTTTTATCTATGTTAGGATGAAAAATAAAATCTGAAGTCTCTGAAGTCTGCAAGAATAAAACCTCACATCCAGAAATTGTTAGTGAGAGACAAATGGATATGACCACAGCAGGAAATTTCCCTTATCCAAAAATAGGTCATCGGATTGAAGGAACTGACCTCCAGTCAGCCTCCCACGCCTACACGCTATCGAGTCAAGGCTGCAGTTTAGGATATTTATGTGAAAGCACTCGGTATCGTACACTTGCTGACGAAATCTTTACGGAGAAAAAGTGGACTGTCGTATGCTAAACAATTCTAACGGTTGATGTAACGGGTAGGTATTGTACAAGATACTAGTAGTGTATTAGTGTCATCGGTGAGGTGCACAAAGTATATAAATCCCAAAGAATAGCACTGAATTTGGTGCGAGTTCCAAGTATTAAGTTCTTTCGAGAAACAACCATAACGACTAAGGAATGGCATTCTAAAGGTTGGGGGATTTTTTTTTTTATGCGTTGAAAGATCAGAATTTTTAACCTATTGGCTACAAGAAGGTTTTTAAGACAGATAATAAACCTTCCTAAAATGGTGAATTTGGTGTAAGTTCCAAGATTTAACCTGGATGAATGAGCATAATGAGTAAGGAACGTTATCGTGAAGGATGAGGAAGAATCTTTAATATTTAGAAAGAATGGGGATTTTTTTACTTATCGTCTGTACGAGGGTTTTCAAGGCAGATAAGTAATTTTTCTAGGTCCCAATTCTCCCCTAGAATACTGAATTTGGCGCAGATCTAAGCATCTAGGTCTGTCATTGTGAAAACTGAAGAAAAACAGGAAGGCCTTTTTTTTTTTTCCTGTGAATTGCACAAGAGATATAATTAATTTTTGCTCGGAATTACACTTCACCAGAAATGCTGAGCTTGGTGGGAGTTCAAAGTATGCGTAGGTGAAAGAACGTCTGAGTAAGGAGTGTCATTGTAAAGGTTAATGGGTTGGTATATTGAATAGTTCTTGTAGTGCTACATTCAGGTTATGGTAAGCTGAGAGATGTTTCAAATGATTTCCTTGAAGTCATGAGACTATTGACTACGCTGGATAGAAACAATACAAGACAAACAGTAGAAGCCTTGTGGTTTAGCTGGCTTTCCAACTCAAAAGGATCCAAGGGGTGGTTGGGATTTATTCCTCATGTAGTACCACTCAGGAGAGGGCGTCTGAGTTCTCTCACATTAAATGACTGAACTGAGGATATTATTCCCGGGGTCCTATGTTCCTATAATAAAGGATAGATGATAGATTTTAATGACAGTAGTCTGGACAAAATGGGCGGATTGAATCGTGCCTTACATAGTGGCTGATCCAAAAGAGGGCTAAGGGGGCTCATCCCTTTCCCGCCCATGATTCTCAGTCAGGCTGAGAAAATATATAAAAAGAGCTAAACATGCTGTCATGAACCAAAAATATTTAAGATATATTAAGGCTCTTCTGGCCGGGACAGCTATATTATTCTGCCCCAGCTAATGTCAAGCGATTTCATTCAGCTGAGAGTGACTCATAGCAGCCTAAGCATTATCACCTTCACCATTAACCATCCCCTACTCAGAACAAGCCTGATATCTGTTCCACCTAACGCGAGACGATATTATTCAACTTAGAGTGAGTCACAGAAGCCGGACACAGTTAGTAGATACTCTTTTTTTTAACTCTTCAGCCGTAACGGGAACATCCCCCTCCCCCCTCATCCTCTCTCTCTGGATTACATCATCTCGTTTATTCTCTCTCTCTCTCTCTCTCTCTCTCTCTCTCTCTCTCTCTACGAGTATGTGTATAATACATACATATATATTTACTGTATGTGTATATATATATATATATATATATATATATATATATATATATATATATATATATATATACACATAATTATGTATATGTTTATATCTGTCTTTATCAGTCAGTAAGTCTGTCTATCAATCTATCTCGTTATCTATCTTTCTTTGTCTATATCTCAGTAAAATATATAAATTTTTGGGGTGCACTGATAGCAGGCGAGGAGAGTGGAAGTGGGTGACTGAAGAAGCAGCATAGAGAACCAGTGCCCTGGACGGATTGTCACATCATAGATTTATACGTATTACTGAGAGTGCGAGAATTTGGTAAAGAGCAAATGCAGGAGACTGCAATTTAATCATTTTATTCAGAACACGATAACTTCTCAACAATAAATACAGTAATCACATTTCACAACACACACTCTTGATCCAAAGCAACTTGTGAATATGGGCCGAGTTTTAAGTGGTATGGAAGGCTTCGTTGCACATTTTACTTAGCGATTGACCATGCATATTCCACCTCCATATTCCCTTTTTTATTATTTATCTGGTTTTAATGGCGACATAGTTTGCATCAACAACAAAGAAGAGGAAATGTGCAGAATACAGCACTAAGGAGGAGGTGCAACTAAATCGTCAGTCACTCTAAATACGACCTACTGTTACTCTTCTACCAAGTCACTGGGGATGAGGAAGTACTGGCTCTTTAGTCGTAGTAAGTCTCCCTGGAGCGGTGACGGTCCTCCTCTGCGGCCTTAGCGATCTGGGCCAGCACGAAGTCGGGGATTGGGTGGGGGAACTCGGGAGCCACGGGCAGGTGGTCAGATTCAGGCTGGTAGCCGTTCTCGTCAGCCACGAATTTGACGTGTACAGGGGTGCCGTCCGGGGCGGTCCAACTGAAGGGGGAGAGTATACGTTATTTTAATCTAATTACTTTCATGTTCTCCCATGTAATTATTTGGGAGGGAACTTTAACATCCGTTTTTCACCTCCTGGAGAATATTTTCATTCTTGCCCCATTTCTTTCCCTAAAATAATATTACAACTACCATACTTTATACATCACTGGTTTCCAAAGTGTTTGCTCTGTGTCTTTAACTCCAGAACAGACAGAAAATACGAGACCTATAATTACTCTTCTGCACTGTAAGAAAAGAAAAGAATTCAGTAAATACATTATCATTCATGTGCTTTGAACCAGTATTCATTGGCAGTACGATTTAAGAACGTGCTGGGAAGCGCTGTTTCATTTACTTCCCTATGCTAGTTCCATATTTAAAACAGAAAATCCGGCAAAGCATAACACCTGAGTTAGCATCTTCTTCCGTATTTCAAATGGTTCCGGGAAAGATTACAGAGTGCCGAATGTTTCGTTTTGCGCAAGTTACCTCTCAGCATGTGTCATTAGAATATCATACGAATCACCTGAAACCTTTTGGTTCCACAACAAATTATATGAATCCGAGGCATCACTGGCGTCATTGTAAAATGAATCTTGACAATGTTTAACACAAGTAGCATAGATTCCATCAGATACTTAATACCTTGTATGTATAATACTGTACCTTCAACAAATGTGAGTATTGGAAGACATTTACCTAAAATATCCGGAGCTTTCAACGGCATTTTGTGGGCCAGAGGGAGCACCGGACTGGGAGACAACGATACCGTTGCTGGTCTCTACACCGAGAACGTAAGTGCCATCGTCCTGGATGTGGAAGTCGTGTCTGATGATCTCGCCCGACTCGTGTGACCCACTACCGTAGCGACGTGGGGCGCCATGGTCGGGGGCGGCGACGGCCACGGCGGTCAGGGCGAAGTAGATGACCTGTGTAGAGTGTTTACATGAAGAATAGAAATAACAACAAACCTTACAACGTATTATTAAAACTGAGCACAGGAAGATGCATCCCATTCTTATGGCGCTTATTTTAAAATGCCTATTAAACTAGGCTTTATTGCACCCCATATTACATAGTAGAGTCAGGATCGAAATATAAAAATCCTTTTTCGTCGTCATCGGTTTTAATGGTAATGTAAAAAACTTCATGTCTGCCTTTCCCTTAGAAATGTCAGTTTTAATAATCCGGACCCTAACGTTCTTTCTGTTGTCTCATGCCAGTGTATTTTGGTACTAAGCTTAGTTATTTTTAATTTAATATTTTTCCACCAAATATTACGTATTTTTTCAAACTAAGTTACGTTTATACTGATGAAATGATATTATACTGAATATGTTTGTCCTCACTTTCGTTGACTTAAACAGGTTATAGTTATTAAAAAGGCAGTACTCCAAAGAAATACACAGCATCTCTCTTCTGAGAGGGGATACTAACAAGCTTCATACTGTTGGTAGTGTAGTGGGTGTGTGCATCCCTAAAACTCGCGACCCACCTTATATGCGTCCGTTAGTGAGCATGGGGGGAGTTGCCAGGTCGGCCAGGATACGGTTTAATTTCTTGTTCATTTTTTTTTATCCCGTCCGAGACAAACTGTTTCCACACCTGGTCAAGGTCGCTTTATCATGTTGTAAGTTACAGGTGCGCTCATTCAGTCTCCGCCACCCGCGTTACTTTGGGTTCAAGATTATTGCGACACGTAATGTAGTGAAAGGATGTGCCTATTATATTAGGAAAAAATAGAGGACAAGAAAAACACCCATTAAACAAAATGATTATATTCAACTTGGAAGGCGTCTCTTGTCGTCTAAGAGTTTAAAATCTCCAGTTACCCTCTGGTGGCGACAGCAATCTTAACCACTTTATTTTTGCAACTGCCATACGATTCTGCTCAGCCTAGGAGTGGCTTCTTATTGTCCAAGGAATGTTATGAATCAGTGATGTAGTGTTGAAATGGAAAGGCTTGATTCCTAATGTGAACGAGGAAAAGCAACACAGTGCTGACAAGCGTATTTGATGCGTATCGTAAAGAATAATACTAAAAAACAAAATGCTCAGTTAGTCAGCCCATGTGATTTTCTGAGTCAGGGCTCCTGGGATACGAATGATGTGCACATAGTTGTCTTGTCCGTTTCACTGGGAATGCTGCTGGTTGTATTCTTAATTTCGTGCTTTCTCTTTCCCTGTTTCTGGATACTATGTTTCTGGATACTACCTCATCCAATAAGAAAGTGAAAAAAATAAAAGAGATAATGATAATGCTGCTGCAGCTGTTGATGATGATGATGATGATGATGATAATGCAAGCAAACAGAAATGCTACGAAGCCCTTATGATTTGCTCTTCAAAGTAAAATGGTAAATATTTTTTTATGAAGTCACAGATCACATGTTGTCTCGCTGTGCAATAATATGAAGCTAGTAAAAAATTCTGACGATCGGAACATCTCTTATTTTCTTTTAGATATAACGGCAAGTGATTTTCCTTCAGCTGGGAGTGAGTCATGAGAGCCTGTGACAGGAGCTACGTATAAAAGTTATCTCAAAAGATCTAGATCCATCCACCCATCCACAAGCCAATCCTACGTTGCCCTATGAAGAGCGTAGAAGCCCGGGGTTAGGCAAGTTGGTCCTGACATTTAAGATGAGAGTGACCAGCCTCATTCATCCCTGAGTGGCATTATGTGAGCAATAAACCTCAACCACCTCTTGGATATAAACCTACACTGTCTCAATCCGATTGGACCACCTTAATTGCCCACTATACCACCCGGAGCCGTAATTTGGTTATATGGTTACCACCCAGCTTAGTAAATGGTTTCCTGGTGTACAGGAAACCATTTGGTTTGTCACTCAGTGTCGAGTCACCCATTAGGCAGAAGGAAAAGGAAAGAATGAAGGAAAGACAGAAGAGGGAAAGTAAAGTCACCTTTAGGCAGAAGGAAGAGGAAAGAATTAAGGGAAGGAAGAGAGGAAAAGGCAGACACTGAAAGCAGCACTACATCGAGTGTGTGGATGGTGAGCGCCTCCACCTACCACCTTCACATAAACAAAACCAAAACGACTTGGTCATGATGATGTGTTAATTTTCTTATTCCGTTGCATCTTCACACACACACACACACACACACACACACACACACACACACACATGGATTGTAAGCCACTCCGCTCGTGCAAGTAAAGTAAGCAGGATTCGAATATGGTGCACATCGGATAAAGTGATTGAATATTAGTGTATGCCAGCCTCGCCAGTCTCCATAGATGTTTAGAGGGATGCCTTCACGCGGTGTCACCTTTCAACTCAATCTCTGTTCCCCATAAGGAGGAAAATGGACTGCAGGAGCTACTGTTTAGCCCACAGTTCGGGTTCACGTTACCAAGCCCTGAATGATATGGCAGGGTCTTTTCACAGCACACTTACGGAACGTTCTCTCCACTGTTTGGATTTCGATTATAATATATTATTAAAACAGTACGGGAAGGTATGGGCAGTCCCCCAGAGCACGTGACGATGATAGAACGTGTTTGACTTCCCTTTTATCATTGCTAATTGTACTCCGTAATATGGGATGCAGGCTAATCAGGTCTAATAATTATAGGTGTCCCACGTATGTCCTTCGACAAGTAGGGGTTTAGCTACTCCTTCGTGCACGCAGTCTAAATCCCGTCAGTCTGATGACGCATTTTCTATTATATTCGTGCAATCTCCAAACGATCATTCTCAGCTTAGGGAGAGACTTTTGGAACCAGAGAAGTAGGTACAGCCTTTATTAGCTCTTTCAGTGCGAGAAGACTTCCTTATCTTAACACAGTCATCTGGTGGTAGGTAGGATTACACTAAAAATGCATCACCGGGTTGAAGGGATTAATAATACGGTCCTTATTTCCCTGGCCACTACACCAGTCTTGCCCCACCTCCTCGCAAGACCAGGTTCCCTTCACTGCTCCAGAAGCCTCATTCCCCATTTTCTTTCAACACTTGGTGAGCATAATTTACTGCTTCAGTTCGATGACCTATTTTCATATCTTGTTCATCCCATGTCTGGATCAGGGGGAAGCTTTTTGAATAAGATATGTAAGACAGATCCATTCTTTATCCATTTATTTCAAGAGGTCTTCCCAGTGCCGCTCATAATCGCCTGAAAGTAGAGGGAATGTCAGTAAAATAGATCATTGGATTGATGGGGTCAGCCTTTCAGTCAGCGTCAGTGGTTCTCTCCAACAAGGGGAGTATGTTTTCACCCTTGCTTGTTTGTTAATTTGTTAATTTGTTTGTTGCAGGGTTACTCAAAAACTAAAAGAGATTTCGACCCAGAGAACAATCGATTAACTTTGGGACAGATCCGGATCCAATTTCAGATTCTGGATCCAGAAAACACTTTTTGCGAAACTCTAATCATTGATGAGAAACCCTAACCCATAATGAAGAGTGGTTAGGAAATTACGTTGTCTTTGTTGGAGAGAAGCACTCCACTGAGGCCTCTCTAGTTATTCATGCTATTTCCAAATTTTATGTAGATCAAGATAGACATTGACTGGAAGGATTAGATAGAACCTTCATTAATCCCTTCGCTACTACAAATCACTCAGAAGATTAATAAAATCGTCTAGAGATATGTAGAATAAGCAAAAGTAATCCGTCATCCTAATGAAAAGAGTAAGGCTACCAGTTAGACGTGGCACTAATTAATGACGGACATTATTAAACTCCCAAGACTCTTAGATACGATTAGTCGGCTGATTGATTAGATACGATTAGCGGTGGCTGAATCGGTAGAGAGGCGGTCTGCAGTCCTAATGGACCCAGATTCGAATCCCGGCTGGGGCAGGGAACAGTTTAATGATTTGAATGTCATAAAAGCAGACTTTCTTGATCTACTACAAGGCCCGCCGACATGTCGTAAAATTACCCCAGCTAATACCAATACACCAGTCTTGTATGAGACAGCCCTAGTATGTATTCAATATGGACGGTGGGTGTTAGTGCCAAAGTGGTGACAGTGGAGGTGTAGGAAGACTACTGGGCCTTGGGATAGGCCACTGCCTCCGAGAAATAAAAAGAAATTCATATTACAGAATAATAACCAGCAACTCTATAACGAAGCCAAACACACTGTATCCTCGCTTAGCGTACCGTGTTCAGCATTTGTCCCCTTCCGTCCGATGACGTATTTTCCATTGTACTCCTACTATGAACCAAATATTTTATTCAACTTTGGAAACACCTCTAGTTGAGAGAGATTATGTGAGGCTATACCTAACACCTGCAGTTAAAAAAAAAAATATTCCCTATGCTGAACAAAATAGTCTGAGAGTGGCTAGAGCAGAAGGAAATATACGTCCTTGTGCTGAAGGGGTAAAACCTAAACATCATATTCTATTTATGAGGCAGATCTTGCACAATAGTCTCGCGGACGACCCGAGAATCGAATATCACAAGACCACCAGCTGATTTAAACAATGTAATAAACTGCAGACTTACACTCAGTCCTTAGCCTCCGCAAACAGCTTATATCGTGCACGTTGCTATTAAATGTGCTCCACCCAGCTCGATTCGATGAGTATATGACCCTGGAAAAAAACTAATAAAGGCTTGCGATATGTTCTTCATCCATGCCGCATCTCTGTTTTAACCCCTTCAGTGCGATTATGTATTTTTTTTCCTCTCTCCAGACAAACTTGAGCTTTGAAGAGAGTTTTCGAAGTGGAGGGGTTAGACATTGCCTTCAATAATCCTTTATTACAAGACGACTTCCTCTTAGAAACGGTCTCTGATACTGGACAGGTTCGAAAAGCCTCACGTAAGGGAAAGAAACTATCTGGTGGTAGGAAAAATTAACTAAAAAATATCGTAGAGATGAAAGTGTTAATTCCATCGCTACCAAAAATCTTCTGTAAACTAAAAAACAATCGTCTTGAGGTACCCCATCCCCAGTAAAAATAATAGTAATAACGTCTTCTAGGTAAGGCAGTAAAAAATCGAGGTTACAGATGGATAAGGAAGCCCCCAATTTTCTACCTTCGTTTATTAAACCCATGATTACGGGAAGATGTATTTTGTTTCTCTTCTTAATTGCTACATATATCGTGTAACGTGGCATGCAGGCTACTCATATCTAATGCTAATATCTTTTCCATTAAAAGACCCAGAGCTTGAAGATTAGCGTACTCCTTCGCCCCACCTCTTTAACCCTTTCACTCAAATGATTTACTCTGATATCATCCGTCCTACTGCCGGACAGTGTTGTTCGGCTTAGGACATACTTTTCGAACTGGAGAAGTTACATACAACCTCCATTAACTTTTTCACTGCTTGATACCATTTTGAAGATTGAAGATGAGTAGAATTGCCTCGAGGGAGCAAGAATGCAATTCATCAGTGTGAGGGTGATTAAATACGAGCAAATGGTTCTGTTCAGCTTCTGCCCGTATCACTTGATGGAGGAAAGTAGTAGCCAGAATCTCACAAAATGAAGACTTGTATCAGTGTTCTGTGTGTGTGTGTGTGTGTGTGTGTGTGTGTGTGTGTGTTATAGAGCAGCATTATGCTGGTAGCGTCCCACACCTCTCATCGCTGGTACTGGATCATATTCCAGCTTAGTAACGGAAGTATAAGAGGGATATCCGCAACGATGTACACTTTTAAATATGTTTATACGAAAATGTATCCCATCATTTTTGTTTTTCCGCTTGACAAAAAAATGTAATGTACAAAACAAAAGAATTCAGCTACAAATATCTTTATTAATAACAATGAAGGACTCTAAAAAGTAAATAAGAATAAATAATCACGTTCATACCACACATTGTTGTCGATGGTCAGTATATAGTATTTTATGTGTTCTCGAAGTCAGTGGCTCAGAAGCAGGCCTCTGCACTAGTATTCTCGATGGTGTGGAGACTTATTAGCACATCTTCCAAAGCGATCCATTTTCTGTATTACACCCCAATACTCTCTTATAAGACTGGAGAGAGACGCCTTCATGTGATGGTGCCAAGTTAAACAAACATCCCTTAGCTCCTACTCTATCCCCTGAAAGGAGGAATGGGAGCCGCCACAGAAGTATAGCTCCAGCCTGCAGTCCACCTGGTTCACGTTCCATATGAACCTGGGGCTACAACAACTATTACTCATGTCTGCCTAGCGTGCAACATTAACATACGAGGGAATGTAAAACTGAAAAGTGAAAAATGTATCGCATAAGAAGAGGCATTACGAAATATCCTTTAGGAAATGTCCTGTTAACTAGAACACCGCCGCTGGTTCTTTAGTCATAATAAGTCTCCCTTGAGCGGTGACGGTCCTCCTCTGCGGCCTTAGCGATCTGGGCCAGCACGAAGTCGGGGATTGGGTGGGGGAACTCGGGAGCCACGGGCAGGTGGTCAGATTCAGGCTGGTAGCCGTTCTCGTCAGCCACGAACTTCACTTGTACGGGGGTGCCATCAGGGGCAGTCCAGCTGCAAGGTGGAAGTGGATTTTATATTTTGCGTGAATGGGGAACCTTTATTTTATATATGTTACATGTTTGTTCAGTATTGCTTATTTCTTACGATTTGGAATGGAATTTTATTATTTTTCCTTTTTATGAATTGAGCTTACGAAAAATAAGAATCAATTACGGTAAATCTTTCAGGAACCTTTGGTGTTATGTTTTGCGCCGTGCTTAGGTACAAATTCATATAATGTTTTCATAATTGATATGATCCCGAATAGCAATTACCTATTTCCTTTAAAAAAGTTTTGACTATAGTTTTATATCACAAGTGATTCATTCCCCCCCCCCTTTTTAAATTTTTGTACAATGTGAGGTTGATATAAATCTAACAATCACAGCAGAATTTAACAACATCTTTCCATAGCATGAGACTCAAACAAGAATTGAAATAAATCCACAATTAGCTCTTAAACGATTTCCGTAATTGTACCATAGGTACACATAGACCTTTTTCTATAATGCTTTAATTAGAAATACTTCCTCTTCCTCCTCCTCCTCCTCCTCCTCTTCCATAGAGAAAAGCTGGGCGCTACCCATTCCCAGCAAAGCTAGCTGAGGTTTGAGAAAAAAAAATAGGGAGGGGGGAGGATAATCACCTGAAGTAACCAGAGCTTTCGACGGCATCGCCAGGGCCAGAGGGGGCACCGGACTGGGAGGTGACGATACCGTTGCTGGTCTCAACGCCGAGGATGTAGGTGCCGTCGTCCTCGATGTTGAAGTCGTGTCTGATAATCTCGCCAGACTCGTGTGAGTCGCTGCCATACGAGTAGCGACGCGGGGCGCCGTGGTCGGGGGCGGCGACGGCCACGGCAAGGAGGACGAAGAGGAAGACCTGTATGGAAAGGACAGCTTAAGATTAGTCATATTTTAAGTGGATTTGGAAACTTTGCATCATCTCTTCTAGATATGCCCAGTCTTCGTCACGTGCGTCAATTGACGTATTGTCACAAAATCTGAGGATTTGGCTTTCTTTTAGCGTTCTCTTTTTCATCAGTATGGTCAACAGAGCTCTTTCTTTTCTTATCACATCCTGTAGTTGTCTGTGCATTGACAGTTTCCTTCAAAGCGACAATTACCGTATGTGAGAAGTGTAAACAATTTAATGGATAGTAAGGTACTAATAAAACTGCAGAATATAATATATTCAATTTTATTAGTACCTGTATAGTCCACTTTTTCTGTACACTGTCCCACATAATTATCTCTCATCTCACTTTCGGTGATTAAAGCGCATCAGTTACTTCATGACTAAAAACCTGAATAAGCTGCAATAAACGGGAATCTACTAACGAGCTTCATACTGCTGGAGATGTAGTTGTTCTGTGCCTCTGTAACACTTATGAGCCACCTTATATATTATGAGCTTGAGTGTGTGTGTGTGTGTGTGTGTGTGTGTGTGTGTGTAGTAGGAGTTGCACAGACGAATAGGATGTGGTAAATCTTTTTTTTTGCATCGTGTTCGATTTTTTTCCTTTTGCATGCAGTCTTTGACCAACTGTTTCCACACCTGGTCAAGGTCGTCTAACCTTGTAGTAAGTCACAGGTGCTCTCATTCAGTCACCGTCACTCCGTTACTTTGGGATCAAGGTTTTAGTGACTTGTAATATAGTGAAAGCAACTTACCGGAAAAAAAGAAGTCTGATGGAGCAAAAGTTGTGCTCTTTGTCTGTTGTACCATATCGGCTGAGAAGAAATAAGTCAGATAATCATCATCATCATGACCATCCGGACCTCCTTTCCCACACAAGGGCAGGGTGAGGAGTAACAACATCCAGAGAGACATGCATTTAAAAAGCTAATGTATGCTGTTCAGCTGTAGCCCTGTCATCTCAAGACTGTAACTAGTTTTCAGCAGTCATATAAATTTTCACCATCCTGATTCTCTTTCCCTTCTGACGTTGGGGTGAGTTAGGATACAGAAACAGGAAAGAGAAAGAACAAAGGTAAAATGAGCCACATATTCAGTCCCCGTAAATTGTGGCTTCTCTTCGCAGACTTTACTGGCTGAACATAGCTATATTATTTTTATATTTTTATTTTAGTTGGGCTTCACATACACCTGTCAGCCAATCCGTTAACTTCAAGCTAAAAGGAGGTCGCATCCTTTCTGCTCCTCCAAACATACCTCATTCAGTCAGTTTCCTGTAACATGCTTGCTATGCCTAGAAAGTCATTGAAACTTTACTACCTAGAGGATCAGTAGAGAGGGCTAGTGAAAAGGAGGGCAATGAGGAAAAGTTAAATTAAGATTTCGATCGCTTTGCACATGAATTCGAAGGGGACGGATCTTGAATTTAGCATCTATTTGTCCATTTTTCTTTGGAAGGAATAAGTTTTGTATGTATTCAGTTTTGAGTGCTTCTTACTTATTCAAAAATTATATATTTTTTCATTATAGTATGTGTATTCTAATCTGACAAAGATTCCAAACCCCTTTCAGCTTGGTTGATGGCTAATAAGAGTTTATTTGAGTAGTAACCAAAGAGAATCTTACCTCCAAACTCAGACTCATCGAATTTTATGCAGCTACAACTCAGTATTCAAGCCGAGGGAGTAGGCCAGTTCTGTCTAATGAAAGTAAATCGACAGGAACTGACCAGTGCCATTCATTTACGACTAACCCAATTATCCTTTAACCGTTCAGTGGGATGACTTTTATTTGGGCGAAACAAAGTAAAGAAAACTTTCTTGGATTCCATCATAACAAGAACAGCGACCATTGAAATGAGGCTGGTTATTTGGTTGTCTGTACAATGCCCAGTGCTTTCTTGCCCAGCCTAGTGATTGCGTTACTCATTATAAAGGTCAGGTCAGGTTGTCAGTAATTTTTCCCCCGGAGCACCTCGCACTATCTTAGCTTGCGTAATGCTCTTATCTGGACTGTAAGCTGGGGTAGAATTATTAAAAGAATTACTGTACATGATCTGTGTTGATACGTTTCCATAAAATGTACAGAAGTAATAGGATTAAGGTGTACACCGAACACATAGATTATACGATTTTGGTAATCTGTCAGTCTGTCTTTAGACATTTTTATCCCGGAGAGGATGACTACAATCAAAACGGCTCCATGTCACCCAGTCCTACATCAGGCCGCTCTTCCTCCAACTCATACCACCCCCTTCCGTATATTTATATACCATTCCCTTTATCTCATCTTTGGTTTCCTTGACCGTCACCCCCTCAATCTCAGTAATAATAATAATAATAATATTATTATTATTATTATTATTATTATTATTATTATTATTAGGCAACTAAAACAATCGAAAACAGCTAGGTAACTTAACATACAAATAAATTCAGGTTCGTAGCCGCAAACAAGTTCTTTTATAAATCCGAATAAACAGTACAGGTATTTCATTATACAGTATTGGTAACGTTAATGAAACACACAAAACGTCCAGGTTCAGTCGTGCTACTACGTTTCTCTGGTAATATATTAAGTACCTCTATAGTGGGGAGTAGCTGAATACATTTTAACACAACAGGTCAAAGGAGGCCATATTGACTAATTAAGCAATTAAATATAATGAGGTACTAAAATTAAAAGAGCTTGATAGAAGTAAAGTTTATTCTCTTTGCTAGCCAATAGGATACAATCGGGAGAGTTGACTAGGGACATCGTCACATTGAAGTTGGAGCTGGATGTAAACATGATTCTGATTGCCCAATCGTGCTGGTCAGGTAAAACTAGGAATTCATTAGGCCACGTTCTTGGCAGAGGCTAACGTTACTCACTGACACTTACATTACGTCTGTCGCTGAAAAACATGACCCAGTGAAAAGGGTGTTCATATTTCAATTTCTACTCCCTATTTACACGACATTATAGTTTGCGTCAGAATATGGGTCGTATTTTAAGTGGATATTTGGGATTCTGAAGCATCTTTTCCTCATCGATTTATTCTGCACATTTCAATACTCTTTTGTGTTATTAATTTAGATTTTGTCCATACTTGAACGCCACAGATAGTACGAAATGCAAAGATAATCAACATAAAAAATAAATCAACAATGAAGAGGTGCCACGAAGCCTCATGTGTCTTCCAGAATACGGCACTATATCCGATTCCGAGTCTTATGAGATCCTTCGAGGTTTATCCGCAAATGTGTAAATTTGTTATTTTGTTTATGGTGCAATGCTGTGCAACATTTTCAATATTCTAAATATTTTACCCCCCGCCCCCCAAAAAAAAGGATGTATTGCTATGATACGTGAAAAACAACGTAGAAGTTCAGTTTCACATATTTTTATTCAAAACAAAAACTACATAAAAAAATAAAAATAAATAACCACATTCACACCACACATTCCTGTCGAATAATAGCGTATGAGTTTGTTATACATTCGGGAGTCACGGGGTAAGGGGAAGCAAGCTGTTGGCTCTTCAGCCCCGTTGAATCTCTTTTAGTCTTGCAACTTCCAGACAATATCGTTGGAGTTAGGAAGGCTTCTCGTACTGAAGGGGTTAGTGAGGGCTCTGTCTATCTCCTGTCCCAAAAAATATCTGGTAACCTGAATCAAAGCCTCTGAAAGTAAGCAGGAATAGAATTAGATATAGGCCATCTTAGTAAAGTATTTAATCGTAGCGAGGGGTTCCGTAGCTGCCAGAGGGACGTTCCCTGGAGCGGTGACGGTCCTCCTCCGCGGCCTTAGCGATCTGGGCCAGCACGAAGTCGGGGATTGGGTGGGGGAACTCGGGAGCAACGGGCAAGTGGTCAGACTCAGGCTGGTAACCATTCTCGTCAGCAACGAACTTCACGTGGACGGGAGTGCCGTCAGGGGCAGTCCAGCTGTACGGTGTGGTGTTACATTATATTAATCTTACAACATAAAAAATCCATGCGTGAGAGGCTGCGAAATTTTCACTTCCGAATGAAATTAAATGCATCTTTGCCTGGAATTCATGCCTACCCCCATCACGGAATTTGAGTAAGTTTTATCAAATATTTTCAGGGTCCACTTTGCGGTGAAGCTGGGGATGTGTCAAATTCGTGATATTCTAATTGGGAAGTTTTTCAGGCAGTTGGCGTCATATTATAATGCTTCATATTGGGAGAGATAAGCCACAAAATGATACAGTTGGCAACTTTGTACTCCCAGCTGGGGTAAAAAGAGACACACCAGAAACTGCAGGTTTAGGTGTAAGACTGCCAGGTTTTGAAGTTTCAAGTTTTATATTTAAAATTTCTGCTTTTAACAAGGCTCAAAGTTCACCGATGGAAAGCTCATGATTTTTTTTTATATAAGTCTAGATTGTTGTGAATCCAAGCATAGCTTTCATCTGCAAGGCTAGCAATATACGTACATTATATTTGACAGTGTAGAAAAACAAAGAAAATATTAATATTTTGTTTTTGTTTTTGAGCTTATGACACACAGATAGCAGTTAAAAAAACAAACATTATTGATGCATGACATAAAGGAGAAAAATAGGAGAGAAAACAGCCAATAATGCATATATTTACCCTGTGATTAAACTTGTGTCTTTCCCTTTAAGAATAATTACAAGGTGAATGCTAATTGCATTTCGTGTGTGTGTGTGTGTGTGTGTGTGTGTGTGTGTGTGTGTGTGTTAAATAGCTTAAACGTAAGTGGTGATGCTATCAAAGCTGGAGTGCGACAGACACTAACCTGAAGTAACCAGAGCTTTCTACGGCATTGCCAGGACCAGAGGGGGCACCGGACTGGGAGGCGACGATACCGTTGCTGGTCTCAACGCCGAGGATGTAGGTGCCGTCGTCCTCGATGTTGAAGTCGTGTCTGATGATCTCGCCCGATTCGCGTGGCCCGCTGCCATACGAGTAGCGACGGGGGGCGCCATGATCGGGGGCGGCGACGGCCACAGCAAGGAGGGCGAAGAGAATGACCTGTGTTCAGGGGAAGTCTTAAAATTAACCATGTTCTGAATGGCCTGGGAGATTTCGTATCATGTCTTTCGTAACCATTTCTTCCGCACATTACACCTCAATATCCTCGGGCTGGATACTGATGCAAACTGTACCCATATTAAAATTTATATGAATAATATACGTGATAACGCTTAGGATTATGCAATAAAAACCGCTGAAAACGAGGTGCAACGAAGCACCATGTCCCACTGAAAATACGACTCTTGGAGCCATATTCTTACTGGTGAAATTAATGAGACCATAATACCACTTCTTCAGCAGTTTGCTTTCCCCTATTAATTATTAATATCCTATTACAAGTTACTGATAAAAATTATATCGATATTTGAAACATACATAGGAACGTACAAAATATTATTAGGTGGGAAAAGTCTATCTGTCTATCTGTCTATAGCCCGACGCCCTAATCCCGCAAAGGGTGGCCGCAGACAAAACGCCTCCAAGTCGCTCTGTCACCCACCATTTGACTACCCTCCCCCCAACTCATCCTCCCTTCCTCATATACCTAAAAAAAAAAAAAAATAATAAAAAAAAACTGCCACGAAGGCTCATGTAGCAGTAAGGGTACGCCTGTAATGACTATTAACTACACGATGGTCAGTAATGCAGGCAACAGTTTTCTTTTCTAAGCCTCAGTGTTTTTCTCTAGAACACAACACGTAGCAATCGAATTTATATCCAGGTCTTCAGTTTTACTCGGGTGAATAGAGAAAAGGAAAAAAAAAACTTTGCCCAATATTCTGGCTGGTCTGAGAATTAAACTCTAGTTACCAGACTCTTTCATCTGTTCTTGTGTGACTTTTAGAGTGTGTCGGGCTGCAGTAATTTATCATATGAATCAGAAAATACGCTGCATATCAAGCTTTTCGGTCAGAGCAGTGTCTCATAAACTGAATAATATCGTCTGGCATAAACTTAAAAGGAATAACAGGAAATTGTCTATTGAGGAGATTGTTTCTAATACTTGTAGTCAGGGAGGCAATGAATGAATGAATGAATGAAATATGGCGTTAGTAAGAAGAAAATTTACGAAAAATACGTCTTCATACTGAGGAAATTAAGCGGATGTTTTTCGTGTTCTAAATACACATAATATCGTTTGGATTAACTATGGAAAAAGCTACCTGTTCAAAGGGCCTAGAACTAAATTTACCCAGCTAATTAATCTTTATATTGCTGGTAAAAGAAGAAAGTCTGGGACTAATGCCTATGGAGTGAGTGGTGGTTCTGAAGGTAAAAAAATTATGTTTTACGAAATCCCATCCTCCTAGACAATAAATGATATATCGTCGATTTTCCGTTTTCCTTTTACTTGACCTGTACCGAATATATCTGCCAGAATTTAACCGGAAAAATTTTACATTCAGCAATTTTACATCTACCCATATAAGCCCTTGAATTTGGGTGATATTTTTTAGTTAATTGTTTGATGCTACCAATTTTATTTATTTAGGGAATGCCTCACGTGCTTAAGATGTTTATTAAGGCTATATCTATCCCATCCAGTTCAAAAAAATCTATCCAAAACTAGTTAAAATTGCCTAGATATGACAAGGATGTAATTAAAAAAAAAAAGCCCCCGGTCTCAGTGGGATGACAATGTGTGATAAAAGGATAACACGTACAAGCTTCATGTTGCTACTCGGTGTTGTTGCGAGGGTTTGCTTCGAGTATCACAAATGGAGCAGCTTATATATCAGCAAAAGTAGCGGTTGCCAGGCAGTGTTTGCTACAATTATATTCCACTTTTTGCATGCCTGCGTCTGGTCCAGTAGGCTGGTGGAGCTCTTGCCACACCTTGCCTTACAGCATCTCAGGTCAAGGGTAGGCTCATCTTGTAGACAGATACAGTTATTGCCATAGTCTGTGACAGTTACATTCACCCCTTCACCCCGAAACCGTTTTTCTCTGCCTTTAAATGTCTTTATTCACCTTAAGAGAGACTTCAGAATGTATGGGTTGGGTACGTACCTTATCAGCCATTTCCCAAAGATAGGGTTTTTAGCACCGCAAAATCTCCTATAGATAACAAGAACAAAATATAATAAAACGGCCATTGGATTGAAGGGTTTAAGGGTTATTCGTCGTGAATAAGAAATTATTTGTGCACAATGCGAACAAAAAGACATCATGCTTTTTCCCGTCTACAAGGTTTAAAACGGTGGCCTTATTCATTATCTTAATTCACCAGCGCTTTATAGTATGTAATCCTATCATTGCTGCTCTGGTAGGTATGAACATCATTTTAAAACACGAAATGATTAAACTAGAAAAGAAGCATAGCAATGATATGAGTGTTCCATGTGCGATGTTTCCAGCTTGGAATCCACGATAATAAGCAACTGTTAACGCCCAGATCCCAGACACTCAGTGATAGTGCTTATTTGTGTGTGTGTGTGTGTGTGTGTGTGTGTGTGTGTGTGTGTGTGTGTGTGTGTGTGTGTCTTTTTTTTTGGCGGGGGGGTGGAGTCGTGTAGTGGATGCAGTGTACACGAGCCGATGTTAACATTAGCAGGGAAGGTACAGTACAAGGAGCCCTTAGTTCCGGGAATTAAATTAAAAACAGGAAGGGACATGCAGCGAGTGAAACATCCAGGCCTTACAATTGATCCCACCGTTTTATATCGCCCTGTGACTCCGATTGTTCTAGAAAAAAAGTAATAATTGCTTCATCCTTGCCTAACCCTCAACACTTACATCAGATTTGGTCCAAATCGAATAAACTTTTTTAACCTTTGAGTTGACAGTGACCTCTGACCTATTCTCAAATTCGAATCACTTCACCCTTGGCCATCCCTACTTTCCTCCATCAAGTTTTGTCAAAATCGAATCAAAAGTGTTTGAATCGTAAGACCAAACTTTAAGCCTTATCTTATGACCCTGTTCTTTGACTTTTGTTAAAATTTGACATGGTTCATCCCTGTCTGGCCCCCATCCTTTCCAAGCCTGATATAAATCGAACTGAAACTGAGTTGGCCTTCCCCTTTGCCCTTGGGGATTGACCTATGATTCTCAAAAGCAATATATTAAACTATTGGCTGACCCTCAACCCTTCCCCAAAGTTTGATCCAAATGGGTTCAAAACTGAGTTATACTGTCCACACACACACACACACACACACACACACACACACACACACACACACCGCCCCCTCCCTCCCCACACACAAAACACCCTCCACGTTGGCGTATACCTCGGTGTAATAAGGTACGTGTCATGCAGTCAAAATCCCATTTTCTTATGACTTCAGCAAACAGTAAAATATAAAATGAAAATTTGATTACAAGCGATGAAAATAAAAAATGCTCACAAGGTCCAATAACTAGAAGTGGCGTCACTGCCAGAGTTTTATAAATCAAACGTGATATTGTGGCGAAAGGAGACACTCTTGGTCGCTCTTAAGCATACATACCCTTCCAATATATTATCATTAATCTTCAACCTTATCTAAAAGCGGTGCAAGTACCCTGTTCCATCCACTTGTTGAAATATTAAGGGGATATGAGAAACTAGGTTACAGACACGACAAGGGTGACCGCTATGATGCAAGATGGTGTGTAAGTCTGGGCCACTGAGTATGCTGACGCGAAAGACTCTTTCAGCCCTAAGACCGACTTTACATTTTATATTTGCTGTCACAGATGCTTTTATTCTGTCCATATTTCCTTCTTTTTATCTTGGTCTAGATTTCCGTCATTTTGTACCTTATTTCATGGGGCTCAGTGGCAGGAAAAGATATTGCTAAAGCTCTTTGTCCTCTTCACAACACTTCTTTGTGACCAGCATCATTGTGTTAATATATTACTACAAGTCACCAGGATAGAGAGAGACAGCTTTAGGCTAAGTTAGAGTAAAAAAGATTATAGGAGAGGTTTTTGCAAAGTTAAAGTGTTGTATAGAGCTTTCATTAATCCCTTTCAGTACGAGAGATGTTCCCTAGGTAAATAAAACTGTCCTGAAGTGTCAAGAATAAGCTAAACTAATATGTCATGAGAGTGAAGGAGTTGAATGTTATCTTGCTATTGTCAGACGAATTTCATTCAGGTGTTCGGATAAATGAATTTACTATGGCGTCATTCTTCTTTTTGCTACTTTCAAAGACCTTATTTAGCTTATGGTTCATTTCTCAAAATGGAGAAGTTAATTCCGTGATAATGATGATGATGATGATGATGATGAGGAGGAGGAGGAGGAGGAGGAGGTGGTGGTGGAGGAGGAGGAGGAGGAGGAGGAGGTGGTGGTGGAGGAGGAGGAGGAGGAGGAGGAGCAGGAGGAGCAGGAGGAGGAGGACAGTGACTATGCTAATATTGATGATGATGATGATGATGATGATGATAATGGAGGTGGTGGTTTTATTATATTCTTTCTGCCGTCAAAAAAATGATATTAAACTTACACAAACCTCTTGTAGTGAAGAGGTTAATGCACTCAGCGCTGGACCTTGCCTTTTAACTCCTGTGACGTAATATTTTTACTTAAACTTATTACCTTCATTTGATATTATTCACCTTGGAAAAGCGTATAGTAGTGAAAGTATTGACGAAGGATAAATCTTACCCCTATAATTTGAAAACATTTATCTTATTCTGGATGAAATTGTTTTGATGAATTAATATGTAATTAAAACAGACTAAGTGGATATTAAAACCTATAGTCCGATGATGTCTTTCCATTTCGTTCTTGTCCTTCTATTTTTATGTAGTTTTGGAGTGATTTTTCGAATTAGAGGGGCTAGATACGGCCTTCTATAACCCCTTCATGGCGAGATCTTCTTCCTAAGTTGAACAGAACCGTATGGAAATAGGAAGGAATAAATAATTAAAACACGCCAGACGCCTTAATCCCGGAGAAGCTGGCCACAGAAAAATCGCCTGTGTCACCCTATCCACTGCCATCTTGCCGTCCCCCCCTCCAACTCACTCCACTATCATTCATATACAAGAGAATGAAGTGGTAGTTGCAGTCCCTGGCTCACCTAAAACGTGAACTTGGTGACGCTCGAAGTTGCCCTTATCTTGCAGTCCATAATCCTCCTTTCGGGAGATGGTGTAACCGGGGAGAGAAGTTGCCTAGTTATATCGGTGCCATCACGTGAACGAGTCCCTCTTCAGCGCCTTAAGAGGATTTAAAAACAGATACCGAAGGAAAAAGCGTAATACTAATATTTGACGGTCATTTGATGAGTATTAGGAGTGTTTGACCTTCACACCTTTACGGAACGCATTCTGAATCACGGCATGCAGGCCAACCACTTCTTATGCTCGCAGGGAGGTGTTCCATAAATGACTTGACAATTGTGGTGTCTGGCCTACTGACTCCAGGTTTCAGTTTGATTTTATTCGTGCCACATCCAGACAACTTTATAAATATCTTTTGGTAAATCCCTCGTTCTGAGTTCAAAATGTCAGTCCTATGCAAAAAAATAAAAAAATAAAAAATGTTTATTAGGAGTAAAAAAATGACGTCCTCTGGCTGAAGCGGTAAGCCTCTTTAATACCGTGACGTACTTTTTAGCTGAATTCTTGCCAACAGTTATAAGAATGAGAGCTGGAATCACAAGTCATGAGACAATAAATTCAAACGTATAAAGATATGTTCGTGTGTGTGTGTGTGTCAGTCAGATATATGAAACAAGTCTCTCTCTCTCTCTCTCTCTCTCTCTCTCTCTCTCTCATCTTTCACAGAAGGAATGCGAAACTTCCAGAGATGACGTACGTCTTCACAGGGTTTTGTTGATGGCGGTCCTGATCCTAAAATAGAAAAGCGACTGTGTGTCTGTATGTCTGTGTATCAATCTTTCAAGCTGTTTTTCTGTCCCTATCAATCTATCTGTCTATATACTATCAGTGTATCCATCCATCTGTCTCTGTCTATCTGTCTATTTCTCTCTCTCTCTCTCTCTCTCTCTCATATAATTCCATCCATCCGTCCATCGGTCCATCTGTCTAGCTGTCCCTATCTATCTATCCATCCATCTGTCCATCTGTCTATTCATTCGTCTATCCATCTGTTTGTCTGTCTTATCTATCTATCTGCAATATCTGTCTGTCCATATATCTGTGCGGCATAAAGATTAACTCCCTAGTTATTGGGAACGTAATCATTATTTCATCCTTGCAATCTCCAGGCAATATTATTCAGCTCTGGAGAGACTTTTCACACTGAAGGAGTTAGGTGAATCCTTAACTAGTCTCTTCACAACTAGGATCCGCAACCTGCCTGAACGAAATCGTCTAGAAATAGAAGTTAGAATATAATACGAAGACGTCACCAGATTCAAGGGGTTTATGAGCAGAATGAGAGCAGTGGAAGTGGGATTGTCAAGAATAGATTTAGGCTAAATAGGATAAGACTGTGGAGACTGTGAAAGACGTGGAGTACAGAAACCTGTAACTTGCAGGGTAGAATGGAGTTTGCTTAGACAATATAGTTAAGAAGAAAGGATGCTAAGAAAGTCGTTTTGTTGTTGTTGTTGTTGTTGTTGTGTCCCCAGGCACATCTGGACGTGAACCCTGTGGACTGCAGCCTGAAGTTGTCATTCTCCGGCAGGCCAACATCCTCCTTTCGAGTGATAGGAACAGTTAAAAAGATTTATGAGTGAGGAGGAGACGTTGGAAACGCTGCTACTTTTGAAGATCATCACAATACTGTTGAACCTCTTCAAGCCCGTGCCGTATATTTTAGTTCATTCTTAAATCTGTAGACGATATTCAAATCGAGAGACTTTTCGAACTGGAGGGGTTAAATATTGCTTTCATTAAGCTGTACACTGGTGAAGTATTGTAGAAAGTTCAAAATAATCGTCTTAAGAAACCAAGAACAAACTAGAATATGCGTCAGTGAATTGAAGAATGCAAAGGTTTCTTCATACTGCTGGCCATTGATTTTTAATCTGACTCTGTTATATTTATTTAAAACAAACCCTAGATAATAAAGAACTCAGATAATTCAATCAAACGCTGAACATGTCATCAGCCAACAAGGACCAAGAGCTTTTATCTATCAAACTAAATCGTATCGTGGAGAAATAGGAACGTCCTGTAATAGGGCGAACTGTCGTAGGAACGTCTGTCCTGTAAAACCGCAAATAAAGGTGGAGTCGTTGCTGATTTTCCAAAAAAACATTTGCCAAAGGCTCGGAACCAACCAACCCCCAACCGAAGTGAGGACAAACCTGCCCAAATAGGCCTGTTCTTGTATTACATTATACTGTATGAAACTTTCAGCTCTCCCTTACTTTAAGACATCGTTAACTATACTCTTTTCGTCTTAACTTGAGCCAGTTTATAATTATGCAGGTTATTTCACGTGGCTTAGTGGTTGAAAAAGATAATGCGACGTATGTACTTCATCTTCTTAGCTTTTTTTTTTTTTGTGAACAGTATTATCTTCTAAAGTAATGTTGTTTTATCGATGGTACTTAAAATTCAAAATAGAGGAACGGCAATTTTAGTCGAGATTAAGTGAAAAGAGTATAGGATATTCACTCGTCTAAGCTCTGAGGTACCACGTACAAACTTCATGTTGTTCTGTGCTGCTAATGAGTGTGTCAGTGGCAGTAGTGAATCACCTTATATATCGGCCTGGCATCACGTGTCCTGCTGTCAACACAGCAATTATTTCCAGGTTTTTGCACAACACTGCGTCTTTAATCGCCATTCTTGCCACTCCAGCTACTTCGCACTCCAGATCAAGATCAACCTATCTTGGCGGTCACAGGCGCTCATTCCAACACGCACTTGGCTCTAATTGATTCCCCCACCCCTCACAAGAAAACTTTGTCGCGTGTTATTTGAATCTTTTTAATCAGATGACCTCCTTTTCTAAATTTATTCTCACAGTCTCTAGACGATTCTATTCAGTGTAAGGGTACAACCTAAAAGTCTTTGATCTTTATCTGCAGACGATTTTATTCAGTTTAGAACAAACTGATAGAGAATGTGTTAATGAAGACTACCTGTATATAAAACCTTTAATCTAAAATGTCTACTTTGATCTGAATACAATTCCGTGAAGATTGAGAGGGTAAATTATATATGTCATCGCCATGCATTTAATTTAGTGTCTATTGAACGAGAGTAGTAATGGAGGAGAATGCCACACATAGCCTCTTCAAGGTTATCTCTAGTTAGTTACTTTCCCAGAACAGCCATTAAATCCAGAAAAACAGTAGTTTTGTCTAAAGCTGTATGTATTTGACAGCAAAATTTTCAAAAGGTGTACTTGCAGTCTAGGGCGACCAGCGATATTAGTTCTTTCCCTCATTAGGTTTTCTTCGAAAGATCAGCTTTGTTTTGGGGGCTTTTAGCCATTGGGTTTTTTTGCACAAAAAATAACATCTTAATATTACTATCTACAACCGATTTTCTTGCCTTAAAATAGACATTTCAAAACCTAAAAGATAAGATTCAAGCTTCATTAGCCCCGAAACTAATACATCACTCTCTTGGTAGTAGTTAAAAAAAAATTATAAAGATGTCATCATAAATAACGGATTGAGACGCTTTAACAGGTTTTGTTACAACATCGTTCTCTCACCATAAGTTGGCTCAGACTCGTATCCTTTTGCAACTTGCTTCGCATGGCTCAGTGACAAAAACGACAACACTACGGCGGCACGTAATTTCCAAAGCATTCAAGAGAGACGTTGCAGTTTTAGGCCAAATTAGAATAACGAGAGTATAGCCACAATGACAGTAAACTATATTCCATTATATGCACACAGAGAGTGCAGTACCCGTCCCCCCCCCCCCACGGAATTGGTGGACGACCGAAAATATGAGTTTGACCTGTGACCTTGACCTTATATCGTTTCGCTCTTAAAATCGAATAACTTCATTCGTGTGTGAGCATTAAATTAGGTTTGGTCCAGCTCGGATCAAAACTGCTTCAGTTGGCTTAGCCCTGTGACCTTGACATTTGACCCCTACCTGGGACCTTAGCATTTAACTAACTCCTCTCAAAATTGAATACCTTTATCCTTGCCTTACCCTGAACCCTTCCACAAAATTTAATCGTGATGATAAAAATGTTTCAGTTGATCACGTCGTGTTACCATGACCTTTGACCGTTCTCTAGGATTTGAAACATGGGATGATTGAAGGGTGGCCAAACCTGATTATGGGATGGCCCACAGAGAACTTATTAAGGGTCTGGGGGTATTTCCTTGGAAATGTGGGATGACTAGCCATATTTCAGAATCGGCTAGTTCCACCCCAGCCCTCCCTCTGGTCGCACCACAACTAAATGTGCACTTCATATCCATAGGTAATGTCATGGAAAGTCTAAAGTTAAAATGTGACTGGTAAACCGTGAGTTGTGTCGCAGAGTAATGTTTTTTTCTGCATTTTTAGTTGCCTAATAACAATTAAATTGGCCCATATTTGTCATGATTATTCTCCTGTATTATTGTCTAAATGTCTTCCAATGTGAAACTTAATACTGACTGAAAGTGTACAAGAAAGGCAGTGTAATCATGAGCATTTTTATTGTTTTTATAAATTATTCAATAAATACATACATTTATACATTGTACTATATAACCATTCAGTATAAGTCAGTGATTAGATATTTCCAATTGAGAAAAAGGTAACAGAAAATCTTATATTACCCCTTTCAGAACCTACACCCTGGGTGTATGAGGGCAAGAGGCTAGGCTATCGTAGTCAAGGTAATTTAACTTGCGGGATACCATTCTACGTCCGTGGCGCCATTCACGTGGTAGAAAAAAGAAAACTCTGGGCCCATCTTTGATTGGAACCGTAATTCATAAACACATGTTCTTTCACTGAGCCGAGACTATTACCACCATGCCACCGAGGTAGTGTTTGAAAGATTAGTCATAACGTGGAAGACCGTAGCTGGCAGAGGGACGTTCGCTTGAGCTGTGACGGTCTTCCTCCGCAGCCTTAGCGATTTGGGCCAGCACGAAGTCGGGGATTGGGTGGGGGAACTCGGGAGCCACGGGCAGGAGGTCAGACTCAGGTTGGTAGCCGTTCTCGTCAGCAACAAAGCTTACGTGGACGGGAGTTCCGTCAGGGGCAGTCCAGCTGTTAGGAGAAAGGCTGTTAGTACACCAGAACACCAGACCAAGAGTATTAACTATAATCATTTAAAGTTGCGGAGATCTGGTGCCAAGAAACAAGGAAAGATGTGCAAAAGTGGCAAAACTTTCAGCACCATGCCCAGGAAAATGACCTACACAGTCATGCACACAATATTCAAATCCCGATTCCATCTCACATCCCTAACAGGTGTTAAAGCTAACAATACTTATAACCTGAGAGAGACACTCACGAGAAGGATCCACTCTTGACAACAGAGCCTTCAGGGCCACTTGGGTCGCCGGACTGGGAGACAACAATGCCGTTGCTGGTCTCCACGCCGAGGGTGTAAGTTCCGTCGTCCTGAATATCAAAGTCGTGCCTGAGGATCTCGCCCGATTCACTGGACTCGCTGCCGTAGACGCCGTATTGAGGTCGGGCACCGTGGTCGGGGGCGGCGGAGGCCACGGCAGCCACAACGGCGATAATCAGCTGTACACAAACCAGATGACACATACTTCAGCCACTTTAATCACATCATAAATTGACCTATAGCTGCCATGCCTCTATTTTGAATGCCCAGCTGTAACAATTGATTAATGGTAGATTGTGTTGCTTGTCGCTAAGGTGTGCTGTGAAAAGCATTTCGAGCCATAGCCTTATCTTTTTCTGTCATTGAGTTACGTGAAATAAACCACGTAAGACCAAAAATCTGGACCAAGTTTGGTTGAAATTACATTAGCACAGGAATTCTTTAGGTATATGTAGTTTTAAATTTTGAATTATCCCCAGATCTTAATATGATATGCACTCATTGAAGAACCCTTAGTTTCATCCGTATTACAGGATACAGATGACCGTGATATGGGTAAACAAATTAATTTTTATATATATGGACCTTCGAATTATCACGATATACGAATACATTTACTCAGTGCAGCACGTGATTTCCACTCAGAGTGGTAGCTGTAAGCAGCTGCAGCCCCCGATTCATCTAGATGTAAACCCTGTGGGCTGTAGGCTTAAGTCGTCTGTATCCTGTAGGGCACCACGCTTCTTTCATGGGATAGGGAAAGGAATGAGGAACCTTTGTATAACCAAGCAGTGAAGCCGCCCAGTTATAGCAGTTCCATCATGTGAAGGCATCCCTCTCAGGCACCAATTTCCACTTGTACTTAAGGATATGCCGTAATTCATGATATTCACAAGACAAGCTCAAAGGAACAACGTACAAACTTCATGTTGCACTTGAGCTGCTGGTAGGTGTGTGTGTGTCAGTAGCACTTGTGATCCAGCTTTTATATACATCGGCCTAGCCCCACGTGTCCAGCCGTCAACCTAGCAATTATTTACAACTTTTTGCTGGACACTACATCGTTAATCTTTGTACCTGCCAGCACGACCTCTTGACTCACCAGATCAAGGTCGGCTCATCTTGTGTCATTGGTGTTGGGTTTAATTGAAACGATCCTGCGCGTAACTTTGTAGTGTGTGATTATAATTTGCATCATCCGTCAAGCCAATGTCTTAAAGTATGTCATGATATCTTCTACCACAGTCCGCTTGTTTTCATCTGACGGAACTGGACCTCTCCTTAAACTTGGATACTATGTTGTAGTTGCATGAAATTCGATGAGCCTTACTTATGACGAAGGAATTAGTCTCTTTTGTTAATTAAATCGACCCTTCAGTCTGGCTTCACTTGGCCATCAACTTAGCAGATGGGGGTTAGGAGTCTTTGTCAAGTTAGAGTAAACGCGCGACGAGTATAATTTGGCCACTTATTACTGAATATTTATTGTCCTGGATCAGCCGTTTACTACCTGATCCCTGGGACCTAAACTACATCCTTCGTAGTTTACTCCTGCTGTTTAAATAGGAACAGTCTCTTATTAACGGTACTAGGAATTATTGTACCACCAGGTTCATCTGAAATATGAACTCGGTGTATTGTTGGCTGAATCTGCCCTCCGGCGGTCCTCCATTCCCTTCTTGGGGAATAAGGTGGAAATCGCCACACAAAACGATATCGTCTGGCTTAGAAGTACTACTGTGTCCTCCAAGAGTAAACCGCTTATCCACAATGACGTCTTTAATAAGGTTACCACCAGACGATTTTCTTCAATTTGGGAAAATCCTTTGGCACATGTGTAGCTGATGATGGTTTTATCTACCCCTTCCCCCCTCTAGTCCTAAGAGTCTATCCAATGAATATAAACGTTTTGAGACAACAAATAGAGTAGAAATGCGTCACCGGATCAAGGGGGCTAAAACCAGCAGACGAAGATTTTACTTTCAGTATTATAAGTAAACTGATACATCAAAGTCCACTGCATGTATAAAGAATTTTTTGAACGTTATTTAGAGTAAAATTTATTTCACAGATAGACAGATAGGTGGATAAATAGATAAAGTCAATCATTGTTTTCAGTGAGATATATTCTCCAAAATATCATACTTTTTCCGCTGAAATGGTTCTGTGAATTGATGGAACTTGCATACCGAATACAAAAGTACCATTGACGTTTTAATAGGTATGCCTTTTTTAATATACTGTGAATTTAATAAAAGGATGGTAAAGAAGGCATCCTCACACAGCAGTAATATTCCTCTTGCGTTCCACACGTATATAGAATTATAACAATTACATGTGATTTTTGTATTTCCAAGCTCCTTAAGCTTTCTTAATCTTGATATGTACGAGCGGTTTGGTAGTTGCATTATTATTATTATTATTATTATTAATAATCATCATCATCGTCATCATCATCAGCATCATCACCATCATTATCATCATCATCATCATCATCATAATTACAACTACTGCTTCCTCTCCTCCTCCTCCTCCTGCTACTACTACTGTAATTATTGTTGTTGTTAACCTTACTGTTGTTGTTGGTGTAGTTGTTGTTATAGTAACTGTTGGTGATGTAAAATTAAACCAAATTTCACAGTAATGTGAATTGTTCAAACAGTAGATATGGTAGTTGGTCATTACACTGGTCGTGAAAGTTGTTACAGTTAAAGTTACAGTTATAGGAAATCAGGCGCCAAGTATGTTGCAAGTATCATGCTTGCTACAGTGCTCTGGCAGACAGAGCTGTGCACGGCCAATGGCATGATTTTCAAACCTGAAGTGTCTTGACGTAAGTGCCACGTAATAACTACTATCATAAGGCTTCAGTTACACCTTGCAGCAGATATCACTCCTGTTATTAAATAAATGGGTGTTCTAAAGCAAAAGAATAATTACAGATAACTAGCCAGATTGTACCAAGTCGAGGCTATCTTGCCACACATTAAAACACTGAGCTACGGATTATGCAAATCAGAATCACACACTAAGAATATTCTCAAATGATCAGTTAAACAATATATAAAGATCACTTTACTTATGTACAAGTTAGTGAGAGCACCGGTGACACTCAAGATGAGCTAACCTTGATCTCTAGAGTCAAGTTGTCGAATTGGCAGGTACTGTACAACGACACAATGGTCAGCAAAAAGTTGCAATTATGTTGACGTCTGGAAGCGTGGCGCTAGGCCGATATATAAGGTGGTTCACACTGCCACCGACACACACACACCAACACACAGAGCATCATGAAGTTTGTACGTGGTACCTTAGGTAAAGTAGTCTGTTTATGTGAATATCATAACATACTATATCAAGTAATATGGATGAAGCTGGATTGTACCATTGAGCATTAGCTATACTGCGATCCATTGATGTTTCGAAGCTCTGTGTAGTATCTACAACTCGAAGACGTCATTAGTAGCCTAGTTAATTCTTACTAGTGCCGGATGGTTTGAGTTAGCTTAAAATAGAATATTTTCAAACTGAAGGGGTTGGGTACATCCTCCATTCAGTATCAGAGGGTTCTCCTGAAGTGAGTGATATAGCCTGAAGGTAGCAAGAATAAACTAGAAAATGACATCATGCTAGTGATAAGGGTTAGACTGACATATTTCTCTCCGTGTATGTCTTATTAGAATATGGTGATGAATCGGAACTCCAAGTACCTATAACATATCCACTTATTTATAATTTTCATGATTAACTGTGGTGCTGGAGAGGGACATTTTCCCATAGTGGCACAGATATACATTATCGAGGCGGCTTTGCTGCCATGTTGTACAAACATCCCTCAGCTCCCTCCTTATCCCCAAAAGAAAGACGGTGGACCGAAAAAGAGATCAGCAACTCAATCCTTTAGTTCACCGTGTTTGCATCCAGAGGAATCTGGGCTACAACATTAATAACAGCATGAGTGACTGCATTCGAATATGCGAGTGAAAATGAAGTGTTCCATTCAGTGTAAAAAGATTCGGTGTTGATCCAAACTTCCATATTCCTACAGCATATCTATTAAATTTTCGAGTGCTAGTAAGTGAAGTATATTTCAGCGGGTCTATATTCAGGTGATTATCGCTGCCCTGGTCGCCGTGGCCGCCGCCGCCCCCGACCACGGAGCTCGACCTCGCTACGGTAGCTACGACAGCTCGTCCAGTGAATCAGGCGAGATCCTCACACACGACTTCGATATTCAGGACGACGGAACTTACACCCTCGGCGTGGAGACCAGCAACGGCATCGTCGTCTCCCAGTCCGGCGACCCAAGTGGCCCTGAAGGCTCTGTTGTCAAGAGTGGATCCTTCTCGTGAGTGTCTGTTTTACTTATGTCAGCATATAGCACGGGTAGTCAAAGCCAGTCTCATGAGCCTTTTCCCTTAGCACAATGGCAGAAAAAAAAAAGACTATAATATGGTTCTACATCTTTCCACAAAACTTCTTCCTGACCCACATAATTTTCTAACGTAAGAATCTTGATGCAGCTAAGCATTCAATAAAAATTTAAGTCAAGGTAAAGTGGACAGAATACTCGTATACATCTGTTGGCAAATGATCAGGGTTAAAAGTAACATGCCCTCCACTCTCTACAGCTGGACTGCCCCTGACGGCACTCCCGTCCGCGTGACGTTCGTGGCTGACGAGAACGGCTACCAGCCTGAGTCTGACCTCCTGCCCGTAGCTCCCGAGTTCCCCCACCCAATTCCCGACTTCGTGCTGGAACAGATCGCTAAGGCAGCGGAGGAGGACAGTCACCGCTCCAGGGAACGTCCCTCTGGCAGTTACGGAACTCCACGATACGATTAAACAATTGAGAGTAATAGGGAACCTGAACTGTTGATTTTCTAGGTGTGTCTGTATGGCGTATGTCTGTGGTATTGTACATGATTTATTTATTTGTGAACTGTGAGTAAAGATATATTTAGATTTTTCCGTTCTTTTAATATGCATCACCAGGAGGTCTCCGGTTCTCGAAATATTTTTTATTTAGCTATACTACCCTTCGTTGCCACTGTATATGTAAAATCCTTCCATCCTCGGAAAATATGATTTATGTTAATTGAAGTGTAAATGTCCTTACGCTAGGTTCATTCACACCGTCACAGGAAGCTCGGCTCGAAAAAATCGGCAAATTGACTTTTTAAAATTCCCGAAGAGCAATATTGTTCCCCAGCATCCACTGGCTGAATATTGTGCTACCTTCAGGTGATTCTACAGAGAGCGGCATTTCTTGCAGCCCAGGATGGCATTCTGTACGCTGGGTAGTAACCACACATCCAACAATTGAACATTTATAGGTCTACTGGTTAAGATGCACCTACCCCATGTGGTCCATTGGAATTCATATCTTTGGGTAGGCTGGGGGATATTCATGTAATGCAGTTCAAGGGAGCGTGCATAGGTCCTTCGTCTTGAATGTATGAATTACATAGCATAGTTTTGGGTTACTCTGTATTTATACGGACTGCTTTTTCATTTGGATACAATATTACTAAAAATTAATAAGTTTTTAACCCTTTAACAGCATATTTCCTAGTGTAACAGTATCACAGAAAGGTTAGCCAGGTAATCTAACCTGCATCTGACCCGCAATTTGGCCTTGTCAGTATTTATCAGGTAGTTTACAATATGTGTCAAAAAAGGAAACGATAGTCAGAGTGACGCGATTATGTAGAAAGATTATTAAGCGCTTCCCTCCGATGAGTTAGTTTTTGTTTCATTCTTTGCTGTTACCAAACGATTTCATTCAGTTCGAAAAAACAACTGGGAAGTAAAGAGATTAATGAAGGCCATATTTAACACCTCCAGTTTGATAAGTCTCTCCGAAGGTGAGCAAAGTCGTTTGATGGTTCAAAAATTAAAGAAATAAATTCATCGGAATGAAGGGGATAACATCTATAAGCTGAACAGAAGGAAGAAATGGAGCCGATTCTCTGGTAAACCTTGATGGATGCCTTCATGTGGTGGCACTGTATAACCAAGCGGCTCCATTACCTGTTGCATAATTCCCTTAACTACTTCCCTATCCCCAGAAAGGAGGATAGTGGACCGCAGAAGGGCAGCTTAAGTTTGCAGTCCACACATTCAGAACAGACTCGGGTCACTGAACCATTGTTAGCAGCTTAACTGAAATTGGAACTGACTATTGCGTATCGTATTCTCGGAGAATGTTTATTGGGTTTTTTCCCTGTCAGTTACGCAGTGGAACGCGACCACACCATAGTGTCACTTTATACGTAAGTTTAGAGATTTCACAACACCTCATCTTGGGCGATTCATTCTACACGATATAGTTCAGTATCCTTGTGTGGCATTGATACAAACTTGTCGATACTGAAACGATATAAGACACAGGAAATTGTTAAGATAAAGTAGGCAGAGTAAGTCGCTGAATAAAAAGTACCCTGAACTCTCCTATGTGACCATCAATATCACTTCATTCATGGGGGATGGCATTCTCATCGGTAAAGGAGGATTCTCAGTATCTCTTCCTTACCAGTTTATTCGTGCTATTTCCTAACAGATTTCTTTTCACGTGAAGAGGGACTTGCTAATTAAAGAGGTCAGATACAGTCATAACCAGAGGGGCACTCAGTGGAGCGCATCTCTCCGACAAGGGCAGCGGAATTTCCAAACTATTCTTAAGGTTTTCTCATCACTGATTAGGAATTCGCAAAAAGTGTTTCCGGATCCAGAATCTGTAAATCGATCCAGTTCGGTCCCAAAAGTTAATAGATTGTTCACTGGGACATGAGCTATGTACCCACGAAATTTGGTCCAAATCTCTCTTCTAGTTTTTGAGTAATCCTGATAACAGACAAACAATACGATCTGGATCCGTTGAAAAAGTTAGTCGATTTTTCAGGGACATAGGCTGTCTGCCCACCAAATTTGGTCCAGAACTCTCGTTTAGTTTTTGAATAATCCTGCTAACAGACACACAAACAAACATGGGTGAGAACATACTCTCCTTGTCGAAGAGAATTAGCCTCTTGAATACGGCGATGCCTGTTATGAATGTTGTTATCTCCGGGTAATATAATCAGCTTCGGAGATATTTTGTTTGAATTGGAGGAGTCATATACAGCGTCCAGTGACTCACCAAACCTACGGATTTTTTTTTTTTTTCCATTCTTGTCGTCTGCTAAAGATTTTATTAAGCACAAACCTAGAAGGGTTAGCCTTGACAGACCCTTTAGATACGAGCGGCTTTCCCTGATTTATGAAAAATCGTCTGTAAGTAGCTAAAAACAAAAACAAAATGAACCTTACTTAGATTCAGGGGATTTACCTTCCCGCTACAGAGTTTCTAAGCTGAATATAATCAGCTGGAGGCAGCAGCGGAAAAAAAAAAAAAAATAGCCAAATGGGGAAGGAATTAAAGCATTCATCCTTCTCATAATATTAACAGTTCCCTGTGAGGTTAAAGTTGCAGGTGACATAAGGCCTGTGACCGTGATGTTATGTAAATACGGATATAAAACCGAATTCTAAATGGTATCGAAGATTTCGTAGCACCTCTCCCCTAGCGGCCTAATCTGCACATTACACCTCAGTATCCTCTTGTATGTTCCATAGGCAGACTGTGTCGGTAATACGTGCTGTAAATGACAGGCAAGAGAATGTTGAGGTAATATGCTAAATAAATCGCTAAAAAAGGCCATGCGAGGTCTTCTATGACAGTTAGAACGCTGACCCAGTAAGAAAGGGTCCTGAGGGTTGTTTTCAGGCAATGGGAGCAAGTGGTACAGGCAGCATCAAAAGTTCTGTCTCCTCTCCTGTTTTTCTTTCCTTGAACTTTAAAAATCAGTGTGGCGAATCCTCGGCAACTGATACTGACGACACTGATCTGTGATGCAAGAAAGCCCTTGGTGTTGGCTGTTTCGGATTCACCACGTGGTTTTCCAAGTACATGGAGAGAAAAGCAGGAGAGGTGACAAGATTTTTGGCGACCACTGTACACTGAGTAGCACGTCCACCTCGCTAATGAAAGGACCCGACGTCAATTTGCGGCCGTGGATAGCTGGTGGATTTTTTTTTTTTTTTAAGCCCCAGTTCCCCAGTAATGTAATTGGAAACCTAGATGTAACATTTGCCATTGTAGATTTTGTTCCAGGAGTAGAGTCAGACTTAGCAAAAATTTATAATCTGTTTTAACATCTCTTATGCAGCCAATAGGGATCAAGCTAAGCCTGCTTCTCTTTTAATGTGATATTTGAAGGACAATAGGTTTCCACCGGATCACATTGAAAAAATAATGTGAAGTTTTCAGTATATTTATTCACAACACACACACAAATAATTTATTAATATAATCCCAGTCACACATTGCACAGACTTTCCTAGAGGATCAACAGTTCAGGTTCCCAGTCATAAACAGTAACTTAGTCATATCGTGGAGCCCCGTAGCTGCCAGATGGACTTTCCCTGGAGCGTTGACGGTCCTCCTCCGCGGCCTTAGCGATCTGGGCCAGCACGAAGTCGGGGATTGGGTGGGGGAACTCAGGAGCCACAGGCAGGAGGTCAGACTCAGGCTGGTAGCCGTTCTCGTCAGCTACGAACCTCACATGGACGGGAGTGCCGTCAGGGGAAGTCCAGCTGCAGGGAAGGAAGAGCATGTTAAATGGAATGATTAAATACTTCTGCATACCTAATCAATAATATTTGTTAAGAACACAATACAATTTTTATGTCCAATTGAACCTACCCTAAAATTGCTGTGACTTTAAGCCCATCTTCAAATCTGAACTTTAACATGAAACTGTCACTAATGTATGATGGTACTAACAAGGAAGTACAATGGTAGTGATATAGAGCCGAATTTTTTTTTTTTCCCTGCTACTGAGTTAGAGGAAAAGAGACAATAGAACCAGGCTTTGGCCAGCCATAAAACATATTGACATATGGTAAAAAATAAGACAGACACTCACGAGAAAGATCCACTCTTGACAACTGAGCCTTCTGGGCCGCTTGGGTCGCCAGACTGGGAGACAACAATGCCGTTGCTGGTCTCCACGCCGAGGGTGTAAGTTCCGTCGTCCTGAATATCGAAGTCGTGCCTGAGGATCTCGCCCGATTCACTGGACTCGCTGCCGTAGGTGCCGTATTGAGGTCGGGCACCGTGGTCGGGGGCGGCGGCTGCCACGGCGGCCAGAACGGCGATGATCACCTATAAAAAGAATCATGAACGTCAGTCTCACAGGGTCGAGACATGAAGGGGTATTCTCAGTCAGGTAACGCAAAACTAATGTTTTCACATGAGGATGAGTCGTAGGAACCGTAGCATGTTAATACTACCACCATTACGCCGTCTTTCAGGACAACTCATGTACGAGTATAGTACATGCAGGCTATTACAGTTAACGCTAGCGAATCTCCTCAGTTGAGAGTGAGTGGTAGGAGCTTCGTCGTATTAATACAAGTACCATTACCCACTAACCTGATTGAGGTAACGTGTGTATTCTACTAATAATGAACACCAAACGATTATATTCAGCTGAGACTGAGTTAAAGGAGTTTGTGTTAATACTGGCATCATTTTGCCCTCACATAATCTAAACAAAACAACCATTCCATTACAGGTATCGGGACGATTACCTGTACACAAATTAGCTTATGTTACCATACGTTACAGCGTCGTGGCTTTTGGTTTCCTCTTGTACTATCGTTATTAACACTTCGCCGATACTTGCGTGCCAGCCGATGGATGTTGAATAATATAAAATTTACCTTTATATGAGATAATGAGGGCTTTAAAAGACAAAGATAAGATGAAGGCTGGGGATTCTCAACGAAATTTCGCCCGTGATACCACCTGTACGAAATCTGTCTGTCAGTCTATCTGTCTATCTATGTTTCTATCTAAATATGCCGTATATATATATATATATATATATATATATATATATATATATATATATATATATATATATATATATATATATATATATATATATATATATATAAAATACACCTTAGCTTATAGGTATGCCACATCATTCAACAACCGAAGATCAAAATGCGTCACTCACAAATTTCATGTTGCTCGGTGGTGTTGGTGGTGTGAGGATGCGACGAGCAAATCACCCAAATATGTTGTGAGGCTTAGCGTCTCGGACCGACTTTTATATCTGGCTAGTTTCAGTTGCCAGCCAGCCTCTGCATCAGTGACCGTATTTATAAAATCCCATTAGCCTAGGTTATGTATAAGTGTGCTAGTGTTTGCATTTATCTTGATTTATTGAGCTCCCAAACACTTTCCAAATAAACGAAAGGTGAAATCGAAGTGTAACCTCTGATTAAACAATGTTATTCCTGACAAAGCTGTTACTGAGACGTGTTTGTCGTAGGATCTGGCTATGAATCTTTATAAACACCGCCCCAGATGTCTTCCACTTTTTCTGCTTTTGATGGTTGGCCGGCATGACTATTATTTGTCTCACCCTTGACCTCCGTAAGGTTGTAGATCAAGGGCAGTTCTGCTTGGAGTCAGGTTAGTGCGCTCCAGTTCTGATTATGTACAGATCAACTGATTTAGAACACAGCTTATTTGGCTAATGTATACAGACTACCGAGAAGCAGTCTTGTTCAGCTAGCCTCTTGTCACCGAAAATTTGGTTCATTATTTCCAGTAAGGCATTGCCTGCCACTTGGGCGACCTATTATGGGTACTTTATGCACTTTCCTATGTTTTACTGAAAAAAGAAAGTTTCAGAAGTTAGGAGTCTTCAAATTTGTCGCTTCCAAAGAAAATTTAACAAAAAAAAAAAAAAGCCTCATTCATTATCTGTTCACTTTGAGATGCATGGACTCATGCGTTTTAAAGAATGTAAGTCATAGATAGTAGGAAAGACGGAAAGGGGAAGATAGTGCCCGAGCTGATCTGTTACTGAACGTGCATGAAGAGCCGAGGGTACCGATTAACTCTAGCATTGAAGAGCTGGACAGAAAAAGGGTAAGAATACGTTGCTAGACGGGTACTGTGCGCCCGCCCTCATGGATGAGAGAGGCAAGCAAGCAGTTTGCGAGCAATGGCCATTGTAACGCCGAAAGAAGAAAAAAGGTAGACAAAGTACGTCATGTGCTTTACACCTAAAATGAACTGTGGATGTCCAGAGGGTGTACCTAGGCAAATATCTATCAATTTTTGCCTTCTATTAAATGTCCAGTTCCAAAGTTCATCCAGCGTGACCTCCACAAAAATATCGCCAAAATCTGTATTTTCATAAGCTTAGGAGTCTTCGTTGCATCTCTCCTTTTGCAAATTATTTTTTGTAGTGCAGAGTGATATTCTTTTATTTGTTAATCATATCTCCCTCATATCGATAGTGACTGCATAAACAGCGGGCAAGAATATATTAACGAATCAGATACAGAAATGAACTGGTTAGGAAGAGGTACTATAAAACACCCTTCATCCCTTCAGTGCGGTGACAGATTATTATTGCTATTATTAATATTATTATTATTATTATTATTAAGTTCAGGAGAAACTTTTCAAGCTGGGGAGATTAGATGTAACTCAACCTCTTTGCTACATGATGTCTCCCAAATGTTTACTAAAATGGTCTGGAGGCAGCAAGAATTATTCAGTAAAACAGGTTATACGTCAGAAAGGGATAATTGAGGAGGACTGGGGATTAAGCACGTTATCAGTAACCAACTCATCACCACTTCTTCCCATTTGTCTAAGCCTCATTTATCATGTTCTCTGTTGCTTTATCATGATTTTTCCCTGCGTTCCTTTTCACCCAGCGGTGCAGTTGGGGACCTAGATGTAAGACGACTGCCGCGAATCGTGTTGTAGGAGAAGATAATGAAAAAAAAAATGCTTTAATGACCCTTGTAGTGTACAGTCGGTAGGTTATATATTAAGCCTTGTTCTTCTTCCTTCTTATTCTTGGTCTCCCCCTCATTCCTGCCATCAACATCTATTCCGACAACTACTGTATATTTTTAACTGTCCCACATCCATACCACCTCATTAGTCTTCTTTAGCACCTTTTATGCGGCGACACATTTTTTGCATTGTTCCTGGTACTGTTATTCTGTGGTATTTAGAATATGAAAGATTCCATTAGTGAGGCAGTGCAATGTCATTTTTTCATTATACGGCCAGACAGTAAACCGGTAACTCAACTTTGCAATGACTCGTCGTACTGTGGTCAGTCATACACAGTCCTACTAAATTATGAAGATAAATTACAACTTAGCAGTCACTACTCGGAGTCGTTGTAGTAGTAGTAGTAGTAGTAGTAGCAGTAGTAGTAGAAGTTTAATCTCAAACTCATTTGAATGTGAACCCAGTGGACTGCAGACTGAGTTACGCTTCTTTTGCAGTCCACCATCCTCCTTTGTTGGGACATGGATGAGACAGATTTTTGTATAACTGGGCTGTTTCACCACCTGGTCACGTTGGTGCCACCAACTCCAGCACCACACCTTGCAGTAAGGGGTTAGAAAGAGCCTTCAGCACAACCCTTAGCTACGACGTCTTTGTTTATCCCTGCTACCTTCAAACGACAGATGATCTTTCCTGTTGAAGGCGTTTGAAGGTTTCCACTCCCCCCTTCTCCCCACCCGTTATTCTTGCTGCCTTCAGACGATAATAATGCAGCTTAGGGAAGACCCTTCTTAATGAAGAGACAAGAAACAGTCTTCGTTAAATCCTTCAGGTAGAGGACTTTTTTTTTTTCTTTTGTATTTTATTATTGATATTTTCAAACGATTTTATTCAACTTTGGAAAGATAGTTGGGCATAGCCTTTATAACTTCTTCAGTTGCAAGAAGTCTTTCCTACGTTGAATAAAACCATCTGCAGGTAGCAAAAGCAAAATATAAAGTCACCGTGTTGAAGGGGTTAATTCTTTATGCAGTGACGTCTTAGATACTCTAGTTATCGCTGGATAATTTTATGCGCACTAATGAACTTAGTTTTTTTTTTTTTTCCACACCACATCTCTCTCCATCAGGTCATATCTCTCATTTGCCTATCCCTTTTAAATCCCTAGCCAGAGGATTTATTTTCGTTGCATTCCTGTCACTTCCAAGTGGTTTTATTCAACTGAGAGACTTTTCGAAGCAGAGGAGAAGGATATAGCTTTCATTAAAACCTGCAATACGAGAGTTCATTCCTACGTTGAATAAAGTCGTCTGGTTGTAGGAGAATAGAACATTTACATAATATATTAAAAACTGTGATACCTGAAATGCAACAAGTGACTAATTGAAATATAGCTTATGTTCTAAGGGCCTCATAAGTATGTGCTTCTGCCATTATGACCTTAATCTATGCAAATGAGCTAATGCACCTCAGCACTATACTTGGGTTCGTGTGTTTTCTTTTTAATATCTTAGGCAAATCTTCAGTTAATAAAGGTTAGCCTGTCTCATATAACTCTCTAATGGCCGTCATTACTCTAATGTTTTGTTCCCTATAACGTCAGCTGGGTGTGAATTTTGGATCATTAGTGTTAGTATCATTAATATTAATTAATAACAGAATGGGACCAAAAACTGAAGCTTGTGGTACTTCACCAGCATATAACATGCAATCTTATTCTTATTAACTGAAACACTTTATTTACGTTCTGTAAGCCGGTTATTAATTCACCATTATTCTTTTTCAGTAGTCGAGTTTGCTTTGCTAGTATCAGTCATAAGATACAGTGCTATTCCTTAAAAACATGTTAAAGAACTGGAACAAAGTATTTGATATTTCACTCATTTGTTTTTATCGGGGCAGAGTGTTCCTTTGATTTTAAAAATAATAACTCCAAGTAGTACATTTTCTTTCCTAATCATAAGGTCTCGATGACGAATGTTATTAGGGTCGTAGTATTTTCGAGAAGTGTTTTGCAGTATCTTTATTTACTGAGTAGCATGCCGCACGAATATAAATAAATAACTTAGCTAGTTTCATACACCTCACAGAATCTCATTAATAATCATCGACTAAGTATCCAGACTACTCTAATTTACTTAATTGTAGTGTGGAGGGCCATATCTGCTGGAGACTTCTTCGCTGGAGCGGTGACGGTCCTCCTCTGCTGCTTTAGCGATCTGGGCCAGAACAAATTCGGGGATTGGGTGGGGGAACTCAGGAGCCACGGGCAGGTGGTCAGATTCGGGATGGTAGCCGGTCTCGTCAGCCACGAACTTCACGTGGACGGGGGTGCCATCTGGGGCAGTCCAGCTGTAGGGCGGAAAGTGTGTGTTTGTGTCACCCAGGAATCGTACCTTGTGTTCAAGCATGCAAGACAGTGATACAGTATTCCTCAGTAGCACACCCATTTTGGGTGGACTTTTATTTTGATTGCTGTTAGTGGAGTATGTAGCCCTTTGTGAGTAGATGTCATTCCTTACATCATCCACTAGTCGATAGATGGGATCGAACACTGTACCCTTTGGTCTGTACCGTGCACTCTAATCCGCTAGACAACACTAGCCACTCCAGCATTGAATAGTTACGAGAAGTATCCAGTCTTGGCAACAGTCATCGGGGCCGGTGGGTTGACCGGATTGGGAAGCGACGATGCCGTTGCTGGTCTCCACGCCGAGGGTGTATGTTCCGTCGTCCTGAATATCGAAGTCAATCCTGAGGATCTCGCCAGATTCATGGGACGCACTGTCGTAGCGAGGTCGTCCGTAGTCGGGGGCGGCGGCGGCCACGGCGGCCATGATGGCGAAGATAACCTGTGCCAAAAACCATTAATAGTAATCTCTTTAATGCAGCAACGTTGATCCAGCTTGAGAGAGTGGAGAGGGGGGAGATGCACACTGGCGAATAGGAAGAGGTTAGACAGTCAGTAACAGGAGAGGAGTTAATGAAATGAAAACCTGACTCCACCCTTTGAAAGAGAGAGTCGTATGTGTGTGAACTCACAACAAGTGAGAACTGCACTCCACACAGGGGTTAGCATTGAAAAAGGTCTAAATATAAGACAGAGTGACTCATCCTCTACCCTTGCTCCTGGCTGGGAATCGCGATGAAGATATCACACGGAACGAAGCCCTGTTCTCCAGTTTTTAGGTGGTAATCGGAGAAATTAGAGATTAAACGAGGAACGAGTTCACAGTGATACTGTTACTTGTGCCGTCTAGAAAAACAGGTCATCTTTCAGTGTGACGCCTTGGCACTTCTTTTCAGTCAGGGACGTGGCTAGAGGTTGAGCAAAACTATAGCTCACAAGTGTTCAAGTTTTATACTAATCCCATTTAATTCCTTCAATCAAGTCACGCATACAGTAGTATTGTCTTATATTTGCTAGCTTCAGACGACTTTAGTTACTTTTATGGTCGTTTTGGAACTGAATAAGCTGGATGCAGTCTTTATTAACCCATTCAGTACTGGAGGTCTTTCAAACTTGTATAAAAATCTGTTCATGAGCCAGAATAAAATACGTAATATATCATCGTAGTGTTGGGAATGACCACAGCCAACCTCACTGGTTTTCAGCCTGCTATAGTTCTTTCTCCTTAACTTAGCTCCCATTTTCGTCCGTTTTAGCTTCTTTTGCTCTGCTCAGTGGCGGAAATTGAGAATTTCTAGGGTTCTGCATCCTTCCTGTAGCACTTCTTCATGAGTAAGATAATAATTTAATGTTAACCAGTTTCTGTACAACTCAGCATGTAAGGGAGGCACGGCAATTGTAGCTCATGTTAGCATAAGGATGAGTATTATCTTAAAAGTATACGTACGAATTTCATGTATGTTGATGCTGTTGTGGGTGTGTTTAGCAGTGTTACGAGCTTCCTTTTATTTAGTTAAGGTCTCGGATGCAAGAGTCTTTGCTGCTTTTTACAGTGTTTTTTGCATGTAAGTGAAGTGCTACCTGTCTCTCATTAAGCAAAATTGCGCCTCTGACCTCAGCACTATAGGTCAAGGACCGGACAAGGGGGGGTGGGGGAGCGAAAGTGGGCCCTGTGGAGCAGAAGTTAGCATGTCCGGCTGGCAGTAAGAAGTATATGACTTCGGTTATCGTTCCAGTCAGACTTTGATGGTCAACTGTGAAAATGATAAAGGCGACGGTATTAAATATCTCGCAGTTTTTGGTGATAATTTTTGAAGCCTGAAATGGTGATAGTAGATAAATGTTCCCTCTTTTTCATTCCTGACTATATTTGGTAATTTGGGAGGCAGGATGATTACGTCTAGCGATTACAGGCATTCCAAAGACGATTGTAAAATAAATAGTTTCCCTTTGTCCCTATTCATCTGGAAGTAAAAATTGGAACCTGGATGTAAACCAACTACTGGGGTCCCTAGGGGAAGACTGAACTTTAGTATACATTGATAGACTGTCTTTTTTTAGTCCGTCGTGCAGTTAATAGGCTTAAATCGAAGCTTTTTCCTTCCTATACGTCCTAACTTTTCCCAAACTAAGGTGAGCAGGAGGCCTCGGAACACCTCTTATCAGGGATATATTTTGCGTATTACACCATAATATTTTCATGTATTTTATTTTTATCGGTTTAAGGCCATGCTGATTACGCATTTTCCAGTTTTATTCCCGCAATACAAAGTTGATTTTTTTTTTTTCTTTCAGATTTTAGAAGCTCTCTATCAGCGAAAGAACAGGGGATGGCTTCATATAAATTATTTAATTCTGAGTCTTTCTTGCTGGGAGACAGCAGGAAAGAAATTTAAAATATCGCTGGAGTGAAGGGGTACATATCGACATAGTTTACATCAGTAAGGTAGATGAGACCTCAGAGGTGTAATGTGTGGAATGAATGATGAATGAATAAGTATTCTGGAATCTCCAGCCGCTCAGACTCTAACCTTAAAGATCAAGGTCACCGGAGCGTCTTAGTCGCAGTCAGGTGCTCCCTTTCAAGCGCTTCTAACTGTTGTTTTCTCAAGGTGAAGCGTACGGCTGTGAAAGTAGTTTATTTATAGCTAGATAGCATCAAGGCAAAAGAGGGGGTAAGTTAGAAATGCCAAGGTATCCGAGATGATAAAACTCTGAAAGCAATACTGTTTAGTGTGGGCAGCTTAATTACTTCAGTACGATTTTGTTATATTATTGTATTATTACTGTTCCTGTACCATGTGGCTTTATTAAACACGGGACGGACCTTTGTTAATGATGATGTTGATGGCTATATCTGTCCCTCTCAGAAGAACCTTTACTGTAGCCTGAATCTAATTGACTGGCGATAGCTTGACCAGATTGAAAAAATACGTCTCCGGGGCGAAAGAGTCAACTGATGCTGGGGTTGGTGCACTACCGTTTCTCCTTTGTTTCATTTAGGCTAACACCAGAAGGTTTTGTTTCATTGAAAGGAGTCCTAGCACTCAGAGGCTTCCCCAGTTACTTCTAATCGTCCATTTTGTTGCACCGAGGACTTTACACAAACGGCAGAATCTTTTCTTTAGTTGAAAGAAATCGAAACGGTCAGTGGGTTAATGGAATGTTTTGATGGAATAAATGTTTCGTATCATTAATTCCAAAGTGTACTACAACTATCTACAGTAACACTCTCCTTGTCCAGTGACTCACTGAACTGAGAAGAAACAAAATATCAAGGCATTAACACTGGAATACGATGTTAAATTCATCTCCACAATGAGAGTGTTAATGGCGATACTATTGTTTCAGGCCTCCATGATTCACTCTAAGCTAAGCAAAATCGTCTGGCTATGGCTGGAGTCGAGAACTAGAGTTGTTCCGTCCAAGAGAGGGGTACAGAGTTAGTTGGATTAAGATACTGGAGCTGTACTGACCGTGAGAGGTTTTGTTATAACAAAATATCCCAATAGATAATTACTTGATCTGCAACACACACACACACACACACACACACACACACAGAAAGAGGAAAGTAAGAATTTCAAATTTCAATGCTACAGCAAATAGTATTCCTGTAAAGGTTAATTTAATGCGGCAGGAAAAGAAATCCTGTATGAAATTATATACTGTATAGTCATTTTACCAGCTTTTGCACAGGAAGTACGATTGTCACACACACACACACACACACACACACACACACACACACACACACACACACACACACACACACACACACACACACACACACACACACACACACACACAGCTTATTTAACCTAGCGGGTCCCATTCGGTTGGAGCATCTTAACTCACGAGACCACCAGGCGTCAGTTGGTTAAATAATAACCATCTAACCTAATAAATGGTTCCCTGGGAGGCAGGAAACCATTTTGCTTGTCACTCAATGTAGAGTCACCTGAAGGCAACACTACATCGAGTGAGTGGATGGTGAGTGTCCCCATCTACCACGACTGCTGTATTTTCTCAACAGACACAATATCCATCATCATCATCATGAGTTAGTCCAGAACAAAGGCCTCTGTCGTCTTTTTTCAGTTCTTACCTGTTCTTTCCATCAAGTTCCAGCAAATATTTTAATCTCATCTCGTCTTCTGTCTACCATTGCCTCTCACTCCATATCTGGGTTGCCTCTCCATTACTCGAGTTGTCCATCTGTTACCTCCTCTACGACGGACCTGACCAGCGTTCATACGTTTTCGGGCTTTACTTGTTGTGAGGATGGAGAGTAGGGGACTGAATAGGACAGATAATATACGTGAGTGAAGTGAAAGGGGGTGGGGAGGCCGAGGTTGAGATGAAGGGATGGGGTGGAGAAGTATCTGAAAGAGAGGGTGTGAGTTGGCGATGGACAGGTGACACAGAGGCGATTCGTTCGTAGCCACCCCTTACGGGATGGAGGCGTCTGACGATGAAGGGCCAGGTGGATAGATTGTTGTGATTGTATCCTCGCATCCTCGACCTTTGCCTGTTCCTATAATCATGAATTTGTCTTTATATCTTTCCCTGTGAAACCTAACAAAGACCACATGTGGGCATATTTATTCGACTTGAACACACACACACACACACACACACACACACACACACACACACACACACACACACACACACACACACACACACACACACACACACACACACACACACACACACACACACACACACACACACACACACACACACACACACACACACACACACACACACACACATACATACACGCACGCACGCACGAGTTCCCACCTCCCCCTCGTAACATACTCTCATTCTGCACAGCGTTAGGGAAAAGCCAGACTTGGCAGTTGTCAGTGCCATGTGTACCGTAACCAGAGTGAGTAAATATAACTGTTTACGGACAAGGTTAAGAACGCCCGCTGGGCCACGGTCACGGACAAGGCTAACGGGATAAGCAAGAGAGAGATCATAAGAAGTTACGGCATTGAACGGGATCAGGGATTAACCACTCCATGCCGATAACTCATTTTGTGTTTTGTTCTCTGTGTCTGCAGACGATTATGTCCAGTTCAGGAGGTATTTTTCATCAACACTTTTACTAAAAGAATTCCACGTTAAGCAATTATATCTTCAGATAGCGAGAGAAAATGAAAATACATTTTCAGACTGAAGGAATTCGTCGTGGGGAGGGCGTGGGGCTGAGGTATATCTTCCTTAATATGCAAAATGAAATATTCAAAGGCTAAAAGCCTGCAGGGAAAATACGCAAAAGAGGGCCAAAATAAATATTGGTCCATTGCGAGACACATTGCGTTTAAAAGACAAGAGATCATAGGCATGGGAAAATATGATGAGTAGGACAGATCCAAAGTTGACCAGTTCATACATGAAAGACTTGAGAGTATTGATCAGCTCTTGCAAAAGAGTTCTGGACAGTAAAAGGTTAAGACTGATTGATGGGTACACCACGACTGCAGCAGTGGTGATGGAGTATGTCTTAAAAAAGTCGTAATCATCACCATCATTCTGAATCTTTCCCACCCAAAGATTGGTTTCAAGAACAGGGAGAGATATTACGAAGTTGATGCTCCTCTGTCTCACTATCATCTGAATACAACCGTCCAGTATTAGCTGGAATTTAATACTTATTTTCCTGATAGTGATAAGGTTAATGATGACAGTATTAGCCTAACACTTTCAGGCTCATATGAATCGCACAAGAATAAAATCATCTAGCATTAGCGTGAACGGGACTTCAGATATTACATGACCATGAGAGAGTATAATGGTGACAGGACTAATACTTTCATGCTTCATTGATTCACTCTCAACAGAATAAAATTGTTTGGCGTTTGCTAGAATAAAATGCTGGAGAAAACGCACCTGTGAAGCGGTAAGATGTGGATGATGATGACAACGCTTCCTCATTGTAATATACGCCCAAAGTCACAGAACACAAAAAACTAGTCCGGTCGTCTGCCGTAACCTGACGGAGATTTTCGTCATTTTGCAGTTGATTCCTTTATCTCAGTGGCAGAATAAGGCAGTACTAACTGCTCTAGTTTTTTTTCTTTCTTTTAAACACTTCTTCATTAACAGCACCATAGTCCATACTTCCTCAAATTATCTTTAAAATTTTTCCTCCTTTTGCACCCTATTTTCCCATAGTTCAGTGGCAGAACGAAACAGTAGTACAACCCTACTTCCCATCCATGTAACTATTTCGTGCCTACCATCGTATTCTGATATTTTTTTTTTTTCCCCCGGCTCAATGGTAGAGCAAGGCAATATTACGGCTGTGCATACCTTCCATATCACTAATTAACCAACATCATATTCCATTATTAATCTCGTTACAGCATCGTATTCAAGATAACAATGGCAATTTTAGACCAAATTAAGGTGGACAGCTTTTCCAGCAATTCATTCATATCCACGTTCCCTTTGATTCGTCACGGTGATTCTGCTTGACACATCCGGTGCTGCATCGCTTAGCACATCCAACTTGAAACTGGTATAACCCGTGTTTAATTCTCGAACTTGTTAGACTGGTGGAAGCAGCTTGTTCCCTTCCCACCCCCCCCTCCTTCCCTTTGACCTCGTTCACTCAACAGTACAATTTAGGACCTAGCCAGCGGAATGCATAGCTATATAGGGTGTCCCAGGGGATGTGTTTTAAAATTTCGGTTAATGTAGGTCCATTTTTAAAAAATGCTATATCTGCCTGGATCCATTCTCAGCTTCTCTGGAACTACAGTTATGGAAGATAATTGTCTCCCTCTTAATGAACCCATAAAATCATGGGTAAGTGTGGTTCTTTAACCAAAGAGAAGTAGACTCGTGTTCAAATAGCCTTTTTTTTTTTTTTAACTGAAATCGAGCTCTAGAATAACCTTAAGTTTCTCAGAAGGCTCTCGAAACACCCTGTTCACCCATGCATGACCCTTTCTCCTATTTTCTTGTTCACCTCTTCAGTGTGGGGCGTCTTTTTCAGTTTATTGTTATCATTTCTATACGAATCAGTTCAGCGAAGGAAAACGTATGGTTGTCATTGCAGATAAAACGTTTATGTGAAAATCATTCAGTTCGATAAGTCTCTCTAAGCCAAATTTAAATCGCCTGGAGGGAGCAAGATTAAATATACAAAAAGACTTTGTTACTGTTTTAGCTTCAAGCTTATCTGAAGCGTGAACCCAATGGACAACAGGCTTAAGTTGCCCTTTATCTACAGTCCACCATCTTCCTTCTTGGGAAGAGGGAGGGAGTTGAGGGATGTTTGTATAGCAGGGCAGTGGCGCCGCCCAGTCATACCCATGCCGCGACGTGAAGGCGTCCATCAACAGCACTACAAAAAGATTAACTGGGGTTGAACCGGCTAATATAGGTTGCTGGCCAAAATATTATATGATATTCTCTTAACCTGCTAAAATCACCTCCTCATTATCACCTTTACTGGCGCCTAAATTATGATCGCATGAATATTACTGCATATTATTAATCAGTTTAGCCTCGATAACAACCCTCCAAGAATGGTGCTCAAGATAAAGGAACAAGTATCGCTAAATTATTGACTATATATTTATATATATATATATATATATATATATAGATAGATAGATAGATAGATAGATAGATAGATAGATAGGAGCCTCTGTGGTACAGTGCTACTGTGTGCGTTTTCGTACACTGAAGAACGAGGGTTCGCGCCCTGCCAGGGTAATAAACTTTGGGAGAGTTCTTCAGGCCACGTACTGCATTGGCGGACACAGGGGGTGCTGTGGTTGAACCAGTGTCTCATACTGTAAAGTATGTTTGCACCCAGTCTGCTTGCGCGAGCTGATTATATTTGGTTCACAGACTACTCACACATCCAAAGCCACTCCAACACAACAGTTACACTTACAGGAACTTCTCATCCTACATACAGTCTCTACCAGACACCACAAGCCACTTGGTAGAGATACATTGGCTGTATCATCCCCATTTCGGTCGGGATAGGCCTGTCCTGCAGTGGACACTCAAACGGCTGATGAGATTATATATATATAAATGTGTGTGTAAGTACGTATGTGTGTGTGCCTGTGAGTGTGGGTGTAGCTTCATGTAAAGGTTCAGTTGCTCAATAATGCACAAAGAAATATTTGCAGTGCAATAGAAACTTGATACACAACAGTGACATATGTTACCACATACCGGTAACCTATGAATATACGTCTCTAATATATTCATAAGACCAAGTGGGAGAAGTGTCCAGCCGTTTCTACCAGCCCATACCAACACACACACACACACACACACACACACACACACACACACACACACACACACACACACACACAGCTTATTTAACCCTGTCAACCCGAGGACGTATTTTATAATTTGCTCTTCCTGCTTCCAAACGATAATTATTCAGCGTAGAGAATACGCAGGCAGTGAGGGGTTTAAGCCTTATTCAGGCCAAGGGGTGGGTGACTCTCCCACCTTACTCTTGCTAACCCCAGACGATTTTACTTGTAACTGGGTAGAACACTCTGGATCTGACGATTACAGAAAGCTGTTTTTAACTCCCTCCAGTTCAAAAAGTCTCTTTCCAGCCAACTAGAATCGTCTGGAACCAGCTAATAACAGCAGCAGTAGCAGCTGTAGCACTAGAGTTAACTGAAACGTGAACCCGGTGAACTGCAGGCTGAAATTTCCCTTCCCTGACAGTCCACCATCACCCTTTTGCGATATAGGGAGAGATTTGAGGAATATATCTGCCACCACATGAGGGCGTCCCTCTCCGGCCAGAATATGCTAAACAAGACGATCTTGTATGTATAGAAAATGATACCACATATTTATCTAAAGTATATGGAGATTCATGTTCATAGTAGGAGTGCCTGCGTTCGACGATTCGCCTGATAGCATAATGGCAGACAGTTTATAGAGATGCAGCCGCGAGACACGCAATAGCTGGGTGAGGCCGGCTTCCGAACTCATGAATATAGCCCTTTGTGAGGTCATATATCACTATTGTTTTACGTCTGTGCTTTGAATTATGGGAGAGGTAAACACTGCATATGCTGCATATGTTATGTAGGCATTAGCAGTTTTAAAGCATATATATTCTGACAGTGATAATTTCCTGCTTTGACTCAGCAGGGTGAAAATTACGCAGAATATTATACTGCGATTTATATATAATGTTGAAGCGTAAATGCATCGAATTCTATAGCCCTGGAGCAAAAATGAACCACAGGATGAGAGAGAGAGAGAGAGAGGAATAATGTTGTAGTCAGACACTGATACACATAATTGTTGGTGCCTTACATCAAAACCCCTCTCATGTTGCTTTATATAGGCCAACAATGCTCCATCCTTTTTCCCTTTTTAACTATGCCTCACTTTTAATAACACCTTAGCTATCGGTATAAATACAGAGTGTGTCTTAGGGAAGCGCGGCCAGTATGATGTTAATAATACTGTACCTAAACGTGCTTAATATCCTGCGACTCAATCTCGACTGAACAAAATCATATGGCTTTAGTAATAATACGCTGCAGGAGGTGTACTGATTCTAAGAGAGGTAATTATCGAAATAAACATGGAAGAGCCAGTTTACTTTATCTTGGACCACAGAACGATATCGACGTCATAATATCATTGTTTTTTCCCCTCAGTTTGGATTGCATGATTGTAACGAAGGCCTTCCTTACAGTCTTGCAAGATGTCTGTGGTTAAGATTTGCGAGGAAGGAAATTGCAAAGAGATCAAGACCGATTAATCGCCCTGTTGGTTTTTGCAAGCAGCTTAACCCCTCAAGCTCCTTAGTCCGCAAACCACAAAGCGTCCAATTTGGGGGGGGTGTGGTTGCCAGCCAGTGTAATAAATGGTTTCTTAGTTTACATTTGAGTGGATGGTGGGCATCACCACCTACCGTAAGATAACTATAAAGCAGGGGGTGTTAAACAGAGTGTGAGTTAAAGTCGCTTTATTCCTTACAAATACAATAAATAAATATTCACAGTTCGACAGCACACCGAAAATGATCCACCGTCAACAGTCGTCTTGATCCTTTCGCGGGTTCGAAGAGAGTGTTTGAGCGCTGATACTTGACCCGGATTCTCAGACACACATACAGTCAGTTCCCACATCATAATTTAGCATTATTTTCATAGGAAGGGCATGGAAAGAACAGTGCAGAATCTTCCCATGATATCCTCTTCCTCATATGAAGACAAATTTTAAGTTACGACATGGAATCGTTCGTAAATTTGAGAATCCCACCAAAAATTATCGAGTTAGTTATATCTCTCGTAGCTGGGCACTTCACCTCGGGCACGGGCAGCGTCTTCCTCGGCAGCACGTGCGATCTGGTCAAGCACGAACTGTGGGATAGGATGGGGGAACTCAGGAGCCACGGGCAGGAAGGGGGACTGGGGCTGGAAACCGTTCTCGTCAGCTACAAACTTCAGCTCAACGAGAGTGCCGTCAGGAGCGGTGTAGCTGAAGGAAGGAAAGAAGACATTGATCAACGCCTATCGACCACACAAGGGTATTTAAGGCAAAACAGTTGTTGTTAGAATCATCTCCTCCAGAACATAAACCGAAGAGTTTCAGTTGAGTATTATCTGCCGTTAGCATGGTGTGAATGTGAAGCTGTGGAGCCAGGATTCCGGGGACTTGATTGGTGAGTGAATGGGGGTGTGACCCTGTCAGCTGGGCAAACAATAATCAGCATCTCATTCAATGTATTTTTTTCTGGCTCTCGACTCCACCTCACCCCACCCTAAGAGGTCTGGATGATGATAGATGGAATAGACTACTAGAGTTGTCGGAACCATAATGGGGTCAGTATCAACACTGTCAGGCCGATATGTCTCACTCAGCTAAATAAAACAAAAATCATTCTCAAATGCAACGCTCCTCGTCTCAAACAGGGCACCATCTGGACTAGTGTAGTTGAGAGGGTGGGCAGGGAGAAATCTGGGATCGTATTGTTAGTAGCTTAGTGGAATTCGTAATATATGTTTCTTGCGATTTATTCTGCACATCACACCTAAGTAATGTTACTTTGTTACTAATGCAAAGTATGTCGATAATATAGTGATTTGAATGACACGCAAGTGAATGGTGGGATGTAAATGCAAACTAAGCAGCTTAGGGAAAGGTGCTGCGAAGTCAATATGCCACTCATCATACGATCCGAAACCTACCTCTTATTCATTCATTGATTCGTGTATTTATTAATTTTTTTCATTCATTCATTCATCCGCCTCTCTTCATTCATTCCTCCATTTATATACGATGAGTATTAAGCCTTTTCCTTATTCACTTCTTCCTTCATTCATCATTCAACCGAACCAAATATAATCAACACTCACGAATACTGGCCAGCCTTTGCAATGGCGCCTTCAGCAACGGGAGAGCCAGACTGGGAGATGACAATTCCGTTTCCAGTTTCGACGTCGAAGTTGTAGCGCCCATCGTCCTCCCGGATCCTCTCGTCCCTTAGAATGGGCACAACATCGCGTTCGTCGGAGTACAAACGTTCGGGGGCGGCGGCGGCGAAGGCGATGAGGACGGCGAAGACGATCTGTAGGAGTGAGTGAGAGATGTGTCAGAGAGAGAGAGGGGGGGGGGGAGAGGGAAGAGAAATCAGGGCTTCAAACACAATGTGTGGGAGACGACGAGAGGTGCGTTGTGTGTGTGTGTGTGTGTGTGTGTGTGTGTGAGTGAGAGAGAGAGAGAGATGGGGGAGAGACTATCATAATCGTATCTAAAATAAAAACAATTGTGGGGAAACGAGCACAGTTATAGATTCAAGAAAGACGTAATCGCTGGTTGCATAATAGTGAAATTGCTGGGAGAAGGAGGAGGAGGAGAGGCAGAATGAGAACAAGTGGAATAATAATCTTGTTCTCTAAGGCGAAGGGGTGGGGGGGATGGGGGCAGATCTTTCCTAGGTAGAATGAAACAGTATGACACAGGAGCACATAGGTTCTTGTTCTTCCAACTCCAGGCTGGAATGTGAACCCAGCAGAACGGAGGCTGAAGCTGTCATCTTCTCCATTCCACCTACCTCCCTAGAGAGTATATGGAAAGGGATGAGGAATTTTTGTATAGTCTTGCAGCATAGCCGGCCCGGCTATATCTGTGCCATCAAGAGAAGGCGTTCCTCGCCAGCACCAGGAGTGCATTGGAAACAGGAGGCCTGTTGGCTCATAATGCGGTTATGTTAAAAAAAAGAAAAAAGAAGATTAATTCAACGCAGAATGTATGAAAAAGGGACAGACAGCACGAAGGTTCGCCTCCCATCACACCCTCCGGCAAATAACTGGGAGGAAAAGGATGATAGTAGCAAAGTTGAAAAAAAATAATCATCGGAGTGAAGGAGTTAATGAAGGCAATATACAACTAAAATGAAAAGTTTCTTTCCTAACTGAGTTAAAATTGCATCGTAAAAACAATAATTAGATTTAAAATTACATTTTAACCGAAGTTGTATCTATCCCTCTTGAACAGTGATCCCTAAGCTCAATAAAGCAAGAATAAAATCAAGGGACATATTCTTAAAACTTGAGACCACGAAGCTGTGCAGGTGTACACAGTTTTAACGATAATTTATGAAGCATGTAATGATGATGGAACATGTCCGACCTATTTACATTTTTGCTGACTACAGCTTATAATCGAGAGTACATGCTGATCACATCTTAAAAATTATTGGTGTTCAGTAAATGACCACAGAAGTATTAGGAGCTCGCTGACACCTTTGCACACTTAGTTTTAATAATGCTACCGTAAGAGGCTTCACCGCGCTGGAAAGGTTAAAGAGAGAGAGAGAGGTAGAAAGCGAGTGGACGAGGATAAGCTCCCGTGAAGGCCGTTTGGTCACCCGCAATGACCCTCTCGGAATTTTCTTCCCAATCTCCCTCTTCTCAGGACGATTTGGGGTCATCAAGGAGTGGCACCTGAGATTTCGTAGCACCTCTTCCACAGCGATTTATTTTGCCCATTTTGCCGTTTGGTCACCCTGAATGACCCTCTGGAATTTTGTTCTCTGTCTTCCTCTGCTTCTTCAGTCGAGTATTGGGTCGTCGAGAAGTGTCACTGGACGTTTCGTAACACTTCTTTCAGCGCTATGTATTCTGCATATTGCACGTCGGTATCCTCTGGAATGTTACTTAAGCTGTCTGTTTCCATATCAGAAGCATATCTGAAAAGCATACGCGAAAATGGTAAGGTGAAAAAAGCACAATAAATCACCAAGGAAGATATGCTCTGGAAAGCTACGAAAGGATGAAAATCTCCTATAAGTTAAGGTGCAAGAACAGCAGGAGTGGTCTGCCTGTTTTTAAGGATTAAGGCGAGCAATTATTTTTCAGCAAGTCTCAGTCTTTCCCTAGAACACGTTGCGAATTGCGGGGAGAGTACTGTGCTAATTTTTTCCCCGCGAGCAATACACTTTTGAATTTTGTGGTAATATTGGTTTGAATATAATAAGCTTGCGTTGATGTTGCGTTGCGTCTTGACATTTCAAATATGGTGCACTTTTGGACCACTGGATGAATTTCCCAATGAGACCCATGATGTATTTATCGATCATACACTGGGTAAAGTGTTACTGATTTCAGAGTTAACTTTATTGTGACTACTTTAACTTTACCTAAAACTGCAGTTTCTTCAGTGTAACAAGGGATTAACATAAGAATATGGTGTTAGTCACGGAGAAGTGTAATGCTTATGCTGCACCGTAATAATGCCTTCTTAAAAAAATAGGCTTTTATATTTGAATTTACAGTAAGATGACGAAATTCACCTCTGAGTTAAGGTAGAGGAACTATAATTCGTTCAGCCGTCTACGACTCTTAACTGAAGAATTGTCTGGCGTTTGCTGGAATAAAATTCAGTTGTCCAGATCACGAGACGAAAAATAGAAGAAACATTAATACTTTGTCTCTTATGACAATCGCAGTTGAACAAAGTCCTTTGGCGTTAACTGAAACAGATTACGATCATGACAGGAATAATGGTGACAGTATTAACAAGAATAGCAAAACTGCGTAGCCCTACTGCACAGCAGGAGAGTTTATGAAACAAAAGTGGTAAAAATAAATAGTGCCATAGTTAGCACTAAAACATTTTCTGTAATACATCCGATTACTATGACAATGCTTTCTCTTAGAGTCTCCGCCTGGAAAAATGCTGAGCCCTACCCACTCCCAACAACATGTAGAATGGATATATATATATATATATATATATATATATATATATATATATATATATATATATATATATATATATATATATATATATATATAACCACCTTGAAAAACTAGTTCTTGAAAGAAAAATAACACTGAATTAAACGGAATCATCCAGAAATAAAGGTCGATTATCGTTTAGCTACCTAAAACCACCCAGCTTCATAATATGTCTTACTGAACGAGGTTAGAGAAAACCACTTCAATTCAAAGGAAAAGACGTGAGGCCACATGCCAATATCAATATTCCTTGACAGTGAATTATTTTATTCTGGTCGGTGGGCGGAGGGTGAACAGCCGGGGATAAAATTTCGCCTCATACCGTACCTCTTCTACTACTCAATTTCCTATGCTGGCTAATAATCCTAATTTGAGGGAAGCTTTGTATGCTTCTTGTATGCTTCTTTCCCCATAGAGGAAGCTCATTAATTCAGTGTGTTTGAGGATAAAATGTGACGAATTTGCCCAAACAGTGAGGCAAACGCATTGGAATAGTAGCCTTACTTTTGTCCCTGAATGTATAGCGCCAATAAAATAAGTTAAGGTGTGGAGCAAAAACAGAGTGGGAGCGGGGCAGCCTCGACTGAGTGACTGCATTTGAATGTTGACAGCGGCGCCACTGCTTACGAATATTCCTGGCTGCTTATCCGATTTTATGTTTATATTTAACTTCTTGAATCCGATGTTTTTTAAAGTTTATTCCTGGTACCTCCCCACGATTTTGTTAACCTCTGATAATCCCTACATAGTGACGGAGATAGAAATAGTCTCCATTAATTCTTTCTCTCTCGAGCTGAATAGAATTGGCTAAAGGTAATAACTTGTTTAAGGCCGTCTCCTCCGGAATTTTGACTTTTAGCTGTTAGAGAGATTGATATTGGAATAGGCGCTGAGAATTAAAATCCTGTACTGTAATTTGTCCAACTGACTTTAGCGGAAATTTTTTTTTCTTTAAATCCTTCAGGCCCTTAATTTCACCTAAATGCAATACCACTACTTCACATCCATCCATCGGTATTTCTCTTGGCTATTCCTGTTTCCTAGTGTTAAACTCTTGCTATGGATCACCATTCCTGTTGGAGAGATGGCATTTCATAAGCAGAGTTAAAATGAACAGAGTATAGTGTAGTGTGGAAGCGTTTCTATTTAATTTTTGAGGAACTTCTGTTTCACACATAAGCAGTCATGCGCGTCATACCAGCCTTATATGGGGGACCCCACCGGGTGTTGGATCCTCGCCAGACTTCACGGTAGAGAGAATTTTTTTCTTACAGCCATTTTAGTCGCTTGCTAAACCGGCCACTCCACCAGGGTTGGCGGATAGCGCACATGAAATTTTATTTTGCCATGTTGATGCATCTCTAAGAACGGCGCGGTCAGTCAGTCACGCCTGAGGATTTTCGCACTCGAGGTTGTTCGGTCTAGTGAAAGCAAATATAGTGCTTTACTGTAGCTCCCTAAGCCTTTTCATAAGCAAGGTATTTCACTCTAGCCAAGCTAAATATTTGCTTCACTATTACTATAGCTCCCTAAGGATCAGTAAACATGAAAGCTAAACCTTCTTCGCCTCGTCTGACTATGAATATATAGCGGTTGTTGCTGTTGTTGTTGTGGCCCCAGGATCATCTGGACGTGAACACAGTTAACCCGGATATAATAGATAAGCCTGTTTGACGGAAGAGACGTGCTGGACGAAATATGACGCGGGTATCAGGCTATCACGCCGCGCCACCATTTAACCCCTGGAACCCTGAGAACCAAGTGGTCTCCTGGTGGTTTAGTAGATTAATGCGCTCCAGTTAGTTGTGGCCCATGGGGATTTACAGCGGAGATGGCTGGGGATTATAACTCCTAAAATGTCATTCTGGGGAAAGCGACTGGGCACTCTCGCCTTACAAGTCTGGAGAAAGTAGCTAGCCTCGGCCCCCGACGCTCCTGATAGGATAATAATGGATTGAATGATAGATAGATAGAATTCGGTATCGTCCGTTTTGGTCTATCCATGCTTTCTGATGATTTCATTCACCTTGAGAAAAGCCGGTCATTCTGAAGGGATCAGTGAAGGCTAAATAAAACTCCTTTCATCTGAAAAGTCTTCCCTGTGCTGATTAAAAACGACTGGTAGTAGCAGGAATTAAGTATATATTAAATACTCCGCGTGAAGGGGCTAACTCAAGTATTTAAAAAGTATAGCTAACTCCTTTAGCAGACCTCATGAGGTGACGGTGCTAATGAAGGCTATATCCAACCCTTCCATTTCGAAAAGTTTTTAGTAAAACCGTTTTGATATAGCTAAGAAAAAATCGTACTGAAGTGATTTACCTAAGTGCTAGGAATCGTGTGGCTAGCCTCTGCAGTCTGAGGACTGCACTTCGCATCTGCTCCCGGCATCCATCAGAGTTTAATTCAGTTTAAGGGGGACATTCTGAATTGGACTGGCTAGATACAGCCTTCCTTATTTTCTTCTCTATATGGGAGCCTTCAAAACGGGATAAAATTTTCTGGAAGCAACATATAATTACTGGGTGACCCGTAAAATGAGCCCTCCCATACTGGGTGTTCCAGGGACGGCTTAGTCAGGTGGTGAAAGGAAAGCATACATTTAGACTGTATAGTTATGTTACTAAGGTACCATAAAACCTTTGGACATAGAAAGTCAGTCACTTTATGGAGTACGAAAAGAGATACGGTAGTCGAAAATGGGCACGATTGACGCTGGTAATATTGGCCAAGCCGTCCCTGCGAAACATGAGAATTGGGATGCGTAATATGTGAACCACCCTGTATAGACGCCGTCCACTGGCTGAAAGGCCTAAACCTTTACATGGTGAGGGTTGTAGTAATAGTTGTAGTATTGTGCTCCGTCACCCTCTACTTACTAGTTTCATCTTGAGAGTTGTTGTGCTTGGAGGAAACTGATGCCTCCGGCCCTGACGACCCACAGTATATATAGTGCTGGGGATGGGAGCCGAGGGAAGGGGTTGCCAAGCGTTGCTACGTGGCATCGACAACAACACTCTACCACCAACGACCATGGAGAGTATTCATAAAGGAACTGAGAATATTACTCGTATACTCGTTGGATAAGAAGGCTCCGTATCACCTCTTCCTCACCAGTGTATTCTGTATATGCCATGGTAGTAATCCCCTGCATGTTACTTTAGCCATCTATACCTATATAAAAAATACAATAAAAGCAAACGAGAAAAGAAAATAACTGCAATATGAAAAATAATTCGTTTAGAAAGAGGTACCAGAAAGCCTACTAAGTGACAGAATATAGGGCAATGTCCACGACGAGTATCTGCATATCATATAATCATTTTCGAAGGTCATTTTGTTTCATCGTAGTATTTATATTATTATTCATTCTAGTTTCAGCTTCATGTATTTGGTATACGTGAAGGCAAAGTGAAAAGCAATCCATGCTATATTCAAGCTCAAGAATAGCTTTAAATGTGGTCCCAAACCTTGCCTAATAGAAATAAAGCAAAGTCAGATGTACTAGTTAATTTGCATAATATCTCACGAATTTGCTGAAATTTATTGCATTTTTAGATGGGAAACCGACATTATTAGTAGTGAACGTAGCCTGTCCACCCAATAGCTTTTATAAATATGGTCACATACTTTACCCAGTAATAAAAGTACAGAAATGCCAGATAAGCTCTCTTTATTTTTATTATTATCTGCACATTTCTCCAGGGATATACGTGAAATTATAGCATATATATGTGGAGAAGAGAAATTATTCGTAGTGAGCTTAGACTGTCCGGCCCAGCGACATCTGTCCTTTGAACGGTCCCAAGAGCTGTAGGGAAAGGGGGTCAACCTTGGATTTAGACTTGTCCGTCACTCGTTAGTCCATTCAGTCCAATGACCTGCCATTCCACTTTACCCATGCTAATTCCTGGCGATTTTATTTTTGCTCAGGAGGGACACTTCGAATTGGAGATCTCCATTAACCCCCTTCACTACCAGGGGGCTCTCGTAACATGAATAAAATCGTCAGGAGATATCAAGAATACAATAAAAAAAGCCACACGATCGAACCCTCTCAGTCCCATGACATATACTTCCACCTTATTCTTGCTCTCTCCTGACGATTTAATTCACTGACGAGAGATCTGTTGTGGTGAAGGGGTTGGTGAAGTCTGTAGCTAACCCCTCCAATTAGGAAGGCCTCTCCAAAGCTGAATAAAATCGTCTGCTAGCACCAAAAACAAAACAAGAGAATAAATCACAGGAATCAAGGTCTTAACCAATTTAAATACAGTGACGTTTCATCTTACCTCATTTTACCTCTTGTTAAGAAGTTTTTTTTTTAAGGCTTTGTGTAACCCCTCTTATTAGAAATGCTATCGTAAACTAAAAAGAAAAAATCATCTGGAGGCAGCAAGAAAAAAAATCTCATGGTTTTGAAGAGGTGTTAATTAGTGGCAGATCCAGAATTGCATCAGAAAAAGGGGTCCAATATATCTTCACCCAATGATAACAAAGCCACACTAGTTCGGTCAGACTTACAGGAGAATGTTCTAGATATTATACTGTGCCTATTCTTTTCAGTATTATAATTTAATCATTATGGCTATTTGTAGTATATCTGATAATGAAAGATTTTTTTTTATGTTTTTTTTTTACTTCTGGTGCTTGGAAAAAATTTATCATCATCATTACTGTTATCATCCCGACCTTTTCCCCTTGACTAGGAATGGTATGAGGAAATATTATGTTACCTCTTAAAACAAAGGGCGGGGGGATCCTGTACCCCCCTCTGGATCAGACATTGTTCACACTTTCCCATAACACTCTTAGTTGAGTATAGCTTTTTGATGCTGCCCTCAGTATAATACTAAAGCCATTCAGTATATGCAATCCTGCTAAGTAAGCCCTAATATGAATACAATCGTCTGTAGATGAATATATATATATATATATATATATATATATATATATATATATATATATATATATATATATATATATATATATACATATAAGACAGGATCAAAGAGTTAATGAAGGTTACATCTAACTTGTCCAGTTCGAAAAGTCTCATTAAAGTAAAAAAAAAAAAAAAAAAGTCTGAAACCTGTAAGACTAAAATGCAAATATACATCCACAGAAAGTAAAAATGAAAGACACAGGTTCGCTAAACGGTTCACAACGTTGACGTCTTTTTGCAGTCTAATCTTACTGTTACCAGATTGCATTATTCAAGTTAGGAGACCTTCTTGTTTGCTAATCGGTCAGTGAAGGGGATATCTGACCCTTCCACTTCGAAAAGCCATCCTGAGCTGGGCAGTACCGTCTGGTGATAACAAGTATAAACGATGCTATAGTCCAGTTGTCTTTAGCAGACGGAACCGGGCCAATCCCCCAGCTTGAATACTAATCCGTGGTTGCATGAAATTTTATTAGTCTTAGTTACTGGGTAGCAATGAGTCTTCTTGGCGACTAGTCAGATCGATCCTCCATTCTGACTACACCTGGCCATCAACTGAGCGGAGAGGGGTTAGGGATCTTCGTCAGGCTAGAACAATAGAGCTTCGTGTCATCACAGTGAATGGCTTACACTTTTCGGGCGGTGTCAGGGGTGGCAGGGTAGGTAAGGTTGTCACACAGGGTATGTTAGGTACGACCTTGTGCCTGACTCACTGTGGACGCTGCTGAAGTTAAAAGCCATAAACCTGTGGCTAGTTTATTTGGAAAAGTTGTCTGCATCGTAAAGGTGACACTGCAGTAGAATCCCCGTACCCACCTCGCTTAGCTGGACCCGAGTACAGTGTTGTTGAGAAGATGCACAGCCATGGACAAAAGTTTCCCTGCTGGGAGAATTTTGCGCATGTTTGGTAGAGTAGCTGACTGGGAAGAAACAAAATTTTACCCAAGCACGAAACTTTTTTTTCATGAGTGGATAAAATCATCCATATAAATAACGGCAGTTTGATGTCAAGATGCAGTTCACCTACTTTATCACTGTGTCTGTTTCACATTTAGAGCGTAATTGTCACTTTCATCCAGACGCATCATATCAGAGATAATCATCTTTGAGCAGAGAAAGATAACAAGCCTTTCTCATCTTAGGAATATTTGCCAGCAGTGGAAGATGGGAGCTAGAAGCGAAGAAGCGTTTTGGTGTTGATGTGGTCGTACTAGAAAGCATTAGATGTACTTTGAGATGGGTTGGCCATGTGGAAAGGATGGAGAATGAGAAATTGACTCGAAGGGTGTATGTGTGTGAGGTGGAGGGGAGGGGAGGGAGGCGGAGACTGAGGATTAGATGGAAGGATGGAGTGAAAAGGTATATAGATAGAGAATGTAAGTTGAAGAGAGGGCAGACTGATGGCGAGACACAGGGTGACATTGTAGTAATAGCCGACTTTGTCCTCAGTCGTTCTTTCCCCTTTAATTGAGAGACCCGGTGGCACATTGCTAAATAAGTCCAGTTGCAAATGAAAGAACCCGTGTTCGATTCTTAAGCCACTTATACTCTAAGGTAAAGTTTGTTTCTACTTTGTCCCATTTTGCCCAGCAGTAAAATTGGGAACCTGGATAGACTGTCGACTTTTGCGAGCCGTATTCTAGGGGATAACTGAGACTTAGAAAAAAGTAGTAAGTATCTGCCTGAATCACCCTCGTGCAGCCGCGAGGCATAACTCTAAGCCTTTCCCTTTTCCCCCATCATGCAGGCTTTTGTGTTCTGCGATTAACATTTTCACAAGTCATCCTGTAATTACCGCATGATATTTTCATCATGTGTTGGACTCGGTACAAGGACTTGATAGCCATTTTCTCAAGTCTTAGAAGTCCGGGTAATCACACACCCTCGTATATCACCACATTGGAGCTGATACCCACTGTTCATATTGTGCTATATGATTCAAGACATGAAATGGTTTTAGCGAGAGTGTTTTTATCATATGCTGATGAGTGTTGTGGATGACCACTCTGTTTTAAAGAAATTCAAATCAACAAACTGTTCCCTGGAATTGAACTGTCGTCCTATCAGACAAGAGACCACTTCTGTAAGCACAAGGCCACCTCCTCCCCCAAAATTACCTCCTTAGTATCAGGCCAGGGTGCGGGGCGTTCAGCAAGTCAGTGTTCAGACCGTAATAATAATAATAAATTGATTGCACCAGTTAGCCAAGGAGAAAACGATGGCTTCTAGTAGGTTGCGTGCATGTCAAAAATCCCAAGAAAAAAAATGTATGCCTTATCTTGTTATCAGGATTTTTAAATATTTTTTCTAGTCGCATAATATATAAATATGCCTGGCGTGGTTTTAATTTCTTGTCAACAGTGTAAGTCAGTGTGTCATTAACCCTACTGATTTCGGTCATGTATTGTTTAATAAATTTTTCCTGTTTTCAGACGATTTTATTCAACTTAGAGGAGACTTTTCGAACAGAATGATTTTGATAGAGCCATCATTACCTCCTTCACTACATGGGTCCTTTCCCAGGTTGTGTAAAATCCCCAGAAAGTTTACCGAATATAACTAAAAAAAAAACGTAACTGTATTCAAGGGGTTGACTCGTGGACAGATCAGAGATATATGCTGTATGTATAGGATGTCCCAAGACTTGGTTTACTACCTTTCGAGAGCGATTCTGGCTAGTTTCGAGTAAAGAATGCTGCATCAACATGCGCCCAGTTCTTACCCGTACCGGAGACACAGTTACTGATGGCCATATGAATAAACATTAAATATATATATATATATATATATATATATATATATATATATATATATATATATATATATATATATATATATATATATATATATATATATATATATATATATATATCGCCGAATGAACAAGATATAATGAACGTCCTAGGGCTTACATTGGATCCGCCTTGTTAAATTCTCCTCATCAGAAGTGATCCGTAAGAAGTGGTCATGAGCCAGTTTGTAGATGAAGTTAGATATATCATGATTTAATAATTGCCTGCATGATGTGAACACGGATTTTATTCAGGCAACAGTCAGAGTCTTTTTATTGTAAATACTAGGATAGACTTACAGAACTGGAAAATTAGATGTAGCCCTCACAGACTCCTTCAGTGGATGTAATAATCGTTCAACAGATCTTAGCGTGAGTTCGTTTTACTTTCGTTTCTTTCAGAGTCTTTGATCCAAACTGTTTATATTCTAGGCGGCATTATCGACTGCGTAGCACCTTCTTGGCAAATCAGTATGCCTGTTGCATCTTGATATTCTCTCGTGTTACTGATACATTTTTAGTACCGACATAGTTTTGCGTCTATTCCAGATCATGTTGAGGTGTAACTTGCAAAATAAATCGCAGAGGAAAAGAGGTTACGAAATTTCCAGCACGGCTCTGGAACAGACTTTCTGAATTGGAATAATAAATGTTGGCTTCGTTTGCTCATTCTGTAAGAGAGGTCTTTCCTGAATTGATTAAAATTGTTTGATGGGAGCAAAAATAATCATAATAAAAATCTACAAACTGGACTGAAGATAATAATTCCATTCATGGAGAAGTAATGATCCATAAGAAGTAGCCCATTAGCAAGTTAAATATATCAGGACAATAAATGTGAAACTGATTTGAGTGAAGAGCATTTTTTTTTTCTTCTCGCTACTACTGTACGCCTTTATTCAGCTTAAGGGAGAGGGCTTACATATTGCCTTTATTAACCCTTTCAGTTCTGTGATGGGTATGCTGAATGAAACAAAATTGTCTGGAGTTAGCAAGATTATCCTTTCATTGCTGGGACGTCTTTTGGATATTTTTTCCTGCTATCTCAAGACGGTTTTCTTTAGGTTAGGCGAGACTTCTAGAACAGAAGATGTTGCCTAGAGCCTTCATTAACCCTTCTATTATTCTTACTAGAATTTTGTCCAGTGTTAAAGAAAATCGTATGGTATTAAGAAGATATATATAGCTTCATTAACCCCTTTACTACTAGGGGACTCTCCTTAGCTGAATTAAATCATTTAGTAGCAGCAAGAGTAAAAAAAAATAAATAAAACAGTAAACGGATTAAACCAATAAAGCACACCAGCGGATTCAGGTTTCTAAAGTAAATTGCACCTTATAAATAAAGAAAATCAAGCATCCATAGTTGCATCAAAGAGAGAGAGAGAGAGAGAGAGAAGCCTTATTGCAACATGATTAATATAGAGCAGCGTCCGCGTCAACATATATATATATACTGTTCTCATTTGAATGTCTAGTAAATGATGAAAGGAATTAGGGGAAAAAAGTGGCTGAAATATAGCAGTTTGCATTTTCCCCATGAGATGATGAAGGTATCGTCATTGTCACCTGTACTAACTGTGAATCCGTAATGAAAAATAAATAAATAAATAAAACGACAGCCCCCCTGCTTCAGTAAGGTATATTTGTAGGTCTCAACACCATAATTTGAAGACTTACTGAACTTCCCCAGTTTTTCTTTTTTGATTATTTAAAACACTTTTTCAGTTTGGCTCATCCTATAATTTTTTGCCAGTTTCTTCTGAACTGAAAAAATGGCTTGAAGGCGGAAGAGTAAAAATATGAGATCATGCAATTCCAGGTGTTATGAATATGGTTTACGCAGAGTCGTGGACCAAAAGAAGTAGGGTGATGGAAAAGTCATTATTAATGTATTAGTTTTACTGTAAGGACAAGGACGGTGGGCTGCAGAAGAGGTGCAACTTCAACCAAGTTCACTAGGTTCACATTTAAATGAACCTGGGACCATAAGAACTGCTGCTACAATTTCTCTTGTCGTCGTCTCTCTGCGTCGGCTTGAAGGAGTAGTTAACAGAGAAATAGAAAGTTATGGAAAATTATTTAGCCTGCATGGAAAATTAGAACGTGCTATGACAATACGTTTAAACCAGGACTGTGTCAAATACAGGTCTGTCTTAACAAACTCGACATAATCCTGAAAAAACTTGACAGTCATCATTAGGCGATAGTTACGGTAGAACGGTAGGAATCTGTACTCTCTCCATTTTAACTTGGCTTGAAATTGCCATCAGTAAATCCTCAGAGTTCAGTTGTAACAAGAAATGAACACTAGAATATGGTGCTACTCAAGAAGAAGTGCTATGGACATTATGTAAAGTCGTAGCATTGTTTGAATCTGCCATTGAACTGTAACAAAAGATTGATGCTAGATTATGTTGCTAGTCACGATGCAGTGCTATGGAAAGCATGTAGAACTGTTGCATCGTCTTACTGTGCCCTTGACCCGCGAGAAATAAGCAGTAAAAGGACGAGAACCTCCTCCAAGTTTTCATGGAAGAACTTCAAGTATATGCACAAGTTCGGCCCGAAATGGAATGCAGGATTAGCGTAGGCCACGGATAAGGTCGAGTGTGTGTGTGTGTGTGTGTGTGTGTGTGTGTGTGTGTCTGCCCTTTTGTTTGTTTGTCCTAGCCAACCCAGATATTTTTTTGTACCTTAATTAGATGGACAGATCGGCAGATGGATAGAGATGGATTGTGACGGATAGACTAGAGAAAGGTCGACTGGAGATACAGCTAGATGAAAGAAATAGACCTATATAGCTAAAAGCAGTTAGACATAAGGTTGAAAGAGATACAGTTAGAAAAATAGATACACATTTAAAATATTCACCCGCCCCTTCATTATGATTACGTATATTGTGTTTTATTCTTACTATTAGCAGAGACAATTTTAATTAGCTGAGGAGAGATTTTTTTCGAACTAGAAAGGTTGATATAGCCTTCATTAACACCCTCATTAAAAAAAAAGAAAAAAAAGTCCTGTAAGTTGAATAAAATTGTGACGATCACCTGTTTGAAAAAAAAAAATCTGTCCTCGGACTGAAAAGGTGGAGAGAGAAAGAAAGAGAGAGAGAGAGAGAGAGAGAGAGAGAGAAAGTGAGAGAGAAGGGAAGATTCGTTTCTCCTTGGTCAGAGGTGAGGGTGCTTAAGTTGGCACCTATCCACGGGGCGAGGTC
>NC_137046.1:63052411-63172411 GCF_032717465.1 Coenobita brevimanus | reverse complement strand
AGGCTATCGAGCTCTTTTTCCATACCGGCTTATTCCTCAGTGCGACAAGTTAGTATGTTCTTGTATGCTCCATATGCAATTTATTTCCATACTGAGTGATATACTTGAAAATAGTTGGGTGCAACAGTTAAAATTAATCGTTAAGAAATGGGTGCTAGGAAGCCCCCCAGGTCCCCATCGGGTACTTTACCCCCATCGAGTTTGCTATTCTTGTTTTTGTGGGCCCAGGCTCTTCTGAAACGTGAACCCTGTGGACTTCAGGCTTAAACTAACCTTTCATGTAGTTCATTATCCTGTCCTCGAGAGATAAGAAAGGAATTGAGGAACGTTTGTATAACCAGGCAGTTGGACCGCCCGGATATATCAGTGCTACCACACGAAGGCGTCCCTCTCCATCACCGCCCTCATTCAGCTTAGCCTACACAAACAACGAAGGGATTTGTGTCCGTGTACTACTTTCTAATCGTGCTGTAAGTATGCACACTGTATCACCTCACACTTTTGCCTCTATTATTTTCTCTCGCGTGTCCGACTCTGGGCATAGACTTGACAACCCGTTCCCTGAGACCCAACGGCCCTCTTATCACACACACACACACACACACACACACACACACACACACACACACACACACACACACACACACACACACACACCTTTATATGTGTCCACTTCGACACTAAATTTCGGGTCTAATACACCCCATTCTTAAACAATACTTACTAGGTCTGCCTCAGTCTGGACTGGAATGGCGGCCAAGGAAAGAGCTGTACAAAATAACCTAAGTCATCGACAGTACAAATCTAATCTACTTGTCATCTTCCTTCACTTTCACCCCACCGAGAAGAAATGACTTAGATAAAGGAGAAAGACAAAGCTGCATCATGCTCCTGTATTAATGAACTTGGTAGTGGCGAGGGGCGGCTTTCCCTGATGGCACTGATAGAATCGGGATGCTCAGCTCCCCGGGTATACAAACGTCCTTTATCTCCCTCTTTGTCCCCTGAAAGAAGGATGGTGGACTGCGTGAGGTGAGCAGAAGATCTCAGAGCTTGCGTCTTTATTTCTCAGTACGGTGAATTGTTTATCAGCATCATGAGCATCATCAGCATCATCTCCATTATCTCTCATCTCAGGAATCGAGAATCAAGGAAAGTGCAAAATGAGAGCTATTGACTACATGCCCAGTGAAATGAGTGATATATTCATCCATAGCTACGTTGTTCAAACTCCCGCAATCCTGGCTTGATCTCTCAGGTTAGCCATCAGCACATTGTTTGTAATTATAATTATAGATTTGCTTAACGTACACCTGCATGACGGAATCAGCCAGATGACTGTAAAGTAAAAAACAATAATATTAAAAGGAGGGATGGGGGAGGGGTACCAAACTCTTGTTATGAGCTTCTTCGGAAGTACCACATTCATCCAACTTGATCCTTTGTCAATTCCCTGCCCTCCTCTGGTGCTACATCTCTCTTTCTCACACAGTCATTTACCTTACCCATTCACCTTCTTCCCGGCCTACTGTGTTTCCTACCATCTTTAAACTTACCAGCATACATCCGTTTCACCAGCCTTTTGCATATTGCGCCATGGTATTCTGTTGTATGATATTTTATAATCAGCAGCATGGGGAAGGGTTGATTCTGACTATCACTCTCCCTCCGAGGAGAAGGTCCGTCCTGCAGTGGACCTAGCACTGATACAGATACGGATACGGACAGGAAATGAACATTGTTTGAATCACTGACATAAAAGAGGACAAAAATTTCTAATAGGCTAAAACAAATCACTAAAGAACAGGTGTTACGTAATCCAAAGCCAAAAGATAAAACGTCCCACTGAATACAAGAAAAACCGTGATGCCAACACTCTTGATTCGGCACCGCGTCACATATGTATTGGTGGCATCATACTGGAATTTATCAGGGTGTCATGTCGTGCACCGTTAACAAATAATTATGGAACTAGGACACGTATTCTAAGTGACATAATAGGCATCGTAACACCTCTTTCTTATCGTTTTTAAGGAGCTAGAATTCCTGGTGCTGGAAGGAATGCCTTCACGTGGTCGCACCGACATAACTAGACGGTGGTGTCATTCAACCCTTTCCTAACCCTCAACTCCCCCCTCCCCCCCGAAAGGAAATTAGTGGACAGCAGGAGAATGGCATCTTAGCCTGCAAGTCACCAGGTTCACGTTGAGATGAGACTAGGGTCTCAACAGCAACAAGAGAAAGCCCACATATCAACACTGCCTTCCCACCGCCTTACATATGCAGTGAGGTATCAACATTAGGGCTTATCGGGCCATCAAGTCGTGCACAGAGACAAAAGTTTGCCCTCCATCCCACTGTGTCTGCTTCATACTTAGGGCATGTCCGTCACTTTGCTCCCTGACGTATCATATCTTAGAGAATCGTCTGTGGAAAGAGAAACATACCAGGTCTCGCTCAGCTGAGAAGCATTACCTAGGAATATATTATAAGAAGCAGAAGAGATGATATACTTCGTTAAGCGAGCCCTCACTCCCGTCTGCAGCCATAACCAGTGTATTACGCGACCAGGTCCTTCCGCTCTTAGTATTCAAGATGCAGTCGTCATCATCTGCTTTGCTTGGTTTCATGAGGCGAATGACCCCAGAGAGGCTTTTCCTTTCCTTTCACAATCTCCTTTCACCCATTAGATAGCGGTCAAGTGGTAAGGTAGTGGATGCAGATCGTACTGACGCGAGATCGGTCTCAGGTCGGAGCAAGGAACAATTTGAGGAAATGAATTTCGCTAAAATAGTCAGGCCTTTGGTCAAAGTTTGCTTTCCAGTGGTTTGTGTTCAAACATTATAACTGGAAATCTGTTGTTGATCGTATTCTAAGGGATGATTATGGGATTTCTGGTTACTAGCTTTTCTGTTCTCATTACCCTGTTCAGTCGATAGGCATAAATCCGAGTCATCATCCCTTTTCTTAGTGATAGCAGCCTCTTGTGAGGAACAGCATTCAGGGGAGCTACCAGCATGATCGATTGTCTCATAACTAAACTGTCTGCCCTTATGACCCTCGTGAAATCAATAAGAAGTCTTGGTGATGGCGATCCAGCAGTGTCCATTATGAAGAAATATACTGTATGGCAGTGATGTATGAACGAGTGTTACCTCATTCTGCTATTAAATACTGTAACAGGATATTTTCTAAAAGAGGAAGAAAATCTCTATGACCGTCTCTGTCAGGCATGACCAAATGTACTATAGTCTATTCACCTTAATTGGGCGTGAAGTGAAATTACCATCTCTTACGTAATGATTGCTGAGCTGTAACAAGAGATTAACATTAGAATATGGTCCCAGTTAACAAGAAATTCGATAGAAAGGGTGTTAAACCGTGGTATTGTTTTATTCCGCCACTATGCTACAGGAAATAAGTTGGAGATAGTCGAAAATCTCAGTCACTGGTTTTCCTTGGAGGTGTCATTTCCTAAGAATCTGGAGTATGTAGCTACGTTGAAATATTTATGATACACGTCGTTGTGTCAATAATCTGTTTTGGCATCGTCGGACCTTACCTCGATAAATATTCAGAATTGAGAAATAGAGTCCATGAATATAATTTTCTTCACAGTTTTACTTTATGGGAATTTTTAACTGTAAACAATAATCAATCTCAATCTAACTCTGAACCAGATTATACTTTAACCCAAACATACAGATGAATTTTCATTTTCTGTGTGTGTGTGTGTGTGTGTGTGTGTGTGTGTGTGTGTGTGTGTGTGTGTGTGTGTGTGTGTGTGTGTGTGTGTGTGTGTGTGTGTGTGAGAGTGTGTAAGTTATTCAGTCATTCCAAATGAATGCATTCATGAGACATGGAGAGAAAAAAAAAATGGTTATTTTTTCACACAACCTTAACCCTCTATTGGTCTGGTCAAGTCTAGTATACAATTTCGTTGACGCCGTACTATTTCATTCAGTTAAGAGTTAAACCTTGGATGTTGGCAGTGTTGATACTGCCACCCTTAACCTTCTTATAGTCGGGACATCTCTGGTACTCTATTCCAGCTAACGTCAGACGATTTTAGTCATCTGAGAACGAGTTACAGGAGTCTCAGTATGCTAATTGGGTGGTATCTCGGCGTTGTCACTGCTTTATTACTTTCTTGACCTGTCTCCACCCTTAGCTAAGATTGCCGACCCAATTTCACAACAGGTAATATATGTATCAGTCTTGAGTCGCTCGGACGTTCCATGCATATATCAAGCATTGGGTAAGAGCGGCGTTGGAGGGGGACGCATTCATGTGATGGCAGTGATATAGCTGGACGATGAACTACCCGATTATACAAACGTCCCACAACTGTTTCCTTATACCCTGAAAGGAGGATGGCAGGCTTGAGATCTTCATGGAGAAAGGCCCGTGTCCAACAGGCCCTGCGAGGGTATGCGTGCGACCCGGCGTGGCCTTGGTGACCTCTCAACAAGCTGCCGATAACTCCTCTGCCTGTCTGCTCACCACAAATGCACTTTTCACGCGCGAGTGAGCTGGCAGGCAAAGCAGCAAGATCCTCCCAGTTCACGGGTCAGGTCCTGTTAACACTGATGCTGGGATAAGACAAAGATTCGTATTCTTGTTGGCATGGGAGAATTCATAGTACTTTTTTCATAGCGATTTATTATACACATTACACTTTAATTTTCTCTTTTATATACTGTATATATAAACACACACACACACACACACACACACACACACACATATATATATATATATATATATATATATATATATATATATATGTATATATATGTATATATATATATATATATATATATATATATATATATATATATATATATATATATATATATGATTCTAGTACAAACATAGTATGCCGTAGTAATGTAAAAATATTGAAATGGGCAAAATAAACCGTTTAGGAAGAAATGTTAAGAAAGCTCCTAAAACCATCAAGAATACGAGGGATAGTGTGTTGACAGGCAAGGCAACAAGATCCTCCCAGTTCATGGGCCAAGCCAGCTGGTGGGTCAGAGGCGAGGAGGTTGAGGCGATCCCCCTAAGAAACTTCACATCAGGGCCTCTGCTTGTGTTCCTCACCCACTGCGGCGGTGTGTAGCACCTGCCCACTACACACTTTCACCCATTTCTGTCAGACTCTCTACTGCATGTGTTTACTTGTACTATGTCAGGTATACAGATGGTCTGCTCTGAAACTATCATCCTTAATCTCTTCTCTGCTTGTGACCTCCATTTTTTGTTTAGTTGAATGTGTCCAGGCATCTCGATGTGAACAGATTTTCAGTTTTCTCTAGTGTGTACTACACTCTGTCCATGAGCTCCCGTCTTCTTAGGACAAATGTCCAGGTATCTCGAAATTGGTATTTTAATTTTTTATCTCTTTGGTTTAATATTCTCAGGAAAATACAGCTTGTCGTCGAATTCCAATCTTTGATTCGTTCTTTTTGCGTTAAAAGAATGTCCTTGTAGGACGAGGTAAAATTTTTAAGAATATCTCGTCTCATAGGGTCACGTTCCAGACACGTCGTTCTCAGTAGCCTAGTGAGGTTAAGCGTTTTTCCAACTTTTACCCCGATCTGGACAATTTACATCAGAATATGTCCGATTTCGGTCTCAGTGTGAACACGCTTTCACTCTCGCCGGCTGGTCAAAGGCTAAAGGTCGAGGCAATCCCTTACAGGCACCTGGCCTCAGGTCCTCATTGTCCTTGCCTAGAGAAATGGTAGCAGTCTGGTTTGAGTAGTGGTCTGCTCTACGAAAAAGACTTGAGTTTCATCACGAGCTGACCCATGCTGGATCACGGAACAGTTAGGCCTAATTGATTTGAGTTTCGCTAAAGCAGATTTTAGTGGCCTTGCACAAAGCTCACTGACATCCTGTGAAACACCATTGCTAATACCATTGTACATTTTCCGAAGGAAACAACCATGTCAGGTACTAAATACGGATGGTGGATATTGGTGCCTAAGTGGTGACATGGTGGGTGGCACACAGGAATGCTGAGTCTTAGGGAACTGACTTAGAACTCGTCAAATGGCCGGGACATTGCGACCAGCAGACAGCCTTGGAGCATATCACAAGACATCATCCCCCTTGCCTATTTCTGTGCACATGCCACCCCTTCGGCTCTGCCACACACCGCTCATACTGATTACATACATCGCTGTCTCATTTAGCACAACTCCAACCTCTGGACCACCACCTCCCGCTATGCCATAGGGCGAGGAGGGAAGGGATGGGTCAGGACATAGCGACCAGCAGACAGCCTTGGCACTGATCGTTCAACACTCGCCGTCTTAGCTACCTCGTTCCATCGGTGGACACTTGCTACAAAACAAGTTCCCTCAGGAGGTTAAGCATAAATTATCCTTTGTGTAGAAGGCTTGTAAGCTCCTGTGAGTAGCTGTGCAGCTAATTTGCAAAAGAGGTTTGAATTTAGTTACATTAGAATCCTAGTTTATTTTTTTTATGCAAGGAAGAAAGAACCAAGGGCCAGAAGCCTGCAAGACTTCCCTTCAAGAAAAATTAAAAACAAAATAACAGAGAGCCAATTTCAAGACCCTTTAATTTCTAGATACCCCTGCAAACTTATGTTTAAAAAACTAGAGGTCATAGTCAGTAAGAAATATGGACAGAGGAAGACGGTTCCAGAGCTGACCTGCTGCGTACGTGAAGTACTGGGAGTAACGGTGAACTCGTGCATTAGAGAATTGCACAGTAAAAGGGATGAGAGTTTGCTGCTAGATGGTGTCACTAGTAACCCTTTGAGGCTGCTGTACTAAATCTCCGCTAAATCAGATCGTTTGGTGTTAGAATACTAAAATATGTTCTGACCATGAGAGGGTAAATGGCGACAGCTTTTAACAATTTTAGGCTCCAGTGGCAAAGCTTCAGCCAATCGTTGTCCTAGCCTTGAGAAGGGTACATGGTGACAGTATTAACAGTCTCAAACTGCTGTGATAATCTAGTCTGAATAAAATCGTTTCATCTTGGGTAGGGTAGTATACTACAATTGTTTCGATCATGAGTCTAGAAACTGTTAGATTCTCCAAAGTAGCATAACACAGTCCATACCCATATGAAATTTCATTACCACCGACTCTAACAGAAAGCAGTCAGAGGATACATCAGATTTCCATGAAGCCCGAAATACGTCTGACATTAAGGCATCAGGTGGGCAGCAATGTTTTGCAGATTTCTTGGAATTCAGATTTCTTGGGAGATTTCACAGAAAGAAAATTGCATGCATGAGACACCCGATAGTCAAGTTAATTTGCTGTTTTTAAATGGATGGCCGAAAGTGAAGAAGAGGAAGGAGGAGGAGGAGAAGGAGAAGGAGGAGGAGGAGGGAGGGGAACAGAATAGCGAGGTGAATATTTAAGCGCATCGAATACACAAGGGTTGTCAAGGCAGACAGTTTATGTTAAATCCAAATCTTCCCCTAAAATACAATCTACAATGGTTGATGTAACACTGAGGTACACAGTTGTACTACTGAATGAGTTGGGACAGCGGAAAACGAACCTTGTCCAAGAGTCCGACTAGCCTTAGAATTGAAAATGTGTTTTTCACCTTCAAGTTTTAAAAGAAAATAACTAAAAGCAAGAACGCTCATAAAACACATACCTCGACCAAGGCAGCACCAGCCTCGCTTATGACCTTAACCTTCAGCGTTTTTCTTCCAAAATGTAATTGTGCCTCCTACGGTCTTCAAGTAGTATTTCAGGTTAGGTTCAGTTCCTCTCAGTAATTTTTCCATAGCGTTGTTAGCAGAGAAACAGGCAAACAAACCGAGCCTAAACATAACTCCCTTGGCAGAGATAGTGAAGATTGCACAGGCTTAAGCCCTGTCAACTTTTCACATAATCACGCTAACCTTGTCCAGAACAGATTATAAGGTGTCAGCTTTCATCTGCCGGTGTGACATTATCTCAGAGGGAGAGGAAAAGTCATTAACCTCTGCAAGTTACTTTTCGTGTTGTGCATTGGCTACTTCCAGAGATTTTGATGAAGTTTATGAGAAACCTGTCGAGCTAGAGGGGTTAGATAAAATAGTCTTCAATAATCCCTCCACCACTAAAGATTATTCCTGAGTTCAATAAATATTGTCCATTGGTAGGAAGAAAAATAGGAAAATATGCTGTGAGTAAAGATATAAACAATATGACGCTCCTATGCCTCACTCTCAGCTGTGTGAATATGTCTGGAATAATCTGGAATAAAATAAGAGAGCTACACCTACCGTAAGAAAATAACAGTGACATTATCGAAATTATCAGCCTCCTACAGACTCCTATACCCGCTTTCAGCTGAATATGATCGTCCTGGAGTTAGCTACAATAGAATACTAGAGTTTTTCCGACCATGAGAGGGTTAGTGGTCATAGTATTAGGGCTCCCGGGCTCACAAGACGCACTCTCAGCTCAATATGATCGTTCTTGACTTAACTACAGCAAAATACCCGAGCTGTCTCGACCATGAGGGGATGGTGATAGCAGTATTAGTACTCAGGCTCCTGTGACTCACTCTCAACTGAATATTATCGTCTGGAGGCAGGTAGAATAGAATACTAGAGCTGTCCCGACCATGTGAGGGTTAAAACACTATGAACACTTGCATGCAGTATATACAAAAAGCGATTAATGCAACATCCAGTGTCAGAATGATTCTAGAAATACTGTGTCTCGGTGCAGCATTCTCTGGTTAGAAACAGCGGAAGATTGCGTATCTATATACATAATCTATGCATAAAACTAGAAACAATGCGCCTCACCGATAGATCAGATGTCTTCATGAGCATAAATGTTATTCTTAATCAGGTAATCGAGTGGTTTGCTGATTTTAGCCAAGTTGCCGGTCCTTTGGCGCCTAGGCTCAGTTCTTGGTGCAGGCAGCTGGCGCCACGCGGCTCGGGGCGTCCATTCTTTGTAGGTTAGAAGGTAAAACGATTAACTTGGATGATGCAGTGGCCTTGTATCCCTGTCTGGTAAGTGAATAACACGACTCAATCTCAGAAGCCTAAGTCACGAAGATGAGTACCATGACAATGCGCCTCATGACATCTGCCCCCCACCTTTTTCGCACTTTTCCTTAGCCGGGGGGAATCGGTGTTAAAGTGATCAGAAAAGTGATCTACTTCTAGAAAGGACGAGAGTTCGATCATAGGTTGGGGCAGGAAACAGTGTGCTTAACTGAATATGTTTTAGACAGTCTTCACATATCTTTACCAGGTATAGCTTTGATGATGCCAGGGGTTAGTTTTTTGTCGTCCTTTCTTCTCCGCCGCTTCTCTGCCGTCGGAACCACTTGTGATCTGTTTTGCCTTTCTTGCACCGTTTAGACGGTGGAGTGCAGTCAGACTGGAGCGTTGATTTAACTGTTAACTACGGAAACTCATTCCTGCCTCATAACTAAGGTTTCATGCAACAGCGATATTAGTATTCAGGATGTGATAGCGACGCAGTTCCTTCCGATGGAAACAGACCGTCTATTGACGCTAAGAAAGAGGTGTTAGAACTCATTCTTAATGAAATCCAAACCACCCATCTGTTCCCTGCCATAGCATGAGCTGGAACTCACGTCGTGTTGTATTGCAGAGTACGTTGATACAGTAACTACTTCTTGAACCATTTGACCTCAGCCTAAGTCTAATCATTACCTTAAATTCCTAACAGTAAGCTCGCAAACTGTAGCTCAGTGAAACGCCAGTAAAAGCCCGAGAGGTGTGGTCGCACAAGTAAAGGAGTGTTGGAGCTAGGTCGCCTGTGCGTGCCTACCTCTCTGATTTCGTCATGTGCCTGAAACAGCTCCTGTAAGATGTCATGAGGGGGCAAGCAAGTGACTTTTAGGCATAATCGGGTTAGCTAACCAGGAGCGGGTGGGAGGAGTCCATGTCCCGTAATATCCTGCCACTGTTGGCCCTATTATAACCCCTTCAGCAAGAGGAGATCCATCATCATCCATCATCTAGTCCTACGTTGCCCCATGAGGAGCGTAGGAGCCCGGGGCTAGGCAGTTGGTCCTGACATTTAAGATGAGAGTGACAAGCCTCACTCATCCATGAGTGTCATTACGTGAGCAGTAAACCCCAACCATCCCTTGGATATAAACCTTCACTGGCCCAATCCGACTGGAGCATAATAATTACCCACTAAACCACCAGGTGCCAAAATTTGCTTATATGGTTACCACCCAGCATAGTAAATGGTTTCCTAGTGTACAGAAAACCATTTGGCATGTCACTCAGTGTAGAGTCACCCACAGGCAGATGGAAAAGGAAAGAATGAAGGAGAGAAAGACGGAAGAGGCAGTATAAAGTCACCCGTAGGCAGAAGGACGAGGAAAGACTGAAGGAAAGAAAGACAGAAGAGGATGGAAGGAAAGAAGGATGGAGGAGAGGAAAGGGCAGACACCCGAGAGCATCACTACATCGAGTGAGTGGATGGTGAGCGCCCCCACCTACCTCATCTACTGTACGCGTATTGTTCAACCTATGAAGGACCTCTAGTGGTCTTTCCATACAACCTGAAGTGATAAAATTGCCTTAGATCTTTAGCTGTTATCCCAGGCCTTATTCTTCTTCCTGTATCTGTTTGCCTTCCATCCAGCCGCTGTCACCACGCACCTTCATCCTGCCTCTTTCAAGCTATAGTCCCTCTACCATAACTTGGCTGGAATTTTCGTCCCTTGTAGTTCATTTCTTGTAAATAAGTGGCAGAATAAGACAATATTATGATTACTGTATATACATCCTTTTTTCTATACTTTTGTCACACTCGTTGGTAGGTTTTCAGCAGAATAAGATGTTTCACCAACAGCTCATCATTCAGAGTGAAAAGACGACAATTTTAGGTTAAGTTTAGGGAGACGGAATATAAAGAAGTGATGCTTTACCTAATTTAGTGGCCACATCCATTCGGCTCATTAAATGCTTCTCGCAGCTACAAGTAATATATCACCTTTGGATCCTTATCAGTCCTAATTGTCGCAGTACAAGTAGCTGTTGATAATTATTAAACCGCTTGGAAACTTGGGGGAGCTTTATAAGGAGGCAAATAACTCCTCACGTCTGGCAGTGGACCAGATCTGTCGATGTTTTATAAGAGCAAGGATGTGGACACCAAATGAACAGACAATATGAGAACTGTAACACAAGTACAGACATCGCATATGTGGCGACCAGAACAACAAAAGAGAGAGAGAGAGAGAGAGAGAGAGAGCAGGGGGGTGGGGGCTCATAAATCAACAAAAGGAGTAGGACCGAGGAACAAAACAAAACAAGGGAGGAATGCGGACGCCACGTGCCGGTTTAGGGCGAGGCTCCTGGAGTCATATTTACGACCTTTCTTGAACGTCTGAGTTGCATAGGAGGCTCCGTAGCACCTCTTCCTTAGCGATTTTGCATATCACACTCAAACATTCTCTGGTAGGTTATTTATATCGTTTATGTAGTTGCATACAAGAGGATGTAGAGATGTAATGCGCAGAAAGCAATCGCTAAGGAAAGGGTCTTGCGAAGTCTCCGAAACCCCTTAAAATACGGATGCAAGTTATGTCTAAGAGATTTGTTTGTATTCTTTACTCATACAGTTGAGTAAGTTACAGGAGCCTGAGAAAGTTAATTTTGTCACAGTTAAGTCTCTCTTGATCAGCACAGCTCACTCATTGTATTCCAGCTCATGTAATACGATTTTACTTAATTAAACGATTTTGTTCGGTTGAAAGTGCGCTATAGTAGCCTGAGAGCATTCAGGTCCTTGATAAATACGAACTAAGGAGTTGTAAGATTCATAACATCGTGGCAACTCCGTTTATCCCAACCTTGAATGTGTTTACCTACGCTTCTGCGAGTCTTTCCTCGCAGCATTTTTGGTCCGTGTAACAATTTTTTCTCAAGGATTTCAGGAACATTTATTCAATATTTTATCAGGCAAAAGAAATAACAGATGAAGAACTGTGGAGACGAGAAGTAAAAGATGGAGGAATGTGCAGAGAAGAAGGAGTCAAATGAAGAGGGTGCGCCCTCCATCCACTTGGCAATGTAGTGTTACCTTAAGGCGACTCTGCGCTGAGTGACAAGCCGGAAGGTTTCTTGCAACTCATGAACTCATTTACTACAATGGGTGGTAACCGCATTACCAACGAATTGACGCCTGGTGGTCCAGTTTTAAGGTGCTTCAACCATCTGTGGCTCAAAGGAGGTTAAATTCTACCGCAGACATAACTGTAGTCATTCTACCTTATGTGACTTAAAACTGTCATATCTCCTTCTTGAATTCCGAGGTGTAACAATAAATTAACACTCGAATATGGTGTTACACACGAAAAAGTGCAATGGATTGGCTGCAGAGTTGTAATATAGTCTTTTTCTGCGACTAAGATACGTGACATAAGCTGGAAAGGGGTGAAAATCTAGGGCAACTTAAGGTGAAAAAGTGTATCATGACACCCTCCTGAGGCCATAATTACCGTTCACATTTTCTCAACTCCTGCACCTTAGAAGCCTCAGCGCCTCAGGGTGCATGACATGACGTGAGAGTCTGCCTTTCTTTTTCCTTTTTTCACAAGTGTCATGGACCAGATTGCTCTTCACTTTCACGTAAAGCCGGATGATATAATAACGGTGTGAACAGTCTGCTGCTTCCTCACAAGATTAGAGAGAGAGAGAGAGAGAGAGGGAGAGAGTTGTGAGGTCAAGAATGAAATATAGGATGGAGAAAATAATGTCGATAATGTATGAAATTAAAAAGAAAAACATCTACCAGTCATCTGTCCACTTATCTATTACCTGTCTCTATGTCCATCCATCCATCAATCTACTCGTATTTGTTAATTTTTCTATCAATGTAGTTATCCTGATCTGTCTTACTATCAGTATATCGATCAGCATGGTTGTTTTATTGCGTACTTCGCCCACCTTATGTTTTTTGTTCTTAAATTACAATTATTAGGAAGAGGATGAGCAGGCAGATTTGGAAGCAAAGAATGGGAAAGATTTCTTTTCCTACTGAGAGAGAGAGAGAGAGAGAGAGAGAGACAGACAGACAGTCAGACAGACAGGCAGACAGACCTGACCGAAGAACTGACTGACTGTTTGACGAACTGACTGACTGAGACAGTGACTAAGGGTATTGAGGATGTACTAAGCCATTCAGAATGATGGAGATCGCTTCAACAATCGTAGGCTTCGATACTTTAATTTTGCTGCCATGAACGCACTTTATTTTTTTTTTGTTAAGGGAGAAAGAACCAAAGGCTGTACTTAAGCCTGTAAGTCGTCGAAGCGAACCATTTATTTAAAATCACTTTTTTATATATTTTAGTCAAGGAACCACCAGACGACCTTACTTAACGATTGGCGGCTCTGTAGCTGCGTAAAGGTTAGTGAAGGCTGTGTCCAACTCCTTTATTTCGAAAAGGTGTCCCTTAAGTTACTTTAAAAATCTGGCAGTAGCAGTAAGAAAAAGTAAAGCACGTCACCACAATATTCGTCGTTAAAGATGCCTCTCCAGCCTTACCCAACAAGGGTTTATAAATCACTAACAGCGCTGAGTAAGGGTAATTCTGACAATCTTACATCATGGTGGTGGTGGCTGGAATGTAGCTATTTCTTGGGTGCAGGAGAGATGGGATGGCCACCGGTGTTGATCATCTGCATAGTAATGGAAGAATATCATGTGGAGCGAATGGAGAGTGAGAGACTGACTGAGGTATCATGTGGAGCAGATGGAGAGAGACCGAGTAAAGGATATCATGTGGAGATATTGCAGACTGAGAGACTGAAAAAGGAATATCGTGTGGAGAGAGAGAGAGAGAGAGAGAGAGAGAGATGGGGGGGGCGTAATTTGGTGGCACAGGAGAAATCGAAGTACCCACCCTTTCCGCAGTGATTTATTTTGCACGTTACTTCACCAAACTTCCTGCTCCGATGTTAATGGGCACTGTCTACATTAAAACGAAACAAATAGTAAGGAAAATGTTAAGGTGTAAGTAGCAAAATAAACTGTTAAGGCAGACGTGCTATGATCCTTCCTTTGGCAAGAATACGGCCCAGTTCTGCATCATACTTGTCGTGGCTGGAGTGCGGCCTTTTCTAGTGCAGAAGAGATGGGTCGGCTGCCGGTGTTGATCTGGCGCAGGGTAGTTCAAGGATATCATGTGGAACGAATGAGGCGTGAAAGAGATATACTGATATATTATGTGGAGCAAATGGAGAGATATGAGGAGCGAATGGAAAAAAAAGACTGCTAAGAGATATTTTTTGGAGCGAATAGAGAGCGAGAGATGAACTGAGAGGCATCATGTGGAGCGCTTGAGAGTGAGATTTACTGTATACAGTAATGTGGAACGAATGCAGAGCGAGAGACTAACAGAGAGATATCCAGTATTGTGGATCTAATGTGGAGAGATATTGACTAGACAACAAGTGAAGCGAATGCAGAGTGAGAGACTGGCTATATCATGTGGAACGAATGGAAAACGTGAGACTGACTGACGGCTATAATCTTGGTGGCATAGGACAACTCGTAGCACCTCTTCCTGGCGATTTATTCTGCACATAACACCTTAACCTTCTCTTGTATGTTATTTATATCGTTTAAATATCAAAACAGTTTTCATCATTAACTTATACAAGGATACTGTGACGTAATATACCTAATAAATAGCGAAGGGAAGAGATATTACGTAATCTGCAAATTCTCACAGTATATGACTCGAACAGAGTGCATAGTGTACGAGTGCAGTGGTGGTGAAACTGGGAAGGGGAAGACCGAGGGGGATGTAGGGGAGTGGGGGGGAAGAGGAGGGGAGGTGTATGAGAACAGGGACAGGGCGTCGCAGGGGCGATTCGTTTGTGCCACCGCCTCCGAGACTAAGGTTTTGGCTGTACTGTACGTACATTAATTCCTTTTACTACAAAGCATCTTTCTTAGCTACAGTACATAAAACCTTATCATTGTAGCAAGAACGCAATAAGGGTACGTAGACATGCAAAGGTTTAACGTGGTCGAACCCCACAGACTGGATCGAACACGACGATTCGAACATGAGGATGCTCGGTTCACATGATGCTTTGCCCCAGTGTGAGTGAGTTGTTTCCGTGATCAGATGTGTTTCTCGACGGTTAAGGATGCTCCCTAAAACCTCTGCCTAGCTAGTTTATTTGTTGATATATTTCATTTGTATGTTACTTATACTGCGGTAACAGTCTCTTTGACTTTGTGTTGCGTTAATAATATCTTGTATGTTATTTATGTTGCGTTAATTTCGTACGTTATGTTGCGTTTATGATCTTGTGCTTCATTTGTGGCGTTAATAATCGCTTGTACGATAATGTTGCGTTAATAATCTGTTGTACGTTGCTTGTTGCGTTAATTTATTCTTGTATGTTATGTGACGTCAGTAATCTCGTCCGTTATCCCTGTAGCGTTAATAATCTCATGTACGTTATTTGTGATCATAATCCTGTACGTTATTTATGTTTCGTTGATAATGTCTTACACGTTATTCTTGCGTTAATATTTTGTACGTCAGTATGTTTCGTTATTAGTGTCGTACATATTCAGTTGTGTGGATAATTGAGAGAATTGATTGAAATGCAAGAACATAGTATAATTATGCAAAATATAATCGAAGTGAAAGAGGTAATATGAAGCATCCTAAAATGAAAGTGTGATCGCGGAAGTTGCTGTGAGATCTTTACTGGAACGGATACAGTGAAAAGCGTATCCCAAGCGTGTTTCTTCCGGCCTAAGAGTTAAATTTGTGCATATGTGCCAGCCCAACCGGATCACTTCACAGGAGCCTTAAGGTCTGTATGGTCTCTGTATCTATGTAATATTATGTCTGTGTATATCTGCAGTACTATCTGCTCATCTAGGGATTTTTTCTTAAATTGTGGATATCAGTCAGTTGTAAGATGTATATGGTCTCTCTCTCTCTCTCTCTCTCTCTCTCTCTCTCTCTCTCTCTCTGGCTAGCTCGCACGCTCGCCGATAATGGCCACATCGAATGACCACTTCCATATCCCAGGCAGGCTGTGTGGCAGAAAATTAGCGTCACCATTGAGATAACCAGGATTAATGCATGTTCCTCGGTTCCAGGAAAACTACTTCTCTAAGAGCAAGAGGAGCAGTTTTCCAGAAATCGAAGAACCTGCATTAATCCTGGCTATCTTAATGGTAACGCCAATTTTGGGCCACAGAACCTGCTTGGGATATGTAAGTGTCCATTCGATCTGGTCATTATCACGAGAGAGAGAGAGAGAGAGAGAGAGAGAGAGAGAGAGAGAGAGAGATCATTATATTTTACATCTCGGTGTACACGCTGTGAAACTAAATACCCCAGACTGAGCCACACTGAAAGTCCACAAATCGACCCACTGTGTTTAGGCTGTCCCACCCTCAGAGTAAACACACTGCTGTCCTTTCCCCAACCCGTGTGTGTGTGTGTGTGTGTGTATGTGTGTGAGAGAGAGAGAGAGAGAGAGAGAGAGAGAGAGAATCATTTTCAGTTGTCCCACCCAGACTGCAAACACAGCTCCTTTCTATCCCCCACCCCACCTGAGGAACCCACAGTTATTCGTCAACAGCGATTACATTGTTCTTGCCTCCTGTCCATTGGCCAAATGTAGCGTCGTACAAGAAGGACAGGCATTCAGGATGGCATAGGAGGCTTTGTATCACCCCCTGTCTCTCAATTCATCTAACCTAATGCACTAAACATTCCCTTGTCTGCGTATATACTAGTTCTAATAATGACATAGATTGCATCACTAGCATAAAAGAGGATACTGAGTGCAATGTGTAAAAATAAATCGCTAAGGAACATACTGCGAATCTCCTAAGCCACCCAGAATAAGCACACCTCCGTCCCTTCCCCACCCCTCCTGACCAACCAACAATTATACGTCAACAACAATTACAATGTCCTCGCCTGCCTGCCCATCGACCACATATTAGCGTCAGCCAAGGTTTCCAAGTAAGAGTTAAGCATTAATATAAGAAAGCACTGGCAGACGACGATGTGGGTCCTGTCTCCTTTACTTCCTTATGATTTTGTGTGCATGAATGTCGTTTTGGCTCAGTATTGTATTAATCCACTGTCTGTCAGTTTGTATACAGTATATGCCCGAGTCATAATTTCTAGGCAATATGTTTATGCGAAGGGAAAACGAGAGAGAGAGAGGGGGGGGGAGGTAGGGTGCATGACAAACGGATGGTAAGAAGGGAAAGTGATTTCGAGGAAGGTATCGGCAAACATGGGACGATGGAGCAATGAGTTCCAAGGAAGATAGAGAGAGAGAGAGAGAGAGAGAGAGAGGAGACATATAGGAAGAAAGGGGTTATGAGTTAGCTGTTTGCAATAAATTTATGCCTTTCGACTGCACAAATGCCATTGAGGAAGATAAGCACTATCGTTTAATATTCGAGGAAGGAAGGTTCTACCACACTTTATCTCCCTTGCCCATGAGAGACGGTAAAACTTAGATAAGAAAGAGAGAGGGGGGACGACAAAGGAAATAGAATTGCAAAAGATGAAGCACCAGAACCATGAGCATATGAGAGACTAACAAGAAGAGTATGTATGAGGAACTAACTAGAAGAATATCTGTGGGTGAGATGGAGGGGAAAGGGGGAAGGGGGAGACCGAGGATAAGATGGAGAGATGGGATGGAGGGGTATATGAGAGAGGAAAGTGTGATCATAGAACACAGCCCGATGGCGGACAGGAAGACGGGTAGGTGATTGCTTGTGGCCACCCCGTAGTGGATTAAGGCATCTGGCGATAGAGAGACGAAACTGAATTATTTACACCCATACCCTTGTTTCAGTCCAAGTTTCATCTAATATATCTACTGACTTATTATGATGTACGGGAATGTTAGCTACTCTTAGGGCCGTTTTCTGAGTGACATAGGAGGTTTCTTAGCATCTCTGTCTAGCGATTTATTTTGTGTAGTACACCATAACATCCTCTTTGGTGTTACTTGGGGTATATAGTTTTAACATTGACTTACTGTGGTTTTCTCCAGTAGCATATAAGAAAATACTGAGGCGTAAAGTGCAGAATAAACCGTTAAGGGAGAGATGTTAAGAATTTTCCAGCTACATGTTCCATAGTGACAGCTGACCTATACACCTACCTTATCGTGCACTTGTTTTACCTTGACCGAGCAGATCCATCCACCGAAAGCTCTTCTCTGCAGTTTCTTACCAGCCTTTTTCTTAGGTCAGTTGTTTTGATGTAGGTGATCGGAAACGTGTTTTTGGAAACAGAACAAACCTCCTCTATCCACGCATTATGTTGTGAAGCAAACGAGATATTTTGGTCGGGATGTAGGGCGCCATTGTTCTTGCGCATGACAAAGTAGTGCGATCTAGACGTTTTTAACTGATGAAAACCTGTACGTAACTCAGTAGACCACCAGAATTGTAAAAAAAAAAAAAAAAGTGTTAAATTAAGTCGCTTATGAAGAGGCGTTGCAAAACCTCCTACGATGACGAGAGCGCGGCAGTGCCTAAATATTTTTCCCAGTCATTCGTTGGTGGGTGCAGGTGACATTTGCTGTTATCGCTCACCCTAGTTTGACCTCGACCTCTCAGATGTGTTGTACATTTTTTTTTTATTCTTGCTTCCTCCGGGCGATTTTACTCTGCTTGGGAGAGACTTTCTTTTAGAGAGAGAGAGAGAGAGAGAGGTAAGTTATCACACACACACACACACACACACACCGATAACCCGGCCTTCTCTGACCTTGCTTGTGCCCTGAGAGAGAAATGAAACAATTAAAAGCTACACTAGCTGTCGGGTGAATGGCTTGACTGGCGTCTGCACTGTAAGCTGCATAGGCGACCAAGTGCCAGGTCAATAAAACCTTTGCGCAAGGTCTCCCTCCCAGTCACTTCGTACCTAGAACTGAAATAGGGACTTGGACTGTACAGTCGACTTTTGCGAGTTGTAGTTCAATGTTTGCTTGTCTGGAGGAAGATGAGGACTTGGCAAAGACTGCGTATCATCCTGAATTACCGTCTAAGGAAGTAGTGATGGACATGCCATCAGTGTAAAGTAGATGCAGTACAACAGTAGGCGAAATTTTTTTTTTATAAGACTGTACCCTGTCCAATTTAAGTTGGCCTAAAATTGCCAGCTTTTCATCGAGAATTCTGGGCAGCAAACACTTAGCACTAGATCTTAGCCCTAAGGAAATAAAGCCGTAGGTATTGCGGAATATAAACAGCGAAAGGACAAAGGTATTCGCTAAGTTGCTGCAGGCGAACTGTTGTGGTACATGCACTGTACCATAGGCCGGGAACCGTTGTCAGTTGAGAATTCAGTCACATCATTGCATTCATTCTTGCAGTTCTCTCTATGCAGACTCTAGACTTTGAGATGGTAGAGCTGGCAAATAATGACTGAGACTTGCTTTTTTCTACCCTTCGCCTCCCTTTCCCCATGACCCTAAGACTGAATATGATCGTCTGGTGTTGGCATGAGTAAAATTTAATTCTTACGTCAATTCTCCCCATTAAGGCAGCTAACCCTGGACTGGGATGAGGTCGAGCTGACTTGTAGTAACTGAGACTGTTTCTGCTTTTTCTGCCCTTCGCCTCCCGTGCCCCATGACCTTAATGCTGAGTAAGATCGCCTAGTAGTGGCCTGAGTAAAATTTATATCCCTACATCCATCCATGCTAGATCTCTGAAAGCTAACTTGGTCTGGGAGGGAGTAGAGTTGATATATAATAATAATACTCGAGACTTTTGCTACCATTTTTGCCTCTAGCCTCCCCTGCCCCATGAACTTAAGGGAAGGAGGTCATGGCTCACGCGATCGTGGTGACCCGCGGGAGCCAGCGACCCCATTTGTCACAACTCGGAGGTTGACCTGGGCAACCTAGGAGAGGGGAGGGAAGAGGGGAGTAGGGGAGGGGTCAGGGGGACAAGAGAGGGGGAAGGGGGAGTCCTCAGCCACGTGGCTGTAGAGAAAGTGGTCCGGCTTTACACACCTATGCTGGTATTCATTCAGGTCTACCTGATTAATTATGAGTATGGCGAAATTGGTGGCGACTCGAGGACAATCTGTGTCGCTTTGCACAACTGGCCAACTCGAACTGTTCAAGCTTAGCTCATTCCTCCCAACCCTGTCTCTGATCTCCGATATTTCACTTCGCCAGTCTGATGACGTATAACATTTTCATTCTTGCTTCCTCACGTTTATCCTAATGCAACCGCGTGCTGGGTGCAGGGAGAGGGTGTTGCATCAGTTGATGCCCGCACATTTTTGTTTGTTTTATGTGTGTGTGTGTGTGTGTGTGTGTGTGTGTGTGTGTGTGTGTGTGTGTGTGTGTGTGTGTGTGTGTGTGTGTGTGTGTAAGTAGGTAGGTGGGTGGGTTTACACGCAGCATTGCTTCTACACATTTTATCTTAATCTCCGTGGTCAGACATCATGAAGTTTGTAAGGAGACTCACCATCCACTCACTTAGTGTAGTGCTACCATCAGGTGACTCAGCACTGGGTGACAAGCCAAATGTTTTCTTGTAACCTAGGAAACCATTTACTACGTTAGCTGGCAACCAGATAACCACATGGATGTCTTTTGGTCTTGTAGTCATCGAATGTCGCTCGCAAAGGTTTACATCTGAGGGGATCTTCGAGGTTTATTGCTTACATATTATCACCCAGGGATGAGTGACTGGTCATGCACCTTAAATGTATGAACTTCCAAGAGTCAAGGCCTTGGCCGATACGCTTCAGATAGGGCAACCGGAGTGGATGATAGGATAATAAGAAGCCAGAAATACAAGAGCAGCAGTTTTTCACTTTCTCCTCCCTCTTCTGCCTCTTCTTCTTCTTGGATAAAATTTTAGAAATATTATTATCACGCCCAAAATGGCCAATCTACAATACCCATCTTCACAGGGCATTGTGCTCCTGCCCCACCTCAGCACCCAGCACCAGCCTCTCCCATCCCTTCACCCCTTTCCACCCACCTCTTTCTTAATTCACCGCCCCCGACTTTTCAGTATGTAGCTTTTATGTATTTTTTTTTCCATCGCCAATGCCGTGGCTTCTTGTTAGACAAATGCTGGTTGACGGGTAGCCTATGCCAGCACGACACAGGTAAACAGTCATCGAACACGCTTATTACCCTCCGGGGCGGGCACCAAGTTGGGCTAAGGTCCAGGCTGTAGGCCCCCAAAAATGTAAAAAAAAAAAAAACCCCATAACTCCTTTCAAATTCGTCATATCGACATGAAACCAAAACCTAAACGTTTATCTTTCGAATCTGCATCCTATAACATGCCTCATTACATCAGGGGGATCACCCCCCAGTTTGTAGTAGGGGGGGCAGTATCAGTTGGGTCTGGCCAAAAATTTCAAATGGGCATAAAATCGTCAATTTTCACCCGATTTACTCCAGATTTGAAATGTGACATCTTTGACTAGATATCCTGTTGTATTTATACGTCAGCACTAAAATGACTGCCGGGGACGGGTTTGTTGTCCCCGGCATCGCTTCTTGTTGCATTTTATACTATTATATTTAATGTTGTTCCCTTCCTTAAATTTATCAGTCCGTCCATCTAACCATGTGTTTTTCTGTTGCCAGACGCCAATTCTCTTGAGGAGTGCTCTTGACAGGAGGGCCTTCAGGCGCGTCATACCGTGCTACGTAAGTAAACAACCCCACTTTCTGTCTACCAACACCACCTTCCCCATCTTACTCTCGTGCTCTATCTCTTTTCCATGTTCTGGTTCTGTTTCAGCAGGCGTTTCTTCTATCATTTTGTTGTTCATCGTAATTGTTCTTATTACCATTCATATCTCTATAACCCTAATATTTTCTTCCAGTAAAACTGAGGGCCGTACTGTTTACGAAAGAATAATCTTTCTCTACGGATTTTTTTTTGCGACTTTCGTAATTATTGTTCTTGCTCCCCTTATACGGCATATACACGTTTAAATACTTACCTTTAAGAAGCTCTCTAAGGGCGGTATATATGAGAGAACTAAACTTTCTGGCCCACGGCTCCTAGGTTCACCAGACGTCATATGAATTCCTGTTTAATATATCCTTGTAGCGAACTCGTATATTATGCGAAAATTAATTCAGACACTGTAGTATTAAGGGCAATTTGCATACTTGTATATTCTAGGCCCATCGTCTACTCTATTATCAGCATACAGTCGATAACATATTTGAAAATTATACGTCAAATTTTTATCAGCTTCACATACGTTACAAAATCTGTTCTGAATTTTGCTTCAGTAACTCAGACTTCTTGAGATGGGTTGGACATCCGAGGGGAATGAGAGACTGACTAAGAGAGTGCATGTGGGTGAGAAGGAGGGTGATACCAAGCTTGAGGTAGAGTGAGGAGGTGGAGAGATATATGAATGAATGGACTAAGAGAGGGCAGCCTGATGGCGGAGGACTGTGTGACATGTAGGCGATTTCGTTTGTGGCCACCCGTTCGGGGATTACACCGTCTGACAATAGATAGACAGAAAAATAGACAGATGTCTATAAGGACAGAGTACTGACAAACTGCCCTTTTTCTTTTCCATAACTTTTAAACCAATCGCTACGATGATTTATTTTAGTTTATTCTTGTTACTTCCAGACTTGTTCAGTTTATTTATATTAAGCTTATTCTTGCAAACTCCAGACGATTTTACTTAAATTCATGAAGGTGTGTAACAGTGATGGCCTTTTTGAAAGGATATTTCTAATACCGGTACCTCATGTTTGAGGAAATGTCCCTGAGTTGAATTAAATCGTCAGGTAGAAGCAAGAATTAAGTAAAACTACAATCTGATGTTGCTCATAAGGGTTTACATCAGAGTTGTTGATGTTGTGGCTCACGAAACACTACTCAGGGGAAAAAAGGACTGGTCACCTTACCGTAAAATTCTGAAGGAAATATCTTCAGTCCGGTAACCTGTTCTTCCTTTTTTTTTTTTTCCGAGCAATAACCAGCCAAATTTATTTCAGGCTGCAACAGGCTTTACAAAAGTAGAGGTTAGACATAGGCCTCATTAACCTTTCCACCAAGAGAGAGAGATCTTTATGTGTTTGAAATATCTCGTTGGTGGCTTAATTAAGACAAAAAATGCGTCAACCGTATTTAAAAATCTTAATGGTGTTGTGTAGTGTTCATTCTTATAGTATATGTGGGGAACAACACAGGCTGAACGGATGTAATAGATTAAAATATCAGTTCATCTTCTGGGGGCCTACTAGTAGGAATATTTACAATTTATATATATATATATATATATATATATATATATATATATATATATATATATATATATATATATATATATATATATATATATATGAGAGAGAGAGAGAGAGAGAGAGAGGGGGGGGGGGGGAGGTATGTGGGTGGGGGGAGGAGGTAGGTGGGTGGGTGGGGAGTAACTGGGGAAAAAATTGGAAAACTCTGCCCAGGTCCCTTTCAGCGAGAGAGAGAGAGAGAGAGAGAGAGGGGGGTGGGGGGGGGAGGAAGCTAGAGATAGAAAGGGAGAGAGAGAGATGAAGAGAAAAATTGCAAAACTGTGCCCTGTATCCCATCTGACAGTTCTTCGTCCACGCCCAGCCCCACCCTTACCTCATTTCCATACAGCCGTCCCCTTCACTGCCCCCTGTATTATGGATGGCTAACAGGGAGCTCCACCTAACCAACCTTAAAGCCACACCCTCTGTTCTTACCATTTCTACTTTTTCGTCTGATAATAGCAAGAATAATCCCCTCCCTTCCTCCCGAGAAAAAGACACTTCTCATTTTCTCACTGTCATGGTGAATGTAAAATTTAGATGAGTTCATATTCAGCAGTAAAACAGAATAAACTACCACTCTCCCAATAGCTTTTTAAAACATTGCACATCGCCTTCTGTCCGGCAAACCCGTGTCAGAGCGCAAAATGTATACACATAAACGTCTCCAAGTGAAGCGTTTTGCTTATGAACGATTTGTCAGAAGTGTCTTATGCCACTACTCTCATATATATGTATATATATATATATATATATATATATATATATATATATATATATATATATATATATATATATATATGTATATATATAATTTTATAATTTTTATAAGAGTAGTAACACTCTATTATACATATAGTTTATAAAGAATGTTTATAAGGGTAATAACATTACCCCTGTATTATATAAGCCTGCTCAGGCTACACATTGTTATTGTTAAAACTGAATCAGTCTGCAGGAGGGCATCAAATTACTTAAGCCGTTAAATCTGTATTATGAAAATTGAGTGCGGAAAGGCGTAAGCATACCTCAAAGTTTTGTCGATCACTTGTGGAACACCTAAAATTTTGAGATGTGATCAGCCTGCGTCTCATATTACAGAATGTTAAAGGCAACGATAGAAAAACGTCAGACATGTATCGTTATCACGTGCCTCAGAAATTACCGTCCAGTACTGGGGCTTAACTACACTCTTGATGCCAGTCTTGATAGTAGCCTACGCTGTTCATAAGCTAAGCTGCAATATACGACGAAAACCTGTATATTAGTAGTACAGTAAGCTACAACGCGTGTATTCTGGCCTGAAAAAAAAAAAATCCCCTTAGCCCTCTTGACAGCTAAGTGTAGTCAAACTGGGTCAGTTTAGCTAGTAACCAAGGAGACTCTTTCATGCTTCATAACTAAGGCAAATCAAATTTCATGCAACAACACTTTCGTACATAAATTCCGAGTGGCCCAGTTCTGTCATATGAAATCAGGTTGACTATGATAATGCTTCATTATTCTGAAAGGATTTAAGAAAATCGATTTTCTTTATAAGCTGACTCCAGATTTTACCAGAGGACGTAATAGGCAACACCCAAAAGGTTATCGCTGTAACCTAACCTACAATCATTATTATTTCGCCAGTGATGTAACGTATAATAGAACAGTGCCCTAGAAAATGTAATACAGTGTGAGACCATAAATTCATTTGGGAGTAGATTTTATAGTTACCTTTGAGATTGTGGAATACATTTTGTGATATTTTTATCCTTTTTTAGAGTGGGCGGATTATTCAGGGTAATTAGACGGTAAACGGCAACAGTCCTTCCCATATTAGCACCCTTGGAACTTAGTGACCCGAGGCTAGGCTACCGTAGATCGGAATTTTCAGAGGTGAGAGACAGACCCACGCTTCTGGTAAAATGAATAAAATCTTTAGGTCAGCTGCTCCCTTCCCTGAAACAGTTCTGTGATAACAAGACATATTCCTCCTGAATACACAACATTCAGGTGTAAAACAAGAAGAGTATAAAAATAATCATAAGGGGATTAATCATCCTTGAACATGCTTGGGGTTTCATTCACTCGGGACTTATCTTGGAAAGATCATATTACATCTCTTGTAAAATCTGTTTTCAAGAGGTTAGGTGTGCTAAGACGACTCCTTTCCTTCTTTACCCCTGCACAACTGTTGACTCTGTACTCTGATTTTATCCGCCCCTGCGTAAAGTACAACTCTTATGTGTGGGAATGATCCCCACATACAGCTCTTCTCAATAGGGTGGAGTCAAAGGCGTTTCGCCTCGTTAACTCTCCTCCTCTTACTGGCTGCCTTCAACCTCTGTCTGTTCGCCACACTGTTGCATCTTTATCACTTTTCTATCGCTATTTCAATGGTCACTGCTCCTCTGAACTGTCTGCTTGCATTCCTCCACCTCTACGACGGGCGCGTAGCACCCGTCTAGCAGCAAACTCTCATCCCTTTTCTGTCCAGCTCTCTAATGCAAGAGTTAACCGTTACTCCCAGTCCTTCATTTATGCAACAGGTCAGCTCTGGAACTGTCTTCCACTGTCTGTATTTCCTGCTAGCTATGATCTCCAGTCTTTCTAACGCAATGTGTCCAGGCATCTCGAAATGATCGGATCTTGAATTTGGCTCTCTTGTATTTTGCTTTTCTCTTGGAAGGAACAGTTATTGCGGGCTCGTGGCCTTTGGTTCCTTCTTCTTAGCATTAAAAAAAAAAAAAGCTATGACAGTTGGGCCTGGATGTGTATGTTTCAAGATTACTTGGGTGTAAATCAATATAATCAACAACCACGAAACTGAATGAGTGAATGAGTCGTTTTATCCTGCCCTCTAGCTGGAAACAAATAAAGGTGTTATGGGTACAGTAGAGCCGACAAACTGCCAGTACCAAAGGATACTGTTACCTAACCCATGTTTAATGAGTTAAGATGGAATTAAGGACCACAACTCAGCCAAAACAAGATTGCCTGGTATTTTTGTTGTGTAGTTTAAATATCATGAGAACTGTGCCGATGTCTAAAGGCTACTTTTCAGAGAGATGTCACACAGATGAATATTGATATCACACACCCACATGCAGAGAGAGAGAGAGAGAGAGAAAGAGAGATTACAGAGTGTGTGTGTGTGTGTGTGTGTGTGTGTGTGTGTGTGTGTGTGTGTGTGTGTGTGTGTGTGTGTGTTTTCTCTCCATGACACCCTTAACCTGCTTGCAAGCAACGCAAAAACAAGAAGTGCGATTGAAAGAATTTGACCATTCCTCATGCTGGCGAAGTTGAACTGGGGATGAGGTGTCAGTAGAGGTGACGCGTGTGAAAGTCAGAGCGTTGAATGGTTATGTTTGTCTGTGTAGGCCTAAGTGTGCAAAATCTTTTTAGTCAGTGAAGGAACACACTACCACCACTACCCTTAAATGTCTGCCACGCAGGGGTTCGAACTCTTGACACGGCGCCCAGGCATTGCGTGGCCAGTTACTTTAACCATCGAGCCGCCGCAACTCTAAGCCAGGTACCTCCTCTCCACCCCCCCCCCGCCAGAAAATAAATAAATAAATAAAGTATCACGCCACTGGGACTGCATGTTTATGAAAATGAGCAGAAGTCTCAGACTAATGCATCTATTAAACTAGCTTCTCGGAGTATCTTGCCTTTTTTTTTGGGGGGGGGGGAGAAATATTTCTGACGGAACAGTGAATTTCGTATTTAGCAGAAGTCCTTTATTCATGCTGTATTTAAAACAAAACAAAAAAAAACAACAACAGCCATACACATTCATGAAAAGTTTTGACGAATATATACCGTAACAACGCATCATCCATTGGTTCAAGATTTAAAGATGGAAAGTTTTCAGATACCTGCTGGAACGACTGTAAACCGTAAACTATATATATATGTGTGGAGATCACAACACCTTACCCTCTGAACTTTGATGTGAGCCCGTCTGTCCAGTCCATTGACCCCTTGTGATAATTCCTGGCAGGCATCTCCTCTCACTCTCCACCCCAAGGTCAAGTCCAGTTACCTGCTCTGAGGCCAGGCATTAACTTGACTCATTAGGCCTTTTCTGTGGGGCCTTAAGTGGATCTGATGTAGTGTCAAGTAAGAAAACGAGAGACTCACTTCTCTCCACATAGTCTTTAAGCATGTCTCAATATGCCATTTTATGTACCGGTATATGTATGCTTTTTTTTTTTCTCTAGATATTACTAATTTATATAACGTCACTCATTAAGCTGCTTATGGAACCTTAACAGGATTGATGTAGAGTGCCAGACATAATAATACTTATTTCTGTCCTCGTCGTGTGAATTTGTCTGAATTTTTATCGCCACATTAATTGGACTCTTCTAAGGTACCAAATTAAAAAAAAAAAAAAAAAATTGTCCGCGCATTCTTATGTCTGAACGTCTCTCTCTGTAAAAATTAAACTGATGTGAAGTGTCAGACGAGAATTCTGTCCACGTCGTCATAATTTGTCTGAACATTCATCGCTGCATTAACTGAACTGATAAAAGAATGATCAGATTAAAGAAGAAACATCAATCCACGTATTGATGAATGTTTGAATATCTGTAACTGTATTAATTGGACTCTTGTAAAAACCTCGGAATAAAATACAGAGGTTCTACTGCCCACCTTAAGTTATGTAATGTCTATATATTTACTAGTGTATTAAGTGGACTTTTTGATAGTTAAGAAAAGGGAAAGAGTGACCAGGTCGTCTGACTTATGCATGAATATATAAACACTGTATTAACTGGAATTATGTAGAGTGAAAGAAAGTCACCATGTCATTTGTTTGTATGACTGTCCACTGTATGTATGTATGTATTTGCTTGCTAGGCCTCTGGATAATAGGTAATACATTGATTAGATGCATCTGCGTGTGTGTGTGTGTATGTTTATCTGTCTCGTGAATGTGACTTCTCATGCATTTAATTCCAGCTAATACCAGATGATTTTATGGAGCTAAGAGTAAGCCGTAGTAGCCTGAATTGTAGCCTGAAAGTAACCTTCCGACTGGCATTTTCACAGCTTTTCTGCCCTTTCAAATGACTACATATATATATATATATATATATATATATATATATATATATATATATATATATATATATATATATATATATATATCTCTTTTTTCCTGGAATATCTTGATAAGATACAGGAAAAGATCAACTTGGGTGAGAGAGCAGACTAAAGTCAAAGATATTATATAAGTTATAAAAGAACAGAAATAGAGGAGGGCGGACCATATAGCATGAATAAACGATAACCGCTGGAGCATGAGGCTGACTGACTGGACACCAAGAGATTGTATGCGTAACAGAAAATGGCCAGACAGGAGGTGGAGAGATGAAACAGAGAAATTTGCAGGGAGAACGTGGCAAAGATTGGCTCAGTCAAGGAATTCGTGGAAAAAGTTGGGGGAGGAGTTCAGCAGTGGACTTGTAATGGCTGATAATTATATATATATTATATATATATATATATATATATATATATATATATATATATATATATATATATATATATATATATATATATATATATAACAAGAAAAAAATTAGATCTACCGGTATCTAAATACCAGTGTATATTACAATAACTGATATTCTCACTGGTTACCTGACATTTTGTCTGGCATATTCACCGCTTTTCTGACCCTTCTCTTAACATATACACATAATTATATATATATATATATATATATATATATATATATATATATATATATATATATATATATATATACACATAATTATATATATATATATATATATATATATATATATATATATATATATATATATTTACTCTACTTATCCTTCAGCTGACATTGCTCTTTCTCGTCCTGTTTTTTCTTTCTGTTAGAGGATGTCTTCATTTCTCCTTTTTTCTATTCCCAAACTTTTTTTTTTTTACCTTAAGAAATACTTCGGTTAGTGAAAAAACATAATGACAGCTATGTCTAACCCTTCCACTTCGAAAAATCCTTCCTAACCTCAGTAAGGTCATGTGGCAGTAGCAAGAATTTAAAAAAAAAAATGTCAGCGCATGGGAAGGGTTGCAAAAAGAAGGAACCTAAAATTTAAGAAACGCAAGCGTCCAACATTCCGGAAATAAATCCGCTGAGGGATAAAATAAAGCCTGGATTAACCCTTACATACTAATTAATATTGTTTCTGTATCATACCGCATCCCGTCTATAGCCGAGAACAAGGAATGATAATGAAATAAAGTCCTCACTTCTTTGAACATCCTCTCATTAGCACCATTTCATAACGTGGGCATAACATTTTTCTTTTCTTCTCTTCAACTGACATTTTCACGGAGTTGGTGACAACCTTGCCTGACAAAATCACAGCCGGCTGACATTTTCCTCACCTCGCTCCTCCTCTATCGTCCGTTCACCCTTCACTAGAGTCATCGACCCATGGGCTGCAGAATAGAATCGTCTTAAATCAGAAATAATAATTTTAAGTGCGCATTTAATCCGGTGGCCCTTTGGCTACGTTCGGTTCCTCAAAATTGAATAAAATAATTATAGTTCTTTCGCTCTGACTCAGGTTTTTGTCATTTTGCAGCTTATTTCATGCTGCTGATGCCAAGACACCACTACGGCTCTTCATTCATTCCAAAGTATCTCTTCGTGACTAGAACCATAATTCATTAAGATCTTGGTGCAATTCAGTATTTAAACTGAAGATGTTATTTTACTTTTTTAGAGCAAATCAGAGTAAAGGGATGCGTGGGGTACAGCAAGAATCGTAAACCCGATCGCATGCACTTTCCGACAGTAAAACACCTACTTGTCAGGAGTCTACGAGAATAAAACGAAATTCCTTAACACCTTAGGCAACTTGTTCGTGCCAAGAATTAGAAGTGGTACCTGGGTTGTAAATTCGTCGGTTTCATATCGTATACCTACCAGATTTGTTGGTTAGCGACTGAGGAAGCGATCATCACATAAAACAAATAAACTACACATCTGCAAGTGAAGGAAATATCTGAGTATGAGTTATGGGGCAGCAACTGTGAACTGTCGGTCGTATTCTCGTAAGCATGGGTGATTTCAACAACTCTGTCTTAGCGAATTATCTTGAATATTACACCTCAGTACTTTCACTATTCTTCTTTATCCTAACTTTGCTCCTTTAATCCAAACGTTGATTGCAGACATAAAATACGAAAAATTATTAACGCGTCGTATGCAGAAATAAGTTACTAATGAAAAGTTTCTAAGTAATCCCTCTAAGCCCATTGATAGACGGGATCGTATGTATCTCGCCCATATCAGGGGTTACGCCCAAAATCCATTCTCTGGTGCCTCAATTGCCGGTAATAAAAGTAGGTTTTATGGTGACGTCTAAGGAAATTGCTGTGATTTAAAGCCAAACGTATGGTTGCTTACACCTGTTTGTAGTGTTGTACTTGCTGGGTTTTCGAGAGTGACGCCTTTGCGGGGTGGCGTCGATAATAGAGAGTAACAGATTTCATGGTGATGGTGCGTGGTTACACGAAGGTCCCTCACCTCCTTCCTTGTCCGTGCGAAGGGGGATGTCGAACTGCAGGAGGAGGGCAGCTTCAGCGTCCGGTCCACCGGGTTCACGTTCAGATAAGCCTGGGGCCACTGCAACACCAACAGTAAATATTGCTGTTGATGTGGCCCCAGGCTCAGCTGGGTAAACAAAATCGGATACTTCAGCAACACACTACCAGAGATCTTCCGTCGAGATAATACTGAAGGATTATCAGTATTGGGTTTGAATGTGTGTGTGTGTGTGTGTACTATATATATATATATATATATATATATATATATATATATATATATATATATATTGGAGAGAGAGAGAGAGAGAGAGAGAGAGAGAGAGAGAGAGAGAAAGTGAATGGAGAGGAGAGGTAGGTAGGGAGGGAGAGGTGTGGCTAAGGTCAGGGAGGGCTCATGGCGACTCACACACCCAGACTGTGACCTATATTCAGCCATACACACATACATTCATACATACACATATACATACATACATACATACATATATATACACATACATACATGCATACATGAATACACACATACATACATGCACACACATAAGTCCATAAATATGCACATTTGTACATAGACACATACTTCCACTGTGTTGCTGATGCAAGCTGTCTACATAAACGATATCAGTAATATGCACGAAATATTGAGGCGTGCTGTGGAAAATAAGTCACACAGGAAGAGGTGTTACGAAATCACCAAAGCCACTTCAAATATACTTCTTTTCGCTAAGTTTGTGTATGGAATTTCACGCACGCAATAAATCAGTTTTTCTGTCAGAAATTACTTATACCTGTATGAATGGACATGTAGGCAACAGGCATGGCTATTACCTAGTAAACGTGTATGCGTCTCTACTTACCAGTGAAAACTAAAACTCCTACTTAATATCCTGGAAAGTTTGTCTGGTCTTGCATCATTGGGTTTCCAGAGCCATTGCTCAGTATCTCGTTGCCTAACTTTATAGAGGTGGATCAATATTTATGACCGCTACTGTACAGTGTTGGACAAATTTTACGGTAATATCTCACTTCTTCTGCATCTCACTTTCCTCTGGTGTGGCTAATACTCCCGAGCTGAGGGAGGCTTAGTATGTTTCTCTGCCCATAGATAATATTTCTTGATGTGATGTTTCAAGGAGGAAAGTGACGGACATGACCAAACTGTGAAGTAGACGTAGAGGAACAGAGGCAGAACTTTTGGCCCTGATTGTACACGTAACAGGTTCTGATGATAATAAGGTCCTCTGATGTGGAATACCTTATGTGTGATAAACTTACCTTCATACCAGATAGGTAGATAGAGATAGAGCGAGGGAGAAACTAATGTGTGTGTTGTAACTCTAGGCTCATCAGAATATGAACCCAGTGGACTGCAGGCTGAAGTTGCCCCTTACCTCCGCCCCACCATCCTTTCTAGGCAATAGGGAAGGATTTAAACGACGAATGTATAACCAAACGGCTCCATCGCCAGGTTATATTGATGCTACCACATGAAGAAGTCCCTCTCCAGCACTAAGAGTGAAAGAGATAAGTGTGCTCCCTGGCTGGAGACAAACGATAACGAGGCATTTCCTGCTGAGTGCCCCCGTAAGTGAAAGTAAGGCAATGGAAACCTCGAGAACAAAGCCGGGCGGTAGTCTATACAGGATGGTCCAAATATCCCTCTGCACTGAGAAAATCATCATCATCATTATCATCCTGCCTAAGGATGGAGTGAGTTAGGTTTCATCATCATCATCATCATCATCATCATCCCACCTAACGATGAAGTGAATTAGGTTCCAGAAAACATTGAAAGAGAAAAGCACGATAGAGGGAGCATTAATCAGCAGAATGGAAGGTAAAAACAAGCTTGTAACTGTGAGGTTTAGATGCGGGAGCACCTCTCGGAGAGGCTCTGTCCGTCTGTCTCACAAATGATTTTCGGGCTCGAGGAACTTCACACCCATGGAATTCAGAGATTTTAACAAAGCCTCACCACTCCGCACAGTTCAACATACCATACAACACACCACACCACACAAATTCACCCTCCCACACCACACCACACCATACCAGGGGCAACAACAGAAGGACCCTTAAGTTCCCGCAGTTAATACATTTGTTCTTTTTTATTCCACATTAGCGACCAATTTGAATGCGGATTTCTATAAGAATGAGAATTCCACAGTATAACTTGTAGTAAAGACATAAGGTTACGCGAATTAGATTCAGAATTAATATCTGAATTTCTCCTCCCCTTGGAGCAAAACATCTGAACCACTGAATATACACTAGTATTTAGTGGGAAAAATTTACGGTGACACATGCATGGAATGTGGCACACACTTTTAGCCACTGTAATGGATGATTCACTTAACTGCCTTCTCCTGAGGTTTTCCCGTAGATCTCTATAGATATTTTTGTCTGGTGTTTACCTGAATTAAATCTTTAAGTGCTGTCGTCGTTTTCAAAAGACTTACTCTCTTGTAGCTTATTTGAACGCATTTCAGTGGCAGAAAATGGTAGTGCTACGGCTTTGCGTCGTTCTCACAATATTTCTTCGTACTAGCATTTTTTTGTATTTAGTGGGAAACCGGGTAACTCCAACGCCTGGTCATATCGGTGCTGCCATCACGCGAAGGTGTTCGAGTAAAATCTCTGGTATTTATGGAGGTCCTCCCCCTTCACTCCCTCCCCCTCTCTTTCCCTAGGCAGATAATTATACCACGCATTCCCTAAGGCAGTCAGTATTACCTCGTAAAACTAGTGGCCAGTCACGCTCAAACCGGTGTTAAAGTCACTCATCATTAACACACACACACACACACACACACACACACACACACACACACACACACACACACACACACACACACACACACACACACACACACACACACACTTCGTTTTCCTCGTCGCTATTAGGCCATAAACGGGCGTAATCATACACTGACAGGAACTCTCCACGCACATCATTTTCTTTTCTTTGTATCTTGCACACCCCTTCAGAAAAGCATTTCCCATGGGGGCTAGATGGTTATGGAAATGAGCAAAGGCCCAAACACAAATAAATCATTGACACTAGTATGTCACACTATCTACCATTGTTTATTGTTCCATTTTATTTATCTGGGGGATTCCAGTAAGTAGCCTACCAAGAATAATGTTTCCACTACCATCATGAAATCGACCATAGGCAATACTACATCGCTTCGCTCACTTTTTAAAAATGCTTAGTACATTTAAATTGTGCCATACATTTTTTGGTGTGTACCCTTTTAAGCAATTATCGGTAACCCCTCTTCCCCAGCAGACAACGCCAGGGCTAATGAACGCCATTTAATTTAAGGGGAATAAAGAGGAAAAGAGGGAGAGCGAGGATGAATTTACAATGGGATGATGGGGAAGACAGTGGAAGATGTCAGACATTAACTAATTTAATGGTTCTATCTGCAGGGAGCCTTATCGATTATGGCTGTCGTCTGTACCCAGCTATATAAACTCATCTGTGGGTTTTCGAGACTGCCCGACACTTCTTCTCAATACCAGTTTCTTATCATTACCAATAAACTTTTTCATCTGCAGCTGCAAAACACACACACACACACACACACACACACACACACACACACACACACACACACACACACACACACACACACACACACACACACACACACACACACACACACACACACACACACACACACCTACCATTAAACCCTTCTAAACACAGCCTCACACTCAACCTCACACTCCACACCCACTCACCACCACACCCATTTTCCCTGTACCCAGCTGTCATCCTCCCACACACGCGTCGCCCAAGGCTATACGTAGGTACGAAAGAAGCTTCCCTCTCACAAAAGTACCAACAGAAATCTTGTGAAATCTGAAAGTACTCTTCCACATGTTACACAACTTTGTATCCCGAGAGGTGATCCAGAAAGAAAAACACAGATTGGTTTATTTATTCCGCCCCCTTGTGTCTTAGAATTCGGACCCGCTTGCCCTAAACATTGTAACTAAGAGGAAACAAGGCACAATCTTCATTCCAAGGCCTTTTTCAGACTCTGACAATGCGGCAACACTGCATGTGCTTCGTTTTATCCATCACATGATTCGAGAAAGTGTCGCTGTGCCCTTAGCTGGAGCATTCACGCGTTTCACGAGGACCACTCTTTCACCGTTGTCAGTGTTTACCCTGCATAATTATCTACTTCCCTAAGCCTTTTCATACTTGGTAGGGTCTGTTAATTACGTCAGAGGTCCTAATGTTTGATCAGTAATTTAATGACGCAGCCTAAGAAAATTATGCAGGCCACTCTTTGCTTCCTTGCTACTTCAGTTTTTCAGTTTTGTGCATAATTCTTCTGTGATCACTAATTGGTGCAGGAGAGGGATGCCTTCATGTGGTGGCACCGATATCACCGGTTGAATCCACTGCCGGGTGATACAAACTTCCTTAAATTACATCCTTATCCCCTTAAAAGAGGATGGCGGACTGCAAGAGAAGAGCAGTTTAAGCCTGCAATCCACTGGGATATTGTTTCCGATGAGTCCGGGGTCACAAGAGCAGCGCCATTATCCCAGGCTTTTATCTGGACTCTCACCTTTTAACATTCTCATACCTGCTAATTAGTACCTGAGACGTAATAGGGGAACTGTGATCTCCAACTCTTGCCGGGTGCTTGTTGATCATTCGTCGCTCGCCCATGCACTCCTCCTCGGACCCTTTGGCGACGCTAGGAATAAGCAATGAAGATCAGGGTGCGTGCTTGGGATGCGGGATCATGGGGGAAGTGGTGAAGGTGGTCGACATTGTAAGGGGGAATTTATCGGTTTGGTTTCTTTCTACTGTACCACTTCTTTGGTGTGTTGGTTTATTGGTTAAGCTTATATTACAAAATATCCATCGTTAAGTTAAAATCATATTGCACTTAGTTATTTGTATGTTGGGTACTTTGAATGCAGTATATATTTATTATGACACTGTTTCATATGTACAGTATTGCATTTATATACTGTTGTGCTGTTTCATTTTCGTTGCATTAAAACGCTTATATAATATCATTAATTTACCAAAGAATGTATGAGCAAATAGTTAGGCCTATGAGGTGGAGCCAGGGTTCGACGAACTTAACTGGTGAGTAAATAAATTGAGTGATTGTAATCATAAATCTACGTCTGTTGGTTTAATCGGTTAAGACGCTCCCAGTAGATGTGTCCTCTTTGCGCTTACATCAGAGTGGGTGGTTGGAGTATACTAACTCACTTGTCTTAAATGTCTAGATTGAGTAGCCTAACCCAGGGCTCCTACTATCCTGCTTGCACCAAAAAATAAATAAATAAATAAAAAAAGATGGCTAGATCGATATTGTGCGATATTACAAGCTGAATTTCTGTTTCACGTTTTGTACTGCATTTATACGTTCACTAACCCATCAGATTTATAGCCATTCGCTAAATTGCATCCTTTTGTATGCAAGGCCTACGGTTGGCAATACATTTCTCTCAGCATGCGCACTGAGAGAAAGAGAGAGAGAGAGAGAGACTTATAAGAGAAAGAACAGGCAAACAAAAAAGGAAAGGTGATAGAGAGAGAGAAAGAGAGAGAAAGATAAATGACTGTGATATCATACAAAGCGACAGAATATACGAGGTTCATTTTTATCCATGAAGGCTCATTTGTCGTAACTGTGACAAGTACTGATCATGCACAGCTTATTCAGTACCGTATCTATGTTTGTATCTCTCTCTCTCTCTCTCTCTCTCTCTCTCTCTCTCTCTCTCCACACATGGCGTCCTTTGTGTATTGCTGTGTTTGTATTCCATTTACATTTCTTTACATCTTTTCTTTGCTTCGTCCAGGCCGAGAGTAAATAAACCTGTGCAGTATTTGCAGTTCCTGTCAGCAGCTTTCTTCATTTGGCTTTAAGACTTACTTCCACTTTTGCCTTTGTTTGTGATCGATATTTTCCTTTTTCCACTTGCATAACCCCTTCAGTACGAGACTTCCCCTAAACTGAATAAATCGTGAAGGGTCAGTATGTAAAAAAAATATATATATAAGTATTCTTTCTGGCAGAGATTAACCAGGGATTTCTTTCATCTGTATAAAATCGCATGGCTGTCCTCTGAAGGCACTTGAACTGGCCGGTTACAGGGATGCCACCACTTGCAGGCGTCCCTTTCTAGTGTCAGCCTCCGTTTTCAAGGAAGTAATTAGCTCAAACATGATGCCTCTTCTTGCTGCACGTACTGTATATTGTTTTTGTTGTTCGGTTGGTCTGTACTTTCACTTCGTGCTCTTATAGATTTGCTCCTGTACACTCATGAACTATAATTAGTGCTCCCCCTTTCTCTTTTCATAATGGAGAGTAGTCTTGGCCAGGGTTTTGTGTTGAATTAAGACCTACTATCCAGCGTTAAGAAGATGTAACACGTTTGTTCCAACCTAGCGAAGATCCCAAACCCCTTTCAGCTCAGTTGATGGCCCAGTATAGTCAAAGTAAAGGGTAGATTTGACTCGTAACCATGCATGCAAACTCATTCCGACGTCATAACTAAGGCTTATCCAGTTTCGCGCTTGTTACTAAGCATCTAGTTGTGGTCCAATTCTGTCTGGTGATAACAGTTCGACTTTAGCCCTAATACTGTATTACTTGACTAGACGAGGAATATTTCGCGACGGACTTTCATTATTCCATCTTCTGGGTATGGAGTTCCATATTACACATTTTAGTATAGGCTATTATTTAAAAACAAGTTAATTAATGAGACATCGGATGATGATGATGATGATGATGATGATAATAATAATAATAATGATCCTCTGTTTCTCCATCATCATATCGTCCTTCTTTCATCTCCTGTCTGTGTGTCGCGAGTGGGGGGGGGGGAGTTGTGTGAGCATGATCCAGCATAAATTATGCTCTAAATTGTAAGTGTATGTGTGAATGACTGTGAAGATCCGTTGTGGATCCGTTTATGTACATATGTTTAGATTCTGATACTCTTGTGTGTGTGTGTGTGTCTGAGCTGATCCGTGTGTGTGCACATGTACATGATACATGAATAGCAACATGCACTGGTTGGTTTGTTCACCAGCGACCTCGTTCCTGCCAACACCAGCGCCTTGCTTTTACTGTTGGTAGTGCATGCTGCTCACACCTCGTCACTTTCACCATATTGATCTTGTGTCCTTCCTTTCGTCGGGTTAGAATGTTTCGTTGCACTTCCTCCTTAGCGATTAGGCCGCCTAGTACACATTAAAAATCTCTGTACACTATATATATATAAAACGTGGGCATAGATTAAGTCCATGCTGCTAAAACCTCTTCGTCACATTCACCATTTTGAATCGTGGATCCATGTTCTCGTCATTTTAGGAGATTTCGTGGCACCTGTACCTCAGCGATTTAGTTTTCATATTACAACTTAAATTTCTCTTTTCGCATTCTCCGTGGCATAGGAGACTCCTCCTTAGTGATATAGTTTGAATATTCCACCTTAAAATTCTCTTCTGTTCAGTTTGGCCTTTTCTCTTTTATTAATATTGATACCGAATAGACTACTTGCCCTAGCTTAAGAAAAAATGAAAGTTTAGTTGTATTCCCTCCGCCTTAACGTCACTTTCACCACATTCAGAATTAAGCTCAGTCGTGTGTGCAGTGGTTATATTTATTTACTTTCCTGTCTCCTGTGTTCATATTAACCGTAAGATCTATTTCCTCATATTCCGTTTACCGAACACACTGATCCAGCTTCGGGATTGTAATACCTTCACTTCGAGAAAGACATATTTTTATGCATCTTACCGTCTTCAGACAGATATATCCAGCACCTAGTAGAATATCCATAATGTTGGAACTATCTGCAACCCTCAGTAACCTCTTCTCTACTTGCTCGTTCTCTTAAACTGAAGAACATCGTCTGGGGGTAACAAGATTAAGCTAAAAAAGTGTCATCATATTAACCCTCTCAGTCAGATAACATTTTCATTGAATTCTTGTTATCTGTAGGTTGTTTTATTTAGCTTTAGTTGGTTATCGAAATGGAGAGGTTAGATGCAGCCTCCATTGTCCCATTCGCTATTACATGTCCTTCCATGGTTGAATGAAATCGTCCTTTGGTGGCCAACTAATATGAAAATAGGTCATTGAAGTGAAGGGGTTAATGAGGTTAATGAAAAGCTCTAATCCCTCCTTCTTATCGTCACTTTCACTCAATTGACAGCTGAAACAACTTTCTCTCGTGCAAGAATTTATATTTACTTGCTTTACCCTTCACTTGTGCATACATTATGAATTTATTTGGCAACAGATACAGTTAAGTGTTATATTTGCATTAGTTACCCTTCCTGTAAAACAACTAACTCAAAGACTAATGGCCACCCCTTACGGGATTATGGCGTTTGGCAATAGATAGATAGATGGATAGAAGTGCCCTGCCGCCCGGCCAGATGTTAATCCAATTTGTTACATATTTGCACTTGATACTACATTCCATGTGTTATATAATTATCCATCTTTATGTTGTATTGATAGAAATACCACACACACACACACACACACACACACACACACACACACACACACACACACACACACACACACACACACACACACACACACACTAAAGTAACTAGTGAAATAACGTCAAAATTCCATCTCCCGCTTCAAAAAATAGAGACAGAGTAAGGATATTATGGTCTGTTTTATATTTTATTGATAAAAACAGCACGTGTGCACACAGATATATCAAAATTTCATCCACCGTTCCCAAATATAGAGACAAAGTTAGAATACTTTTTGTTGGCATTGTACCCAGCACTTGTTCCATCAGTTCAGTCTAATAATGCTGAGGGTGCAGCAGTGATGACTTAGTTTTTCACTGTAGCCTTGCGACCACCTTGCCATTACTAGTGACGCACATGACTTAGCAACCGTGACGGAGTCGATTTTCATGCATGCATGTTTGTTTGTTTGTATTTATGTATTTCTGTTAAAATATCTCATTAGTGTCTGATCTGATGTGGATAAATATTAGTACGTATATTGCGTGTGGATCTGGAAAGAAGTGATCTGATACTGGTGGAGATCGATCACAGGTTAGGCTCGAAGGTCATCGGTCAGGTTCAGAGCTGAGGACGTGTCGTTAACACATGAATGCCTTATTCTACCTAGATCAAAATTGGCCCATATATTGTGTGTGCATGAAAAGAAATTATTGGGTTATGGTGCACATCAGTCAAAGGTCAAGGTCACGAATCGAGGTCAAAAACTAAAATTCTGAGCACCTTCTCTAGTATTCAGCTTACGACATAACTTCTCATTATAAAGAAGTTATGAAAGGCTTTATCGACCCCTTCCAGTTCGAAGTTTCTCCCCTAAAGTGTATATAACAGTATGGAAAGACGAGAGAGAGAGAAAGAGTGAGAGAGAGAGAGAAAAAATGTAGGGAAGTTGACTGAAGAGGAGGAAGAAGAGATAGGAATAGGGAGGGAAAGAGTGAGGAAAGGAAAAAAAAAACGAGAAGAGAAGAAAAGAGAAGAGAAAACTAATGTATGGGAAGAAAGAGTGAGGAGACGCAGGGAAAGAGCGGAAGAGGAAGGAGTACGAGAAAAGCGAAGGAAACGAGGGAAGGAGCTAAGGAGAGCTAGAGATATAAGAAGAAATAATGACGAGAATCTCCGCCAAATTAAGGTAGACGAGTTATAGCGGTAGCCAACACACACACAACGAGGCAGTAAACCCTAATGGAAGAGAAGGTGGTCAGTGAGAGAGGGGTCAGATGGGGAGAACGGATATTGGGCCGTATTTATAAAGCCTACTTAGTTTCAGGGCCGTATTTATAAAGTCAGCTAAGCATAAAGGTCCCATTCCAGGTGGCATAAAATTCTTCCTAGCATCTCTTCACTCTCAAAATAGATTATTATAGTGGAAAAATTACTAGAAACAAAACGATATGTGATAATTATTAATCCTTATAGAGAGTTTATCCTCTGAAACGACTACGGTGCAGTAAATATGGCTAGTGGTGTTCAAGGGTAGGCTGGATGCTATGTCGATCTGTTAGGGGTGATTTTGTTGCTACAGTCCTTTTACCTTAACCTGGCCCATATTTACATCCTTTTGCAGTTTCTTTCACATAACTCGGTGGCAGAATAAGACAATACTGTGACTGTATCCTTTCCGTAGCATTCGTTCGGGACTGGTATTATATTTTTCTGCTGTTCTATTGTTACAACTTAGCACTTGTGATAGAGTCGGCAATTTTAGGGCAAGTTAAAGTGAAAAGAGTATGAAAGTTTCTCTCTCTCTCTCTCTCTCTCTCTCTCTCTCTCTCTCTCGACGTGGGAGCAATACTAACAGCATCTCGTCTGGCAGATAGAGATAGGGCGAGGACATTAGAAAGGGGACCGAAGGAGTTACATATGGGAATGGGAAGGGTGGCCGACCTCGAGAGTAGTCATGTCCGGGAGAGAGAGAGAGAGAGAGAGTCATGACCAAGCCCATCTTACTTCCTCGGGAGCACGTATGTGCGAAGGGAAAGTGAAGGGAAGGGACTGGAGAGAGAGAGAGAGAGAGAGAGAGAGAGAAACAACGACCGAGAGAAGAAAAAAAATAGTGATATAAAGAGACAGTGGTAAACGAGATAAAATTCCAATAGCTGGCCAAGCTTTAAGGGAATTAGTGTCGAGATGGTGTTGAGATTAAAACGCAGCTCAAGTCTCATAATCCGATGTATGACCGGCACGATTTCTTCTTTGCCCCTCTGTTTATGGCCCACTCATGCTTTTCTGCTTTTTTCCCTGTACTGCGTTCTCGATTTTGGTCCAGGAGAGGGACGCTTTTACCTGATGGCAGAAGCATACCTGGGCGTTTCCTCTACCCTGTCATACAAACATCCCTCACCTTCCCTATCCCACGACAAGGAGAGTGGGGTGCACTATTAAGGGCAGCCTCAGTCTGCAGTCCACTGGGTTCACGTTTTAGGTGAAACTGGGGCCACAGCAACCACAACAAAATCGTCTTACTTCCTTGCGTTTGGTCAACATTCGTTAGAGAAATTATTACTGTTTTGCTTAGCTCAGACTCTATACGCAAAAAACATATAAGCTACAGAAGTAATGATAGTTTCTGCATCGACTCTTGCACCTTGTTCAGCGGTAAAATTCTGTGGTATGCAGTGAAAGGATTTGGCATAGCAATATATGGGTGGAACGAGGTTAAATCATGCATTTATAGTACCTGGAGAGAGAGAGAGAGAGAGAGAGAGAGAGAGAGAGAGAGAGAGAGAGAGAGAGAAGGACGACAGAAAGGAAACGAAACAAATTACTGAAGAAGAAAGGTGTTATTTGGAATAGAATACTGGAGTTGTCTCGACCGTGGACGATTGATGGTGACTATTAACTCTCTTAAAGTGGCATGACTTACTTTCAGCAAAATAAAAGTCAACCGTTAATATACATACCAAGCACAAAGCATGAAGGAGTATTTTAGGAGAGCAGTATGCGGGTCTGTCACTAGGTATAAGGGCCGAACATTTGACTTACTGCAGTTACTTGACCTTCGATCGATTGCCCTCAAATCAACTTGCTTATTTCTTGCCTTATCCTGAATTTTTGCACAGGATTTGGTCAAAATCAGATAAAAACTATGTAAGCTAATCTTGCCTTATGACCTTGACCTATGACCTTTTGTTTTCATGAACAAGTTGACCTCCTGGCATATCCGCAGTTATTCTAATTTAGTCCTGGATCAGATAAAAATTGCTTTAGTTATGTTCTTGACACCCAAACACAATGATCGAATTTTGACATTGTCCTGTGACCTTGATCTTTGACTGTCCTCAACACCAAATCCTTCATTCCTGCATAACCCTCAACCTTTCCACAAAGTTAGGTGTGTTTTGACCTAAACTTGTTCAAACTGACCTCACTAGGTCATATTTTCACCTATCCCTGTAGCCTTCACCTTTGACCTGTTGTTCTCAAAAGCGATAAATTTACTCATTGGCTGACCCTCAGCCGTTCCACCATTTTTTTTAAATAATAGAGGAAGGAAATAAAAAATGAATAAAAAAAAATAATCCATAGCTACAACAGATTACTGGTGTCCCCCATTCACAAAAAATCTGTAACAGTTGGACTTGAACAACTGTAGGTTGAAATTTGGGGGAAAATAACTGTGGGGAAGCGAGTTCCAAAGAGATGCAGTTCGGGGAATAAAAGATTTCTGATAGGTGGAAGTTCTGCAATATGGCAGTGTGATATTCCAGTCATGAGTGCTGCCAGATGCCCGTCTAGCGCAGGGGAAGACATGGAGAGGTGGCACAATGGATGCAACTTCGTCTGAGCATTTGCCATAAAAGTATCTGTAAAATAATGCAAGGGAGACATCATTCCTGTTTAGGTTTAGTTAAAATCATATGAAAACTAGTTTACTGGTATTTATTTTGTTCACACACACACACACACACACACACACACACACACACACACACAAAAGCACGCGCGCATGCTCGCTCATCTGGCAAATATAGCACCAGCTCTTTTTTCACAAACGAGGGTGCAATAAACGAGTAAGTCATCCCCCTAACGAGGCAGGCAACAGCGCTATTCTTCGCGTAAGTGCTATAGTTTTTCCTTCAGTTGCAATGTTACCTCTCTAATAAAACCTGCTATTAGCTGAGCAATCCAGTTTCTTATCTGTGAAACCAGTAAGCCAGTTTCTTATCTTACAAACCAGTTGCCATTCAAGCCAGGCACCTATCTTCCTAAGTGACCAACTTCCTGCCAGTCATGCCGTCCTCTGAAGAAGAACAAGGATTTGGAATTATGTTTATGGACTGCAGGAGATCATTAACCCTTTGAATTCGTGTGACGTCCTTCCTAGCTTATTCATTCTGATACTAGGCAGTTTCTTATCTCTCCGGCTCGAAAAGGCTATCATATGCTACATAAAACTGCTAGGAGATATCAAGAAGCTAATGAGAAAGGCTTCTCCAGCTTCAGTGGGTTTAGTCAGGCAATCAGTTTTTCTCAGTGTTAATCCTTCGCGAGTATACGATCTGCGAGAGACTATGTTACGTTTAGGCAAACAGAGAGAAGGGGGAAACTAACTTTGTCCGAGAATCTGACCGACTCAAGAAACGAACACTGGTTCTTGAAGTTGAAAGCTAGATGTGCTAACCCATTCACCACCGGCTCCATCAACTGAGAGAGAAAGGACGTTATGGTGCCAATTGGGCTGACTTCTTGAACTCGGCGATTTTCTTTTTTTCTTTTAAGTTTATTCTTGCTGCCTTCAGGCGATTATGTTTGGCTTTGGAGAGATTTTTCTGTTTGGAGGGGTTAGATACAGCCTTTATAAATACATTCTTTATTTATTGGTGTTTTCTAAAGCTGAATAATATTGTCTGGTAGCAGTGAGGATAAGTAAAAAGTGCGTCATCGTATTGTAAGGGTTAAAGGTGATTGCTGCTTTAAATAAACCCATTATTAATTGAAAAAGCGAGTTAGTTATCTTACAAAGCCAGAACTAGTTGCCATCCCATCAAATCATTTTTCATGCGAAGCAGTTTCAGACATCCTATAGTGCGATTACTCTAACTTAACAGCACCCCTAACCCCTCCTCAGTACGGCTGATGGCCAAGTGTAGATTGGAAGATCGATTTGGCTAGTAACTATGGAGGCACATTCCCATCCCAGATCTAAAGTTCATCGAATTTCATGCAACCACGACTTAGTATTCAATTTGTGGAAGTGGTCCCGTTACACCAGGTAAACACAAACTGACTTGTCATCTTCGAAGACCTTGTTATTTTACTGGACTGGTTAGTGTTCATCCAAATTACTGTAGTTGCCATCGAAGTGGGCCACTTGTCTTCTGGAGTAAGCAAAAAAAAAAAAAAAGTGTAGTTATATAATTATATTGGGATTAAGAAATCTGGCTATGAGTCGTGTTCTAGGTGTTTTAAGAGGCTTCGTACCACAACTTCCTATGCATTTTTTTTATGCTGCACCGTAACATTGTGATATGTATTGTTTGTATCGTTTTAAAATTAGCATAGTTTTCATCAGTAGCGTACAAGAGGTTGTTGGGGTTGTTAAACAACCTCTTTCTGTCTGGTCAAGCAGACCCATCAACCGCAGGCAAGTAATCACCCTCGTGGGATGTTCCGTGCAGTGAACTGATATTCCATTGCGGCAGGCAGCGCCTCGTCACAGCATGGCGCGGGGGAATGTGTGGATGTTTTGTTCCTGTTAAAAGAAAGAACAAAAAAGGTCAAGGAACAAGTAGGCAGCTTTACATCAAGTAAGTGGATGGTGGTTGCCACAACCTACCACCAGGTTATTTGAGGTAAAATGTGCAGCATAAAAAACTGAATAAGAGTGCTACGAAATCTTCAGAACCATTTAAATTGCTACCTTATGAATAGATTATAATATCCATAAATCTGCTATTAATCTCACAAAATCAGTGAGACGGTACTCCACTGAATTAGCATAAATCCCCTTCGTTATCTCCCCTGAACTCCTTATTATTCTTCTGATCGAGCCGGTGTCATCTAGCAAGCCATTTATCTCCTTAACAAGGTACTGTTGTGGCTTACATAAATATCGACGCACTCCATACCGATAATAAACGAGACTGAATAATGACTTCCGAAACACAATGATGTGATCCTCGGAGACCAACAAACTTTTCAGCATATTATGCGAGAGTTTCCTATTTGTTTGACTAAAAAGTGGAGTGATGTTTTTGTCCATAACTCTGCTACACACCATCCAGTCATCAGTCATTCAGTCCTTAACTGCTCTATCTCGAGCATAGTTTCTTTTTTCTTTTCTTTTCCGACATTACACGATCGAAAAAACATATGTTTTCACGTATCATAGGTGTGAATATAATAATCCTTACTAATATAATAGGAGATGTCACAGTATTTGTTTTACTCAAACGTGATTGTCATCTCTCTATCTTAAATGCTTAGTTATAGCAGAACATAAACAAAGAATGTACCGTTATTCAAGAAGTGCGGTAGAACGATTGCAGAGCCGTATTAATGTTCTATTCTGCCATCGACCTAAGGGAAATACGCCGAAAAAAAAAAAAAAAAAAAATCTGGACCATGCTACGGCGAAGAATCTGTAGGAAGAATTATGATGCATTGTGAAAGCCGATCTATATATACTGGGCATTGTACAATATCTGTCGTGTGATATCAGATTGTTTAGTCCGGAATATACACAGTGCTATTCTAAATAAGGCACTATATCATAATTGGACTGATCGTTTGAGTAATAAGTTTCTCTCTCTCTCTCTCTCTCTCTCATTTTTCCAGCCCCATTACCCTCATCTGTTGCCTCCTTTCGTTTTCTCTCATTCCCCCTCTCATAACACGAATGCAGTACTACCGTTCCCTACCTAATCATGTATTCTGAACCAGCACAGTCATATCATCAGGGTTTATGGTATGTCTGGAACTACCATCATCCCACAGCAATCAGGGGATAGTAATAGACGCTGAGAGGTAGTTCATTCACTTTAACTTGGTTAAGATATTCGTCCTTTTAGAGCTTATTTCCCGTAACCCGGTGTCAGACGTAGACATTGTTGTATTGCTACGGCCCTACATCCTTTCTACAGCACTTCTTCGTGACCAGCACCGTATTCTAGTGTTCATCTCTTAGTAGACTTCGGCTTTCAAGATGGCGGTTTTAGGCGAAGTAAAATCGGGCAGAGTATGGATCAGATCTTGCCGTAGTGCCGTGCCAGGGCTGATTGTGTATTCCTAACCAACGCAGCCCTCATTAGGGTTTATGAGTTGTCTGGAAGCAACATTATCCGGTAGCAATTTTATGAGAGTGATTGGCTCTGAGAGGTCGTGTAGTTAACAGTGAGCCCTCGGTTGGGTGTGATTAAGGACTAGGGATTAGAGTGTGATGTATAGGTAGTCGCTTAAGTGTTTGACCTGTTTATCTCAATCTTTACGTTTTTTATGAAAGTTGTGGCCCTTTGAGGTGATGCAGGAACGACATTCAGTTTCGTTAACTATTTCGCTGGTATTAAAGCAACGAGTGTTTTACTGAGGCTGACGCAAGAATCTAGCCGGGAAGTTTAAAAGCCGCCTCGAGCAACCCTTTCTCAACGGTGATCAGACTTCAGCACTTTTATTTAAACCATCGCTGACACTGACAGTAAAGAGAGAGAGAGAGAGAGAGAGAGAAACATTGTGGTAGTGTGAGATGTTCTGTGTTCCATTTCATATCCTTGACCGCAATGATTTCAGAACGAGAGGAATATAAACATATGCCAGGGAGAGGGGAGAGACCGAAGTTAGTGTGCTTAGTCAAATGTACGTAGCTTGTTTCTGCTGCCATAAAAGTGTAGCTCGGCCTTCTACCACTCCCCTTTCACGTTACTTCCCTTCTAACCTCACGTCGGCATCCCTTCTTCACACACACACACACACACACACACAGAGCATGAGAGAGAGGGGAGGTAAGTAGACAAGGAACTAAGTAGGTAGGTAAGTAAGTAGGTTGATGGGTGGGTGGGAAGGTATATAGATAGTCAAGTACGTAGTATAAGTTGGTAGGAGGGTGAGTGGGTCGAGAGGTAGGAAGAAAAGTATGTTGGCAGGTGGGTGGGTAGATAGAAAGGCAGATACATAGGTAAATAGGTAGGTATATGGGTAAGTAGATAGGTAGGTAGGTAGGTATGCAGGCAAGTAAGTAGGTACGGTAAGGTTCGTGTGGTGGCATGGGGTGGTGCTCGTCCCGATCCACGCTTCTGATAACAGTTATGTGACTCCTCGCAAAAACCGGAATGCCTGGGTGACTCTGCTCCGGGGGGTTTGACTTTATATATCCTATTTTTTGCTTGGTGTGTGTGTGTGTGTGTGTGTGTGTGTGTGTGTGTGTGTGTGAGAGAGAGAGAGATGTGGCTGCACACAAAAATTGGGTTGGTTGCATGGATAACTGCTCGGAGGGAGGTTTGACATTATATTTTTGGCTTGATGTGTGTGTGTGTGTGTGTGTGTGTGTGCGGGCACACACTTATGGCCACACAAAAACGGGGATGGGTAGAAGAATGTGTTCTGGCAGGGTCTGGCTTTTTTTTTTTTTTATGCATCCTATTTCTGGCTTATATTGGACGGGGGGGATGCTTTATGCTATGCATCGTCTTTCTCTCTTCTGTCATGTGCTTGTGGTTTGGAGTCTTATTATCGAGGGCTCGGAATATTTATAACCATGAGATTGAGGATGAGAAGGAGGGATGGGGCGGGGAAATACATGAGTGACGAGGTGTAAGTTGTAGAAAGGACTGCCTGATGGTTGAGGACAGGTTGGCGTGGAGGAGACTTACTATGGGCCCTTCCTGGAATGAGGCGTCTGGCTACGGATGGACAGATTTATAACTCTTCAACATTAGGACGTTTCTTTCGCTACATTCGTGTCATCCACATGTGATTATATTTAATTTGTGGTAAATGTCACACACTGATTTGTTTGAAGCAATCTCTGATAAAACTGTCCAGTATGAATGATCTCCCCAGAGTTCCAGCATTACTTTATATCTAGAATATGGTGACAGCCACGAGCAAGTGCCGCGGAAGGACTGCAGAGCCTTCTTCTGCCACTGAGCTGCATGAAATTAGCTGCAAGGCAAGGGGGGGAAATTTAAGGTAAAATTAAAATACATTAACTGTAATAACTAGGAGTCCCTACGTTAGAGGAACGGACTGATCATGCGCTAGGTACATTCCCCAAGAGGTGACTGGATGCTTTGTATTATGTAATGTCTCCGAGGGAAGTAGGCTTGTCATCAACCCGTCAAACCTCGACATGTTTCCCTGTGGTGAGTATAATTGATGGTATTAAATTAAGAGAATACGTACGTTGTCCCCCGAAATTTAGGAGTTACTAGAGATACTTTCTTAACACTTAGGCCATGGAAGGTTCTTGTGGCAATCAATATTGTCACCCATTAGAAAATAATAAGTAGTTTTTTTTTAGCTTTAATTAAAGGTTAAATGTGCTGGAGTTGTGGTAACCAGTCATTGGATTCCTACGTCGGTTATCACTGGTCACGCTCATACGGTGATTCAAGGAGTTATAATAGAAAGAACATAGGATCGTCATGCAAGAAGAGAACGGAAATATCGCCATCGTTGTGAAGGTGTTGTGTACATACATATTATCGTACTCTAAGAGGTGTATAATACTAGCTAAATATACACGACTCCTGGAGGGTGGAGGGGGGAGGGGAATCTCCACCTCTGCAAAGTCAGTTCATCTTGATTAGTTCGTGTCTGTGTCAAAATATTTCTGGTTCTGTGTTTTCGCAGCCGTGGGGGGTGAGTGTCTGTGGCCATAGCGAGAGAGAGAGAGAGTGAGAGAGAGAGAGAGAGAGAGAGAGAGAGAGAGAGATTTTGTGTGTGTGTGTGTGTGTGTGTGTGTGTGTGTGTGTGTGTACAGTAATTTATTTTCTCACACTCGAAGTAAGATGTGTTTTTCTTGTAATATTTTCCCATCAGAGAGCCAGTGTAGACTAGGAATGTATGAGTAACTTTTATTTACCTTTCTCAGCTGGATGTTAATCTAAATCAGCCTCTCAGGTAAGATCAGATTACCGCGCCCGTCTTTGATGTGAGTTGGAGTTGGTACGGCAAGAAGACGATAATATTGAGCAGTACTTTGGGCATCATTGGAGGCTTCTTAGCTTCTCTTCTTTAGCGAATTATTTTGCTCACCCCACTTTGGTATTCTTCATGTATGATACGGATGCACACTGTGTCGGTACAAAACGATATGAACAGCATTAAAATGTTACTATATAATATGGAAAAAATCATTCGCTAGGAAAAAAGTGCTTCGAGGACTCCAATGCTTCTTAAAACTCATCCTTAATTAACGAAAGGAAGTAAATAAAGAATCAGACCAGCAAAGTATGATGGAACCAGTGAAGAAGGAGAGAGAATTTTTCTTTATGAGGATTATACAGATTATCCACTAAATTCTGCTGGGTTTACATACATTTATTACTTGTAAGCGGCTTAATATACCAAGATCCAGCACTAGAAGTCAAGATATCCTTCCAAAGCCTTGACGTCTTCATAGTGAAAGGGTTTAGCTCGTTTCGCTTAACCTGACTAAGATCCCTAACCATTTTCAGCTTGGTTGATGGCTGAGTGTAGTATGATTGGAGGATCGATTTAACTAATAATCAAAGAGACTCATTCCCACCACATAACTACGGCTACAGAGAGAGAGAGAGAGAGAGAGAGGGTGGGGGGGGGAGCTGGTGGGCTAGAGCAAGGCCACCCGCTCCCTCCAACTGAACCTAAATGGGCTTCTCTGATCCAGTTCCTTGGCGAGAGAAAGTTGCTGATCCTGTGTGCTTGCTTGCAGGCAGGTCACATTCTCTGCCTCACCGTCCACACTGTCTTCTTACCCCTCACACTGCCAACCTCACCCTTCACTCTCTCTGCTTCGCCTCTCACATTGCCTGCATCGCCCCTGACACACCCTTCCTCACCCCTCACACTCCCTGCCACACCTTTCACACTGTCTGCCTCACCCCTCACATTGCATCACTCTTCTCACTGCCTTTCCAATTCCTCACATTGCCTTCCTCACCTCTCACACTGCCTTGCTTGTCCCTCACATTGCTCTCTTCATCCCTCCCACTGCCTTCCTCACCCCTCACACTGCCTAACTCAACCTCCACATTCCTCTCCTCACCCCTCACACTGCCTTCCTCGCTCCTCACACTGCCTTCCTGACCCCTCACATTGCCTTAATTCTCACACTGCCTGCCTTATCCCCACACTCCCTTCCTCACCCCTCACGCTGCCTGTCTCACTCCTCACACTACCCGCCTCACCCATCACAATGCCTGTCTCACCCTTCACACTACCTTACTCACTCATTACACTGGCTTCCTCATCCTTCACATTGCCTTAATTCTTACACTGCCTACCTTACCCCCACAATGTCTGCCTCACCTTTCAACCTGCCTACCTCACCCCTCACACCGCCTGCCTCTCCCATCACAATGCCTCTCACCCGTCACAAGGCCTAACTCACCCCTCACAAAGCTTGCCTCTCCCCTCACGTTACCATCTTCACCCCTCACAGTGTCTCCCTCACCCCCCACACGGCCTTCCTCACTTCACACACTGCCTTCCACCCCTTATGTCCCTCACCCCTCACAATCTCCCTCACCCCCCACACTGCCTTCCTCACTCTTTATACTGCCTTCCCCATCCCACACATTGCTTTCCCCATCCCACACACTGCCTTCATCACCCCTCACACTGCCTTCCCCATTCCACACACTGCCTTCCTCACCCCTCACAAAGCTTGCCTCTCCCCTCACATTACCTTCCTCGAATCCTCACCCCTCACACTGTCTGCCTCACCCCCCTCACACTACCTGCCTCACCCCTTCACACTGCGTACCTCAGCCCTCACACCACCTCTGTCACTCCTATCACTGCCTCACCTCTCACACTGCTTTCCTGATCCTTCAAGCTTGTTTCTGCAGTGTCTGTTCATTATTTCTGCCCTGTTCTATGGCTGCCCCCCAATTCTTTCTTTTAATCTATAAAAAAAAAATTGTTTATTCCCCTTGACCATGTCTTTACTTACGCAGATATTCAGCACCGTAGCTTGAAATTTGAGGTCATTTTTAGCAGTCAGAGAAATCGTGTAAATTATTATGTACATGGAGAATAATGCTATATCAATATCGGTGCACTGGTCAGCTATTATGAACCTACAAGTACTGGTGACCTTATGGGCAAATTATCCTCTTAGGGGATCATTTTCGGTCATAAGTTATCAGTTTTTGTAGCTCCGTAATACCTGAAAATTGAACCCATGTTGATATAGCATTTATTTCTTCAGATTAGAGCAAGGATCACGTTCATAATTTTCTCACTCATATCACAGCCTGTACAGAAAAATAAGTTTACAGTCTTGAAGAAAGGGAAAGGGCAGAGCAGGAGACAGGGTGAGAGTGAAGAAGTAGGGCATGATGGGGTGACTTGGGGAGGGGAAGGGAGGGGAGGGGAGCGTGTGTGGGCGAAGAAACAAAAGGAAAGAGAGTGAAAGGATGTTGGAGAGAGAGAGAGAGAGAGGGGGGAGGGTAGAAAACAAAGGCAAGTAAACAGTGGAGGAAAAAAAAAAAGAGGAGAGGTGGAGAGTAAAAAAAAAAAAAAGGACTAGTATATAGTGGAGAAAGAGAGAGAGAGAGAGAGAGAGAGAGAACACCTCCTGTAAATACGAGTAACCTCTTTAGCGTATTCAGTTTATGGGTTTTTTGCTGTTTGAATATGTATTTGTCGTGTGTGTGTGTGTGTGTGTGTGTGTGTGTGTGTGTGTTCTATCATCATTACCCCCTTCACCGCTAGAGAGGCCACTAAGCTGAGAAAAAATCATCTGATAGTAGCCAAAGTAAAATAAAAGCTGAGTCATCGCATTGAAAGTTGATAAAAACATAAGGCCGTTGATGTGCGCACACACACACACACACACACACACACACACACACACACGAGAGAGAGAGAGAGAGGTTATATATTAAAACAGAGCGCCTGTCACTCACATTCTCATGAAATATTACGCAAGAGAAACTACTTACTACTTAAACAAGTCAACCCGAAAAAATAGTTTAGTAGGCGCTACAGAAGGTATGAGATAAGTAAGTTGGTAAGTACGTAGGTAGGTAGGGAGGAAATAGGTGTACATGGATAGACAGGTAGGCAGAAAGGAGGTAGGTAGGTAGGTAGGAGTAGGTAGGAAGGAAGGACGGAAAGAGAAGAGGCAACCACGAAAAAACTATGGCCCTTGGGAGATAGCCATAACAGAGGGGGAGGAGGGAAGGTTAAGGAAAGAGGACGTGGGGGTGGGGACGTAGGTGAGGAAGGGCAAGAAGGGGAAAGAGGACGGAGGGAGGAAGGGAGAGAGGGAGAGTGGGCATTCAAAGTGAGGAACTGCAAAGGAAGGTGAAATTACCATGGAGGTCAAAGGGAAGGAAGTTGGGTGGGAGGGCGAGGTGAGGGCGCGAATGTGTGAAGATTGTGAGATAGAGAGCCGTAAGATTGAATCCAGTCATTTCACCTCGCCATTCCATAGCAGAAAATCAATCCCTGTCGATTTCACTCGACAGGAAATGTCCTTCACGCGTGACTGAAGCTACCATATCGATTTCAGACAGCATTTCCCATTGGCTTTCTCATGGTCGGAGGACCTCTAGAATCCAATCAGCGACAGACGATTTTATTCATATGAAAGTAAATACTGGACACTGAGAATGTTATTACTGCCACCATTAATCGTCTCATTGTCTGACAAGTGTATTTCCCTGCTCTGATTATCGTTAGATTGATTAATTGTGCTGAGAATAAGTCATAGGGGTTTAATAATTGAAATACACCATTAACCCTCTTTTGGTCGGGACAAGTATAATGTTCTGTTCTAACAAGAGTCAGATGATTTTATTCAGCTGATCGAGTCATAGGAGCCCGAGAAAGCTAAGGGTGAAAATCTGAGGATCTTGAGGTAAGGTCAGACACATAGTATTATGTATTTCTGTCACTTATTGTGGAGAAGTTATATGCATATTGTCATTATTATTCACGGAAATCTTTGAGAATGACTTCGAGAATAGAATTTGTGTAAATTTGGTGAAAGAGCAAGGTCAGTGGTCGAGGCTGAGCAGTTTCTAAATGTAAACTTAGCGCCAGATTTATTTCAATCACAAATTCATCATTGTCGTCATCCTGGCCTGTTTTTCCCACCAAGGATGGGGTGAAGCGAGGATCCGAAAACTGGAAAGGAGAAACTACGAAAGTAAAAGAATCATCAACAAGATATTCATTGAAATGAGACATACATTCATTCACACATCATTCAGTCCCACAGAAACGTCCCTACATCACAGTCCTAACCTGAAGATATGAATACGCAAAAGCGCTTGGGATTCTTCGTTTCCATATACTGCACAAAGTATAACTCAGGGGCGAGGGACAAGTGAGGCTGGTTACCAATCATGTTAAATGTCAGGACTGAGTTGCCTAGCCCCGGACCCCTACGCTTCTGATGGGGCAGAAAAGGACATGTTGATATATGCACGTACTGTTGTAAAGATGTAGATATATAGAGATATACAGAAGTAGAAAAATCTCCCGGTGGCAGCCTGAAAAAAAGGCGCTGTCGTAAGATTTCTTTATTAGTACTCCCCACCTCAGCAGCATAGAGGCTCGGTGCTGTGAGCTCTGCCGCCAGCTCAGGGATAGTAAGTACCTGTAAGTAGAGGACTCTCTTTTGTTTTTCTTTAACTGACATTAGACAGTTTTCATCAGCCTGATAGACTTTCAGAAATGGAAAGATAGGAAACAGCTTTCCTTTACCCCCTTCATTACACATCTGAACTGAATAAAATTGCTTCAGAGTTCCAAACATTATATAAATGGAAATACACTAGCCGAAAGGATTAAGCCCTTTCCCGCCGTCTCATAAGCAGCTTAGTGTCAACCTTCTCACCATAGATCGTATGCCAAGTGCCTTTGGAGATGTCGTAGCATCTTTTCATGAGTTATTTATTATGCATTTTATACCATAATAATCTCAGGTATGGTCGTGATGCAAACTTTATCGATATTAAAGCGATATTTAATAACACGCAAGAGAATGTTAGTATACAGTATGTAAATTATCTAGAAATCAAGGCGAGAACACCACCACCCCCTTTCTTCCCCTTTCTTAGTGTTTCCCACCACTACCGCATTCACATTCCGAGTCCATCCCCTTGATCCTTCATACCCCTTATGGCGACGCCACCATTACTTCTACGCTCTCCCACTATAAATTTCTTTAATAGCCTACGTCCTCTTTGCCCTACGATTATCCTTTCACTCCAGTGAGGCCAGATGCCAATTTAATCCTACCTATTCTACGCCAGCATTCACAAACTTATGTTCTATTGCTTATCGTAACCAGGATTTATTTTTGAAAGACCATAAGACATAGAAAACATTGCACTTTCCACTCCTTGCCCTTCTGGGAAATATAGATGTAGTTACCAGAAACATGTGATCCAAAATTTTCTTGTGTATGGATAAATAGATAGATAGACAGACAGATATATGTATAGATGGATAGATAGTTAAGAACGCTTTGAATATATATATATATATATATATATATATATATATATATATATATATATATATATATATATATATATATATATATATATATTTACGGTGTACTGTATACAATGTATAGATTTTCAATTAGTATAATCATACGGTAGGTAGTATTCAGATAAGCCTCATCGCGTCACCAGTCATGATTTTCGCGTCACCAGTCATGTTTTTTTTTATTATTATTATTATTATTATTATTATTAGCTGCTGTATTCAGCCGAGAGAGAGAGAGAGAGAATGAGAGAGTATCCAGGTCACACACGGCTTCTAATAAACCTTCAAAAGCGGTTGAAAAACTCACTGCGAGGCGAGGTCACACGTATAGAGGAGGTGTGTGTGTGTGTGTTGTGTGTGTGTGTGTGTGTGTGTGTGTGTGTGTGTGTGTGTGTGTGTGTGTGTGTGTGTGAGAGAGAGAGAGAGAGAGAGAAAGAGAGAGAGCCTTCCCCTCTACCTTCTGCCCTGCCTCGCCCTCGCCCTACCTCACCTTCACTGTGCCTCACCCTCGTTTTCCTTCACCCCGCCCTGCCTCTGCCTTACCCTGAGTCACCTCCGCCCTGTCCTGCCTCCACCCACCTTCCTAACCCCAGCCCTCCCTCACCCACGCCCTGCTTGTTCCTTATTCCCTGTCTCTGTCCGACTCCGTCTTACCCCTGCCCTTGTCTTACATCTTCCTTGTCTTACCCTCAGCCTTGCCATAGCCATTCCCAAATCCCACTCGGCGTCCAGTCCACCCCTAATCCTACCTTTTTCGCCCCTTCATCCCACACTTCTTCACCTCCGCCCTATTTCACCCACAGCATACCTCGCCCTCGCCCTGAATCTTCCCAGTTTTATCCCTAACATTTTGCCTTTCCCCTATCCTCTTTGCCTCACTATCACGTCCCTCACTCTTGAATTTCCCTGGTTCTCATCATTGTATTTTGAGTATCAGTGTAACGTATGAAATCCATTACATGACCGGCAGAGTGGGAACGTAGGCAAACATACGAAAGTACATACTGCAAGCACCTGCTTCAGTTACCTGTCACAACTTGGATGTGGAACCATTGACACAGACACAAAACGAAAGACAAGCACGCTAATACCATGTCACCGCAACTCCTTTCCCATCCTTTTCAAAACCAAGCCCCTTTCTGTTTTAAGATAGATTGCATTTCATGTCCATCTCCCATGCACTGCCTTCCCCTCAACCTTTTTTCCATCATTCCCTATTCTCTACACGTCTCCCGCCTCTTAGTTCTTTTATCTATACCTTGCCCACGTTGTCTCTCCCTTCATCTTTATCTTCTCCCTCCTTCACTCTCTTTACTCTTCTTCTCTTCCTCCCTTCCCCTTTTTTGCTTCTCTTGTCCTTCTTTCTAACCTTGTTCTCTCCCTTTCTGTCCTCCTTCCCCGGTCTCTGCCCTCCCCTCCCCTCCCCTTTTCTTACTTCCACCCATCCCATTTCTTCCTCTTTTCTCCTCCCCCCTCCTCTCTCTCTCTCGCTGAACACTCACCCTTCTTTCTCTCTCCTACTTCCCCTCTCCCTTCTTCTCCTTTCTCCCTCTCTGTGCCCTCCATTCCCTTCCTTTCAAACCTCCTCCGTCCTTGTCTCAACTCCTCCCACCCTCTCTCCTCTCCCTCTCTCCCACCCCAACCCCACGCCCCTCCCATTCCTTCTCTTCCCTCTCCCTTCCTCCATCCCTCCTACCCACCAACTCCCTCTCTCTTCCCACGGGCAGCGAACCTTGAATCGTGCCATCCACCAAAGTTAAACTACATTCCACAACCTTGACCCACACACACACCCTCTCAAATCCCTCGCCTATTCACCCACTCCACCCACCCACCCACCTGCCCACCTCACCCATTTACATATTCTTTTCACCTGCATACCTCTGTCTTACTCCCACCTTAATACATACATTATCCCATTCACCCTTCGTCACATCCCATCTGGGTACATGTCTATCGTTCCTACCGTTCTTTGCACACCATTCACACACTTCTACACTTTTACTGCTCACTGCCATATGCATATCTACCGTTCCCTCCCACTTACACAACTACTCACTCCACCTTCCTACCTACCTACATCCATAACTCACCTCACCTGTTTAAATACCCTACCTACCTACACAGTCCCATCTGGCTTTAATATCCGTATTTTCGACAAAAAAATGGGTACTAGAATCATTGGCTGCTCTGTAGCAAGCCTCCTCAGAAGAACATTAGGTCTGTTGCTGTTTGCTTTCCTTTGTATTCCTTTCTCAGTACATTTACCCTCTCCACTGCACACTTCTGCTCAGTGTTTGTCTACCCATCCCACTAGTCTACATACACCTACCCACCTGATTCACCCACCCATCCAACTTACCCGCTAACCCACAATAACCATAACTAGTCTTTCCACATGCTTGATCTGCCACTTACCATCATAAGCAAGCTTTGGCCAACAATTCTTGCCACTGTTATTTTTAAGAATAATTCTGGGTTTCCCTGAACGTCAGAGAGCATCTTTGCTTCTGATGCTACTCTGTTGTGTACTTCATTACGTTATCTACCTCTTATACAGTTTTAATGTAACACCTTGTATCACCTTATCCATTAGGGGTAGTGTTAGCGAATTTTAAATCGTGAAAATGCTAAATACTTCTGGTAGTGACATTTCACACCCAGTTCCAACAACGTATTTAGTACCAGCATCCACCCATTTAGTAACAACATCCAGCAACCATTTGGTACCGTAACAACATCTGCCCATTTGGTAGCAACATCCACCCATTTGATTGCAACACTCACCCATTTGGTAGCAACATCCACCCATTAAGTAGCAGCATCCACCCATATGGAAGCAACATTCGCCCACTGGGGAACAGCATCCATACATGTGGGTGCAACAACCACCAACCATTAAACAGAAACACCCATTCGTTTGGTAGCAACATTCACCCATTTAGTAGCAGCATCCACCCATGTGGTAGCAGCATCAAGAGACAGTAAGAATAAAATACGAACACTTTCTCCAGGTGAAAAGGATAATCCCAAGCATAAATCTCGCCAGCATAAACTTTTGTCTCTTAGTTGGAATCGTATTTATAATTTCTTTTATATCACAAGGTTCAGGTCATATAAAATTTGTTTTTAGTTGAATGTTCAGATAATATTTCAGAGAATCTGCATAAACTTGCTGATTTCCATTCTTATCTTTACGTTGCTTTTTTTTTTTTTTTAATCGAAGGTTCTGGGATCCCTTGAATTTATTTTTACTTAGTCAGTCGGCGTCGTTTGGGTGGTCCTAAAATGTGTAAGCCATTCAGTCCGGCGAAGTATTATTTTACGTCGATTGATTGCCAAGTTGTTTAGCAGTATTAACAAAGCGGCCAAGGTGTTCGAGTATGCGTACCAACCTCTAACAGAATGAGCCGTCTCCGCAACACGCAAGATAGAAGAACACAACATACGAAACCCCTTGTATTGCATAGTAGATTTTGTTATGCATAGTAGATTTGTTTTCATCAGTGGGAACTGGGCTACTCTCATAGCTTCAGTATTGTTTCGTTGTTGCATGAACTTCAACGAGCCTTAGTTATAATGTAGGAATGAGTCTCCTTGGTTACTAGTCAGACAGAAACTCCAGCCTGACCAGTACACAAGGCCATCAACCGTAGCTTAAAAGGTTAGGAATCTTGGTCAGGTTAAAAAAAAACACACACACTATAGTAACATATGGCCTGAGGTGAACTCACTGAAAATATATGTCTTGTTCTCGTGTTTGGTTGTTTAAAAAGACATCAGTAAAATAGAAAATAAAAAAACACTATCACCACCAATTCAAAGTTCAACATTCTGTTTTTCTGCGCCGTTTTACTGCTTTAGGAATCGCCCATACAATTACCTGCTGGAAAATTATCAGTTACGAATTTGTGTTCTTTTCGCGGCCGCAGAGAGAGAGAGAGAGAGAGAGAGAGAGAGAGAGAGAGAAAGAAAGAGAGACAGACAGACAGACAGGCAGATAAAAGGACAGATAGAAAGGCAGGCAGATCACACTAGTCCTAACCAGACTAGACCAGACCAAAACACACACACACACACACACACACACACACACACACACACACACACAGGTAGGCAGAGAGTGGAATTTTTCACCCCATGGTCTTCACACCTCCGTGGCTTCACCTCACGCTCAACGCACTTCTTTCCACCTGTCCTCACCGCCTGGGTACCTGTAATTAGTCATAAATTAGTTCCTTCACAGTACAATGGCCCTTCCATCTTACCTGTTCTTACCTTTCACTATTGCCTTTACCAGAGTACTAAATCCACTATTACACCTGACCTCATTTCAGAATTATGAAGGTAACATAACTTCCTTTTCAGATAGTCTTTGTCAATATTTTGTGTGTGTGCAGCTTTTAAAGTTGTTATTGAAATTAACTATAATGAAGGAAAAAGTACTTCACCTGTTGGATTATTGGCTCGATCTGTGGCTAAGATGAATAAATTAATGATATATTAAAAGGTTTTCTTTTATTATTTTCGGTATGAAAAAATGGATAACACAAATTTGGCAATATTTTCATTAATATAATTGTAATAGAAAATGAGAATGTTTAATGCAGGGCTCAGTACGTAGGAAAAATCAAAAGGAAAGAGAATAAGAATGAATGAAAGGAAATACAAAACAGGGAGATAAGTACAACGAAAAAATGAACACCCATGACATATCCCTGTGCCGGCCTTTTCTACGCGACCTTCTCGTAAAAATAATGAAAGCATCGTATATCTGTTACGAATGTCCCACTAGCAAATTAGGAGAAAATCCAAAGAGATTTTCTTATGCAAATCTTTCCTTATAATTTTAGGGCCGTCACAACCTTTCGGCATAATATGAAGTTACATTTTTACGAGCTAAAACATTTTGTAAGTAAATTAAGCATTTTTCAGTATAAAATGATATAGTTGGGCGTATCTTGAAGTTGCTAATGATTTTTAAGTAATATTCTTTATCCAGAATGTCTGCTGCTACTACGCCCCAATCAGCTTAATCTATCTATCTATCTATTGCCAGACGCCTCAATCCCGTTTGGGGTGGCCACAAACAAATCGCCTCCAAGTCGCCCTGTCCCCCGCCATTTCACTCCCCTGCTCCCAACTCACACCCCCCTCTCTCATATACCTCTCCACCCCATCTCTCCATCTCATCCTCGGCCTCCCCCTCCCTCTTTCCCCCTCCACCTCACTCACATACACTCTCTTCGTCAGTCTTTCACCCTCCATCCTCTCCACATGGCCAAACCACCTCAGTGTGTTCCTCATAACGCTTCCTATCACATCCACATCAACACCACAACGCTCTTTTATATCCTCATTCGTCAGCCTGTCTCTCCATGTGACTCCACAGGCTCCTCTTAAATAACTCATTTCCACGGCTCTCACTCTTGACTTGTGTCCTTCCAACAACGTCCAAGCTTCACTTCCGTACGTTAGAGTTGGTATCACAATACTGTCATGTAGTAACTTTTTCACTTCCATGCTCACTTCCCTGTTTCTTATCACTGCTTTCAAAGAACCAGCAACCTTTCTTCCCTGCTGTACCCTTTCAAGCACTTCACCCTCCAAACCTCCATCCTTACTCATCACACTACCCAAGTACTTAAACGTACTCACATTTTCCAATTCCTCACCATCCAACCTCGCTGTACATTCACTGACTTCACCTCTCTCAAAGACCATCACTTTACTCTTCCCTACATTCACCTTTAGATTCCGTTTCCTACACACTCTCTCAAACTCATCCACCAAGCCTTGCAGCTCTCCTTCGTCTTCACTCAACAACACGGTATCATCTGCAAACAACAGTACAGGGAGTTTCCAAACACTATCCTCTCTCACCAGGGCCACTCCAACATCCACTACCCTACCTTGTACCTCTTTTATTAATACTAGATTAATAAACTGAACACTATACTTGACCATAAGGCCATGACTGATTTTATGGTTATATAATTCCTAGGCCTATCATATTAGTAAAAGACAATGTCTAAAAGTATTATTTAGAACTTAATTTAATTGCCAATATATCAGCTACATCCCATCCTTTTGCCACTCCAACCCACTGTCAGACATTATGAATTTTAGTATATTTCGTATATTTTTCGTATATATTCTTAACTTTATTTTCCTAAACCTATCCTAACCTGACCAGACCTAATCTAGCCTAACCTTTAACCTAGCTTAACCCAGTCTACCTTTTGTCAAACTCCTTTTCCGCTCTCCAGTATTAACTTCATTGGCATACTTTTATAGCAATATTTTAAAAGGTTTTATGTTGTGCTGTACCTTTTAGTGCTTTTTTTTTTTCCAGTGGTTTTACATCTTCATAACTTTCGAAATGCTTTTGGCCACATAATTAAAATTTTAGTCGCAAAGAGAAGGGCAACCAATTTAAGCAGGTACTTATGGTACGCAAATGAATGTTGTATTTGTTCAGCTTGCATCCCATGTTACTGGGTGAGGTTAGCGACGATTCAGAGAGACAGACACATGCTATCCTAAATGCGCACTTTGGAAAATATCGTTAAAAAAAAGTATGGACATAAATTCACCTTTATGATTCGCTTTACAATAATACGCCAACCTTTTCCCTCCAACACCCACCTATACACCCTTGCACGCCGCCTCACCCACCTATACCTTCCCGCACCCACCCACACCCTCTCATACACCTTCTTTTTCCCCTTCGTACCTCCATGGTTCATTTGCAAGCTCAGAATCGACGACCTCTCTTTGGCGTGACCTGACATGGCCCTGCGTTTTGACCTTCCACTTTTTTAGCTCATCGTGGAGAGAGAGAGAGAGAGAGAGAGAGAGAGAAATATCCCGCCCTGTCATCAGCATAGTGAACAGCCTTGCTCCATTAACCCCTTAGGTCCAATGACGTTTTTTTAATTCTTTAATTTTTTTTCATTGTTGCTAAAGTCAGTTGATATTATTCAGTTAGGAGGGACCTCTCGTTGTGATAATGTTAATATATTGGTTCTCTCTCTCTCTCTCTCTCTCTCTCTCTCTCTCTCTCTCTCTCTCTCTCTCTCTCTCTCTCTCATATGTAAGCCGTGTTCCATTAAGTGCTACACGAGCCAGTTCCTGTTGAGCTGGTTAACACGTGAGCAAGTTTGGCCAAAAACTGGAATACAGAGGAGGAATTCAGGTGTCCCTTTCTCCTGGCCCGCCTGCCTATCTCCTCCCCCACCTTCCAACCTACCTGCCCATTACCCCTCTACTTACCAACCTATCTGCCTTCTTGCCTACTGCCTGTCTGTCTGTCAACCTGCCTCTCTGTCTACCCACCTACCTACCTATCTGCCATCCTGCCTGCAAGTAAATTCCTTTTTGTCTCTCTTCCTACGTATCTGTCAACCCAGAACAGAGTTGGCATACCGACAGAGAGGCGACAAAAGAATCTTACGTCTTACATTAATAAGAGTGATCTAGGAAAACTGAAAACCTTGTCCACAGCCTACTTTGGCATGACATAAATCTAAAGACACGTTTAACAAAAAAGATACGATCTTAATTCACAACCTCTGAACTGGTAACTATAATGGCTTAATTAATGCCTTGATTATTACAGTAGTAGAGAAGGAACGTTCAGAAACTTAGACAAACTGAAAGGTAAATTTTTAGTCACATAATGTTTTTTATACCCCTGTTGGAGAAAGTTTTATTCTTCCAACATACTTTTTCCGGGAGACAGAAATGAAGCGATTGAGAAACGTAGTCTCGATATATATTGTAACAGGCAGGTAAATGGAAATGTGACGGCAGTTGTTTGCAAAATTTATCTGAAAAAATTAGTATATCAGAAGTGACAAAAGACCGTGTACATTACTAATGAGTCCGTGGCAGCTGTAGGATGTTTAACTGCAGAGCAAGTTGAAATCAGACAAATCATTTTCAGTGTTGTCCGAAAAGTAATATATTAATATTCGGTATGACTGGGCACCAGTATACTGTTATTCCCCAGAAAATACAGTTTATCATACGGCCGCATGAGAGTAAGGGAAAGACACCCAAAGCCAGCTGACACTATGATATACGCATACCGACAGATAACAAGCAATCCCGTATTATTTTTTATTAATATATTATTAATAGAATGAGTAAAAGCATGGAACAAGAAGTCTCATTTAAGAGGCAGTAGCATATAATGAAGACATTAAACATATAACACTTAATGTAGAGAATGACTACACCATAAAAGAACTGGAATTATCATTTTAACATAAAACCGCTGCCCTTGAAGCTGCAGAATAGGAAGTTTTTAACCCAGTCTTAATAAAAACCCTGGACCAGATCAGTTCCATTCACGAGTCTTCAAGTGGGATTAAAAGTAGATATCAGATCCTTATGCAGGGTCACCCTCACTCATATGCCTCTCGATCTCATCCCTCCACATCATCCTTGGCCTCCTCCCTCTTCTCTCCCCCTCCTCCACCTCACCTCCTTCACATACATTCTCCTATAGTTCTTTCACTTTATTTCGGGGAAGACTTTCGTCCCGTATGTCTGTGGCAAAATTAAACAATAGCTATTACAGCTCAACATCCTTTCCGTATCACTTCTTCATGACTAACACGTTATCCTAATGCTCATCTATAACCACGGCTGAGCATTTAAGATGGAGGGAGGGCAATTTTAGGCCAAGCTTGTTAGTCTGTCCTTCATTCCCCATTCCCTCCGCACGGGCAGACCACCCCAGGGTCCTCCTCCTAAGACTTTCCAGCACAACCTTGAAAATACTGGGACTAAAAAGTGGGCAGTTGTTTCGGCCTTCCTCGGGGGCATTGGAAGTTGGTGCCAGTGTCAACTAACTAGCCCTCCCTCCCTCCCACATACTGGTTCACCTCGCCTCTTCCCCGTAGTTGGAAGAAATCGAATTCGATCCTCTTACCGGTCAGACTCTTGAGCAAGGTTCGTTTCTCCATTTGTCCCTGTTCATCCATTAATACAGGTGGGGACGTTGTGTGTGTGTGTGTGTGTGTGTGTGTGTGTGTGAGAGAGAGAGAGAGAGAGAGAGAGAGAGAGAGTGTGTGCCCAGTGTGCTTATTTGTACTATACAATGCTCTACCCTGCACTGCTCTTCCTCCCTTTAGCCTGCAGTGACCTCTCCAGTTAGACACAGCCCGGACCGACCTGCCCTGCCCTGCCTTCCTGGCTGCCCTGCCCTGCCCTCCTGGCTGCCCTGCCCTGCCCTCCTCTGACCTTCCCAGTCCTGCCCTGCCCTGCCCTGCCCTGCTTTCCCCTCCCTCAAACCAGCTCACCTCGCCCTCCCTCGCGCCGGTGTGTGTGTGTGTGTGTGTGTGTGTGTGTGTGTGTGTGTGTGTGTGTGTGTGTGTGTGTGTGTGTGTGTGTGTGTGTGTGTGTGTGTGTGTGTGTGTGTGTGTGTGTGTGTGTGTGTGTGTGTGTGTGTGTGTGTGTGTGTGCGTGTGTGTGCGTGCGCGCGTGCGTGCATGCGCTCTCGTGCGTATGTGCGCCCCATTTAAAACTGTAACCTACGGAAGTCTGACCTTGAAACATACGCCTCCGGTTATTAGTAAGAGAGAGAGTGAGGGGGTGGGGAAGAGTGTGTTATCGGATCCCTTTCTCCCATACATCACAAGTTCTGCACAAACCTCTGAATTGTCGGTATTTACAGTGTCCACTGTCTTAACATTGTTCAGAGAATCTCTAATAATCTGTTATGTTCTGTTTTCGTTAGAGATACAGTACTGACAGTCTGCTATGACTCACTCCCTGCTGTACGAAATATTCTGTCGTTAGCTGGAATGCAGTACTAGAGTTGTTCTAGCACTAAGAGGGTTAATGGTACCAGTGCTAACACTTACTGTATATTCCTGTACTCACTCTCAGCTGAATAAAATTGTCTACCATTGGCTGGAATACAATCCTAGGGTTATTTGGACCATGAAAAGGTTGAGTCCCTGGTAATTTATAAAAATATTTTATATATGAACTCTGTTGCTATTTGTAAAGCCGAATTGTCAGCTTCCTCAAATTTGCAGTACCATTTTGTATGGAAAAAATACCGGTATATATTTTGAAATTCATCATCGACACATCAACAAAATTTATTCTCTCTCTCTCTCTCTCTCTGTGCGCGCGAGCGCGTGTGTGTGTGCGCGCTTGCGCATGAGAGTGCGTGCGCGCGCGGGCCAGTTTTCATAAAAAGGTCTTGTTGCAGGGTTGAATGCATTCCTCCGTAAGTGTTTTCTCACGCAGTCCAGTCCTGTCTTTCTCTTTGCGTATGCTTACCCTCATTCATTTGAAGATTTAGCAAGAACAGTCTGGGGTGTATGAAATGCCTAATATTCCCTTCTTCTTTGTTTCTTTCACCTTGGCTTGACCCAAATTTTCTTCCTTTTGCGGCGTATTTCACGTAGCTCCGTGGCGGAATAAGATAATGGAACGGATCTCCATCCTTTCCAGAGTGCTTCTCTTTGACTAGCATCATATTCTAGTGTTACTATACTGTTGCGACCGACCATTGGAGATAGAGGGATGCTTATTTTAGACCAGGTAAAAAAAAAAAAAGTATAGATCACACTTACCTCTACTAATTAATATTAGGAAGCTGGGAGATGATTGGCATGTTTCGCCGCCCTTACAGTATGCTGCTTTACTCGTATATATATTGTATTGAGGAGGAAAGTGACTGTCTTGCCCTACGTATGAAAATAGACGCAGTGAAATACTAGGCATGCTTTTACCTCTTACTGTAAGAACATAAGAACATCGGTATGCTGAGGCCAGAGGGAATGTGTGAGGGTGAGTGTGGTGTGTACGTGTGTGTAGTCGAGTGTGATTGTACGTGTGGTCGTGCGAGTACTTGTGTGTTTGAGTGGGAGCGAACGTGCGTGTGTGAGGGGTGAGTAAAATCTGAGTGATTAAGAGAGAGAGAGAGAGAGAGAGAGAGAGAGAGAGAGAGAGCATTGTTAATATCATCATCGATTACATAAATAACACACCAGAGAATGTTACTGTGCCATACATATAATAAATTGGCAAGGAAAAGGTGCTAGGGAGCCATTCCATTGCACAGTCATCGTCATCATCATCGTCATCATCATTATCATCATCCAGAGTTCTTTTCCCACCTAAGCATGCGGTAAGAAATAAGAAGAATAATAGTAACAACAGTAACAATAATAATAATGATGATGATAATAATAATAATAATAATATAACAATAAAAAAAACTTTGATAATAATAATGAGAGACTTGTAGTGAAGGAGAATTTGAAATTTATATTTGACCCACACAGTTCGATAGGACTCAGTTCAGCTAAATATTAGAGTTAGGCTCGCAAGAGTAAGAAAAAATAAGTCATCAAGGAGTTAAACTTTATTAAAAGTAGCAAAGAATTAATATCAACATCAAGTATTGGTATATATTTAGACATCCCTTTCCAAAGCAGCGTTATCACCGTTCAGTACAATCAAATATAGCATAATTCATATCTGGCAAGACCTGTTACGTATACATAAACGGGTAATTTATCAACATATGTCTGACATGAGAGAAAAGTTGCAGTTCATTCACATTACTGTATATTGGCTGAGAATTTAGTCATTTTGCAGCTTCTTTCTCCTAGCTTTTTGGCAGAGTAAGACAATGATGCTGCACAACATCCCATCCATGTTGCTTCTTCGTGACTAGCACCATATTCTACAGTTAATCACTTGCAACAACTTAAGATTCAAGACGGAGAGAGGGCAGTTTTAGGCAGATTCAGAGTGAAAGGATTATACTACCTTATTCTGGTGCTCATCTCTTGTTACAGCCCAGAATTCAAGATGGAGAGATGACAGTGTTAGGCCAAGTTACATGAAAAGAGCACAATGAAAGTCAGCTGTAAAAAAAAGTGGACCAGCTCAGCATTCAAGATGAGGAGATAGCAATGCCAGGCCAAGTTAAAGTGGAAAGGATGTAATCAATCAGATATAAAAGAGAAGGCAGCGTGAAAGTTGTTTGTGAGCGTCTGCGGTTGTGGATGTCACTGGCACCACACCACACCACACCACACCACACCACACCACACCACACTACGCTACACTACACTACACTACACTACACTACACTACACTACACTACGGTACGCCACACCACACCACACTACACCACACCACACCACATCACACCACACCCCCATCTGCCTAGCCTGTTATTAAATACAAAAATATCTGTGGCTGAAAAATGACCTCCTAAGTTACCACTTTTTTCATTTTCTTGTTTTTTCTGCCCTTTTTTTTTTTCTTTTTTTTTTTAGTAAGGAAACTGGTATCGAACAGACGGCTCAGGTCACTGGTCTTGTGCTCATATTTATAAACTTTTTTTTAGATATCCAGACCATGGTGTGGAGAGCTGCTGTATTTCCTCAGTTTCTGGCTACTCTTCATAGTTTCTTTCAGCCAATTTTCAGTTTGGTGTCATTCCTTTATTTCTCCAGCACTTAACTTCAAATTTGATATGGTTGTTTTTTGGGCAACTACCGCCAGACATTCTTTTCTCGTTTTTTTTTATTTAGATCTTTTAAAGGGATTTACGGGATTTAGGGGGTCAAAGGTCAGACTGTACTGACATAAGTTTGGTATTCTATATCTTTATATGTCCATTGATCATCATGACGACTTACACAGATGTACGGTATGTCAGTGTACCGTCGCTGTACTGCATAGTGACCATCCTGCATTCCCTCAGATGACTGACTTCTCGCTGCCTCCAGTCTTCTAAACAAAATTTATTCAAGGATCTCTGATTGAACAAATATAGACTTTAGCTTTCTCCTTATTATTAAAAAAATTGAGGATATCACCCGAGGATTCTTTTCTCTAGGAAAAAAATACGTCCTCAGGCTGAAGGAGCTAATTCCACGCGTAATGACACACATGTACTCACACACACACACACACACACACACACATCCTCTTACATATTCAGTACGATATACATGTACTCACACACAAACACATCCTCTTACATATTCAGTACGATACCAATTTATTGTCACGACTCACCCTGACCTCACACACACCTGAATCATTAACCTCCTTGCACTATCCTCCTTATATAGGAATCCTACATATCAGTTCATGCATCCATCCACATCAGAACCCAGTCTAATAATCTGTCATTATTTTTACAAGCATTGCAGTAGTAGTAGTAGTAGTAATATTAGAAGTACTAGTAGTAGTTGCATGCCTAGATCCATCAGAATGTGAACTCATTTGACTTGAGGGTGAAATTACCCCTCTCCTGCAGCTCACCATCCTCCCTTTAGGGGATAGGGTGGTAACTGAGGGACGTGTATATAAGCAGGCAGCAAGACCAACCCGTCGTATTGGTGCCGCCACGTGAAGGCATCCCTCCAGCACTACCAGAAGGGAATATGTGATTATATTTATGGCAGTGCAAGATGGAGGCGTATATCCAGTGGCATAGGAGGGTTTGAAGCATCTCTTCCTTAGCGACATATTTTGCGTATTACACCATAATATTCTCCTGTATGTGATATGATTTTAATACTGACTTGTTTTGCGTCAATAACATACAGTATAAAATTATAGTGGGGTGCATAATAAATCGTTGAGGAAGAGGTGTCACGACATTTCCAAAGCCACCTAGTAATAGACCCATAAAGTTGACCCCTTCACCACGATGATGCAGTAGTTAAGCTTATTATTGCCACCTCCAAATGATTTTTTTTTTCAACTCTGGAATAACTCTAGCAGCCAGTTAGTTAGACGTATTTATTGAAGCCCCAATGTTCGAAACTCCTACCGCAAGCTTAATAAAATCGTCATAAGTTAGGAAGAATAAAGGAAGCTGATTAATGAAGGCTGTTTACCTAACTCATCTAGTGCGAAATCTCTACCCTGCGCAGAATAAAATCGTCAGGAGTTTGAGGATGAGGTGAAAGGGGAGAGAGAGAGACCGAGGATGAGATGGAGGGATGGGGAGTATAGATACGAGTATATGTATGAGAGGGTGTGTGTGTTGGAGAAAGGGCAGCTTGATGACGGAGGACAAGATGACAAGGAGGCGATTCGTTTGTAGCCACCCTTTCTGGGATCAAAGCATCTGGCTGTAGACAAACAGACAGACAGTCAGGCAAAGACAAACGGACTGACACAGGCTGACAGATAGACAGACAGGTAGACAGGTAGGTAGGTAGGTAGATATGAGATAAATATAAAATAAAGATTACATCACTTAACAATTAAGGAAATCTCCCGCTTATATAAACTCGACACGTGTTAGCCAGAGGAGAATACCTAAGTTGACTCCATACCAGTGCAGGTTAACGGCAAAGACTTGTATTTTAAGGAGCTATGGAGGTGTCGTAAAACCTCTTCCTTAGCGATTTATTCCGCACAATGCTCATCAATTTCTTCTTGTATTTTGACCTGAGTTGTTTTGTCACCTCTTCCTTAACGGTTTATTCCGAAAATTACTCTATTATTTTCTTTATGTTTTTTGCAAACTCTGTCGATATTAAAACGGTGGACGTTGCATCCAAAATAATATTAAAGTGTAATATACAAAATGATTCGCCTAGAAAGTAATGTTACGATGCGTCTTAGCCTCTCACAAAGCAGCTCAAGAGTGAAGCGTGTCTTATATAAATGCAGTGCCCAGTAAGATCAGATATTATACATATTCTACAAGGGATACGATCAGCATGAGTTTATTTACATCTAGGGACTCATACACCGTGGAGAGAGGGGGAAACAAACTGAATCCACCAGTCAGACCGGCCAGACTAGGTTTCTTTCAGACACGTTCTGGATGAGCTAACCAATGCACCACCAGCTCCTTCGTTCCACCGGAAACTCGACCGACAAAACTACCAATCAGCCTTTCACCGCCCAGGCTATGTAAACCCATACCCCACAACACTCGGGCCATACACAACTAACACAGACCCCTCTCACCCTTCCTTGATGGCCTTCACACACACACACACACACACACACACACACACACACACACACACACACACACACACACACACACACACACACACACACACACACACACACACACACACACACACACACACACACACACACACACACACACACACACACACACACACACACACACACACACACACACACACACACACACACACACACACACACACACACACACACACACACACACACACACACACACACACACACACACACACACACACACTCAAGTAAGACAATGGTAACTTAATAGCGAACAGAAGCGGGTTTCTGTCCTCTGCCGTGCACTATCTTTCAGGATCGTATTCCGAGTGGGATAGGAGGCTTCTTAACATCTCACCTTGAGCGATTTACTTTGTTTACTACACCTTAATGTTCATATGTATTCTGTTCATACTGATTTAATATCGATACAGTTTACATAAAAAAAGAAAGAAAAGGATAAATCATAAAGGAAGGTGTGTTAAGAAACCAAGAAAGCCACTTAGATTACGCCTTTCATTTTGACCCACAGCGTATATGGAGGTGTAATGTGCAGAGGTGTATGTCCAGAATAAATAGCCAAGAAACAGGTGTTAGGAAATCCAGTCACTTAAAATACAAGCCTCACTCCGACCCACGACGGAGATTTTTAAAGCCAGTATGGGGGGAAGGGAGACGGGGGAGACAGTCACTATCTTTCGTGTTATCGCTTGTTGCCCTTCACCTAAAATTTGTCCGTGGAAAATCAGGAACCAAAATGTTTTTAGGAGACAGAGAGAGAGAGAGAGAGAGAGAGAGAGAGAGAGTATTCACCTCTCCAGTACGCAATTTTACTGTTAATCATAAATGCCGATGGATGATTTTGAGAGAGGGAGGGAGAGAGAGGAGTTCACCTTTCCAGTACGCGATTTTTTCATTTTATTATTAATGCCGACTGGTGACATTCATGCGGCATAAGAGATATTTTCCGAAATGGAGAGGTCAGGTATAAATTCCACTATTTTTTGCAACACAGCGGGACTCATCTAAGCTGAATATAATCGACATAACCTAGGAGCAGTATTAAGAGACGCGGTCGTACATCAGAAAGGCTGCCCCATCAAATTAAAGGAACTGTGATGAAATATTGTTCCCTTTCATTTAAAATGCGTCACTGTAAAATTAACCCTTTTATTGAGATGAATTTTATTTTCATCATCATCATCCAAACTTCATTTCCCATTCTAAGTAGGGTGAGGTAGGGTTCGGAGAGCTTTCCTTCCCCCCACAACCAAGAAAAAAAAAAAGAGAGAGATTGAAAGAGATACTAACCAAAGTTTGCCCAGTTGAATGAGCCACACTCCCATTCACTCATCTTTCTAGCCCCTGGAATCCTGGTTTGACGATGAATAATATTAAGTTTCGGAGGGATTTTACGAACCGAGAAGGATCTTGTTGAGAATAACAAAAAGAAAATAGTCTTCATGGTAGAGAAGGAGTCAGAATTCAAACATATAAATACAAAGCACTCATTTAAGCCAATGTGCATATACAAACAACATTATCGTCAACGCCGTGTCTGAAAAAATGCAATTGCCGCCTTGCCTTCATTGCTTATGCTAATTTGCGACGCCTGTCATACATATGCATAGAATTTTATTACCTCCACTCCTCTGACTTAGAAATTTGGGTGAGGCAGCCCTCAGATGATAACATTAGCCCCTTTGATACGGCAATGTTTTATTATCATTATTATTATTATTATTATTATTATTATTATTATTATTTAGTAGAAGTAATAGTAGTAGCCTGGTACTAATTCTTGCGTCCGCCAGACGATTTTAGCTGGCTCCGAAGAGACTTTCCAAGCTGGAGGGATTAGATAGCGCCTTCAATAGTTCCATTTCTAACAGCGTGTTCTTTAAGCTGAAAAAATTGTCTTTGAGGAACAAGAGCAAACTTAGAAAGGATGTCATAGTTTTCAGGGGATTTAGTCTAGGAGAGGACGTCCAAACTGGAGGGATTTGATATTACCTTTATTAACCACTTAACTGCTGGAAATTTTCGCCATGCTGAGTGAAATCGTCTGCAAGTTTAAATAATTAACAGAACTAAAGTCTTTTTTTCGTTAACTTGGTCCTGATTTTCGTCTTTTTGCAGCATATTTAAGGTAGCTCAGTGGTAGAAAAAGATAGTTTGGGGATACATCCTCTCCACAGCACATCTTCATGACTAACATCATAATGTAGTGTTAATCTCCTGGGTTAATCTCTTGCTACAACTCAGTATTCAAGATGGAGACATGGCAGTTTTAGGCCAAGTTAAAGAGGACATAATATATCATGGCTTTAAACAGGTGCAAAGTCACGCGTACAGGATCACAAACATTCATCTTATTGTTTCTCTAGCTAAATAAAATTGACTGACGGTTGCAAGAGAGATAAGAAAATGGTCGAGCTAGAGAGGTCAGTCCTTTCCATCCTGTGACGTATTTTACTATTAACTTCTTGCTCTCTCAAGATAATTCAGTTCGATATAAGGGAGATCTCTAGTAGTGAAGGGGTTACTGAAGGCGATATCTAATTCATTTCGCCCTAATATCCTTTCCTAAGAATTTCATAGACCGCAAGTACCAAAAATACAATGAAAAAATCATTGGTTAGAAGGGCTAAAACAGTTTATATGAAAGACACTAATCTTTAAAAAATACGTAGAAAAAAGCACACTGTTGACATCACCAGGTCTATAAAAAAAGAAAGAGAGAGAGATAGGTATTCGTTCGCGTCCCTTCATTTGCATACACTCCCATTATTTTAACACCACCACCCATGTTGTGGCTTTGCGACTGTCAGTGTCTGCCTGTGTCGACTGAAATAATAGGCCTTGAATGCACGCCCAAGATTTAACACAATCTTCATATGCTCTCAGTGTGTAATCTTTCGTTTGTAGGCGGCAAATTTATATGTGATGTTCTTTATTCGCCGATCAGTAAGTATATCTTTTGGTTTGTTTTCCTGTTTCTTTATGTATATATATCTGTTTTTTTTACTTACGTTCTATCTGGTTCTCCATCATCTGTCAGCCTATCTTAATCTGTCTTTTTTTTTTAATCTAATTATCTATGTAGCTGTCTTTCCATCAATCTGATGTCAGGTATAAAATCCTTTAAGTCTCAATACAACTCCTCATCCCACCTCGTCCTCTACGCTAGCCTGTTCGCACCTAGAATAGAACTAGGGACCTGGAATGTAAATTTGACGGTCCAGTGCCGTCGTCGAATGAAATGTGTGAGTACTTTCCTCCTCAGACATATTCCCGGTCTCTTTTATGTAGTCAAAAACATGAAGTCCATTTGCTTTTCTTGCCTCTTTCAATGTTTGAGTCATAGACACTTAAATTTGACTTGGTGGACTGAGATGCATATTATCATTTATCCGTAAGTATAATTTGTCATCTTTGCACTGTACGTTTCATTCAAGTGTCTAGGAAGCCAGCAATGAGAAGCGGCAGAGGAGGCGACTGGACGTTTGTATTTGACTGAGGTCGATTAGCTATCAATGGAAAATGCAGACAATTTCGTGCTGTAAGACCTCAAACTGACAAGGATGTGTGTAGGGCTCGTCGGATGCGAAAGGTAATTGGCCTTAACCATGTGTCTGGCCTAATCACCGTCATCAGGGGTAATTAATGCTCATTCCCTGACATGATAGGTTACCTGAGGGCCCACTGTCATTTTTTTTTTTTTTAATATTTCACAAAGGGGGAAGTGTCTGGGGGGAAAACGTGGCTTCCTCAGGAAATATTTCTGAGGAATCGGTTACAGACGAAACGTTGAATGAAACCTGGGTCCATCTCTGCATTTGGTGTTTTTATTAAAGATTGAAAGGGTAGGCGAATAGATTGTTTGGTGATGAATGTTGATTAAAGACGTGGTTGATTAAAGGAGATCAGTGAAGAAGATCCAGGAACCACAGACATTTTGAGCAGAGTTGAAGTGGAATCGGTACACTTATGATGACTGTTCAATTTTTTATTTATGTAATTAACGATTCTGTAAGTACCAGTGAAGGGATGGCGTACAGAAGGGGCACGGGCACATTTTCATTGGTTGATTAATTTTAGTTGATGAAAATACTGACTACAGCACCAGAACACACACCACGACTTCACATCGACACGAGGAGAACTGAGCTGAGGAAGGCGATTGGGTGTGGTTATTGAGTAGTTCTGTTATAGTCGGCATTCAGTGTATGCAAACAATTACGCCATAAGAGAACGAGCAGAAAGGAAAAGTAAAGATAATATGAATGAGTGAATGATGAAAATATAATAGCCTAATAACCGGTATCTCTAATACCTAACAATACTTAGCCTTCTATCTGGCGTGTCCTGACGTAAAATGATAGAAATTATATCTAAGATGAATAAAATAATCTTAATGTATGAAGAACATCTTATACCGTTTACATTTTTGTAGCCTGCACTTTCCACAATGGATTATTTTCCCCATGCTCTCGCGAATTTTTGTTTTTTAGTTTTGTTTTTTTGCCATCGAGCCACGTGAAATAAACTGAAAGGGCGAATCTGGGCCAAGTTAAGGTAAAACAACTATACTCGTACCTGTCCCCAGTAAATCTTAAAAATTGCCAGAGAACTCGCTTGGTAATGTCGCATTAGGTGCTAGAAATTTGCAGCTGCTCTTGGTGCATCAGGTCGGACCGGAGTCTTATCGGGGGTTTCTCCCGATAAGCCACAACACAGGAGGACCGATCAAGTGTGTCAGGGGCGCTTCAGTAAGTACTTTTAATTTTCACCGCCCATTTACGTATTCTTTATATCACTCTTTACATTAGTCTTTCTATCTTTAATAGTAAAGGGGTTAAAGAAGGCTATAATATAACCCCTCCAGTTCAAAATTGCACTAAGTTAAACGACATCGGCTTGAAGGTGTTATATTAAAACCATTTCTTGTGGCAGTTGTAGCTCCAGACTTTTCAGGATGCAAACCCTATGAACTGCAGGCTGAAGCTGTTCACCTCCAGCATTGCCACTACTTTCGGAGGACAGGGAGGCAGTTGAGGGACCTGCTTCTCGGTTGTAGCGGTGTCACCGAGTGAAGGCATCCCTTTCCAGTAACAAAACCAGTAAAAGTTGGAAGTGAAAAGTTTTACGCTTGAGCAGCAGAACACGACCAAAATGGGGGTCGGAGCGACTGACCTATACGCAAAATTATCCTTTACAGAAATATACTTCCACTCTTTATTCAGGTATCGATTTATAGAGGTTGAAAAACATAATATAATTATAAAGGAAGTATCCACATACTAGAAAATTAGCAGTTTTGTATATTGTGAAATGGAGAGATCTGAACCAAGCCGTCAGGTAGAAACAGAAATAAACAAAAAAATATCTTAGTGAAGGAGTAAAAATAAGCCCTATATCCTTTTCTGAGCCATATTATTTGGTCGGAGCATAAATGAATACATAAGTAAATAAATAAACCTTATGCGTGAAAAAAAATGAAAGCCTTGTAAAAAGCGAAAAATCCTGCCCTGATCCCGTTTCGTGGCAAACACATTGCCGATTAAATATATAAATGCTCGTTAATAGGGCCATGTTTACAAGTAGAGAAGAAGAGAGAGTGGCTTCAAAAACTATCCAGTCATTGAATATTAACGTGTTTCATTGATTTCTCTTCACGTATATGCCATGATGATGATGATGATGATGATGATGGTAGCAATGTTACTGAAATAATGTACTCTTCCAATGAGTAGCGTGGATGAAAATGATATTACACTTCCGTACTCTTGCAGTGAGTAACGCGAATGATAACGATAATGGTGATGATGATGACACCTGATACTGGTACAACTCCGTATTACTGCAGTGAGTAGCCAGCATAAACAAGGACTGCTTATGAGAGATTGATGGGTGACAGTACCGCGAGTCACCACTAGGTACCGTTATACTGATGATCGCCAAAAAAGTTGTCAGAACACTGTTGAATCACTGAGATGCGGTCACTGGAAGAAATAATGGCAGTTTGTGGGAGATGGTGCTGGAAAGGGACGCCTTCAAGATGGCATAATCAGACGGCTTTGCTGCCCAATTACAGAAACGTCTCTCATCTCTCTCCTGATCCCTGTAATGTAGGATGAGGGCCTGCAGTAAGAAGGGCAGCAATCAACCCGGTTCACGCGTTAGATGATCCTGGGGCCACATAATCTGACAAATGTGCGCCATTTTATCACACTAATGAATCCACATACAACTGCAACGTAATTTTCTATACAATATTTCCATATCAACAGGAGATACCATTTTTCTTTTACTTTCTCTCGTGATGATATTTTGCAGCAGCGTAAAATACGGGGCTTCTGGCGTTTTGCTCTCTCAAAATATTTTTCTTAATCTTTTTTTCCAATCCACTAACCCTCATCATCCCATTAAAAAAAAAAAAAAAAAAAAAAAAAAGATATACAATTAAGGGAGGCAATTTCTCCTTTCTCCACTTCTTCAGGATAGGTGTGGCGAAGCAGGTGGGGTTGACCTTGAGTGTTCTAAGGCTGGTTCCTCTTGCATACCTTACCTAGCTTGTCCTAGATGAGAGAGAGAGAGAAGAGGGTGAGAGAGTACTGTATATCAATGCGCATCAGAGTAAGAAACAGACAGACAGACAGAAAGATAAATAGACAGAGACAGAAAGAGACAGAGAGACAAAAACTGGGCATGTGTCCCTGCCTTATCGTCATTCACGGCCGTTGTGGTGGTAGAGTGAAAGTGTTTGCGGTCATGTGGACGTGAGGCTGGGCCAGTCCACACAGCAGGTCCGCATATAGGAGCAACGGCGATTTTAGTTCTTTGTTCTGAATATCGATTTCTTTCATGGATTTGATTATCCAGTTACACACACACACACACACACACACACACACACACACACACACACACACACACACACACACACACACACACACACACACACACACACACACACACACAGCCTTGCTACTTTTTTCTAGTCTATCTTTGCGCTACTCTTATTCAGGCAGGTTCTAACATAAATCTCTCACGTTACCTCATCCTGATAAACGCCTTCAGGCTCGAATAACTAACTCTTTACCTAATTTAATCAGTCGGCGTTATCCGGAATAGAGTACTAGAGCTGTTCCGACAATGAGAGGGTTCAGAGTGAAAACATTAACGCTAAGCTGATTAAAATCGTAAGGTATTAGCTGCAGTGGGATACATAAGTTGTCCTGGTTATCAGAGACTTAAAAGGAATCAGTATTGACGTTTTCAGACACATAAAACTCTCTCTCTCAGCTGAATACAATCCTTTGACAGTATATAAAATGTAGTACTAGAGTTCTGCCGACCATGAAAGAGTAAACACGACACTCAGATGGCATATTCCATTTTATTCCTGCTTTTTTCAGACGCTTTCTGTCAGCTTAAAAGAGACTTTTCGAACTAAAGGAAAATCACGAAGCTTTTAATAACCTGAAAACTACAAAAGACATTGAAAAATATATGGTTGGAGGAGAGAGAGAGAGTGAGAGAGACAGAGACAGAGACGGAGACAGAGAGGAGGGGGGGAGGGGGGAGTTCACAGGATTCAAGAAGATAAGGGCGTCTGGACTGAGCTTCCGTCGTAAATGTGAAACTGGATTACACTAATAAACTTTTAACCTTTGACTCTTACTCTCAATACTTATTCTTAACCTGATCTTACAAGGGAGGATAGTAAAGTTAACTGTTTCTTGAGTAACGGGTGCATTCTCTCTCTCTCTCTCTCTCTCTCTCTCTCTCTCTCTCTCTCTCTCTCTCTCTCTCTCTCTCTCTCTCTCTCTCTCTCTCTCATTAAATCACCTTTACCCGTCTTCCCTTATCATGTCTATCTAAACCACGACCATTCCTCCCTCCTTTCCACTCTTGAACTTGACATACAAAGGCCATTTCTGTCGGTGGCGGGAGAAGAGGAAGACCAAGAAAGAAGTGAAAGGGTCGAATGGAGGAAGACCTGAAGGAGAGCGGTTTGAAGTGGCGGGAGGGAGTGATTACATATAGTTCCGTACGGTATATTTACAGACCAAACAGACCTTGCTCTCCTTTCCCGACGGCATGGCTTAAATGTAATAGGAAAACTTATTATTTATTTAGAGGTTTAAGAATTAGTGGAATTTAAGAACAGGTAGAAATAATTATCTGTAATACTGAAATGCCTTTGGGAAATTTGTCAAGAACAGCAAAAATTAGAGCTAATATTAATCCACTTACCTTAAAAGATATCACTGGCTTTGCTAGTCACCGCACGTATTGTTTTTTATTGTTTTTAACAAATGCACATGTCGAAAGGAACTTAGATTTTTTTTTTTCCTTCGGCCACCTTGAATATACTCTGGAATAGGCACTTGTCAGTAGCTTCTGACATATGATTATAAGAACGTTTGCTGAAGTAAAATTATATATGAGACAAGGTTCCTTAGAGATGCCCTGGAATGTAATAGTTTAGAGGCATTTACTGTTTGACCGCCCTAAATTAATTTCAGGACTGGACGCCTGAAATTAAATTAGGTGTACCAGAAGCGACCACAACTTACAACTCAGGGGTGAGATGCTTGAACATATTTACGTGTGATTTCTTGTCGCAACCCTGATTTATTTTTGGAGGAAGGCCAAGAAAAGGAGAGTGCAAAGTCTTCCTATGTCTTCTGTTCCCCCTGCAAAAATGAATCTTGGTTACGAGAGAAAATTTGTAGTAGGATTGTGCATTGTTTTGGCAAGAAGGGCAACGAAATGAGTCTGCTGAACATCCATTGCCTGTAGATCTTCCTGCAAAAACAAATTTGCTATGTTACGACAGGGAATCGATCGTAAATATGTTCGAGAATCCCACCGCAGGGCCTTGAGAGGTAATGGCCGAACCGTGATAGGTCGCTGGGTGGGATAGTGTGGGGTGGGGCAGGGAAAGGTAGGGTCTAAAAGGGTGGGGTAGGATGGGGTAGTGTAAGGTACAATTGGATGGGTTAGAGCAGAGGTGTGGAAAGAGGAAAGTACGGTTATGTAGGGTAGGGTAAGGATAGGGTAAGATAGGGTAGGTTTGTTGTAGGGTAGAGTACGATTGGATGGGTTAGAGTAGGGAAATGAGAAAAGGAAAATGCCGCTGGATAGGAGAGGATAGAGTGGTGGCAGGATGAGGTAAGCTTGAGAAAGGTATTGTTGGGTGTGGTGTGGTAGGACAGAACAATGCTAGGGAGGATGTGGAAGCATAGAGAGATGTATAATGAGGTAATATATATGTATGTACATGTATGTATCGTAGCTGCCGACATGTACACAGAATTAGGTACTATCGACTGGGGAGAAGCATAGTAAGATGTGGTACGGTATGGTAGGGTTGGGTACGGTAGAGTGGGATAGGGGAGTAGGCAAGGGTAGGGTAGTGTTGGGTTAGGTGAGGTGGTATTGGGTCGTATGGGGTGGACTGGACTGTGATAAGGTGAACTGGAAACGAGAAGGGGTAGGTAGAGTAGGGTGGAGACAGGGCAGCGATGGGTAGCATAGGGTGGAGTAGGGTAGGGTAGGATGAGGGCAGGGCAGGGGAGGGTAAGGGAGCGTACTCGTACAGTAGTGAAGGGTAAGACTTGGGTGGGGTAGTCTTCCTTACTAGCCTCCTCTGCCCTTCCCGTCCTCATTTCCTTCCACCTTGTTCCACTTGGCTGCCCTCCCTTTCCATCTCTCTCTCTCTCTCTCTCTCTCTCTCTCTCTCTCTCTCTCTCTCTCTCTCTCTCCTACTTTAATTTCTCTATCTCTTACGTCTTCCTCACTTGACTACCCCCGTCATCTTATCTGTCACATTTTCCCTCTATTATTTTTCCATTTACGTCTTTTCGCCATGACTGAACTCTCTGTCCTCTCATTATGCCTCTTCTGTATCTCTTTTTTGATGCGATTTTTATTTCTTCCTCAGTGTTACTTTTTCCTACACATTGATCTCTTCAGCCTAATAATATATGTCAGATTGAAGACAGAGAGAGAGAGAGAGAAAGATTAGGTCGAGCCTTCACTGATTCCTTGATGATGATTATGATGATGAATCCCTTGAACATGAGAGCCCATTCTCAAACAGAATGAAATCGTGTGGGAAAATCTAGAATAAATGGAAATATACGTCATCGAACTGCAGAAATTAAATGATGTAAACCACTGTTCCTTAGCCTCGACCCCTCCTGTGTAAAAAAAAAAAAAAAAAAAAAGCTTCCACCGCTTCCCCCGTTTTCATTTTCATTCATTTGGTTTACTTGTTTTTCTTTAATTTTTTAAATCTGATTTACCAGTATTTGTTTCTCTCTCTCTCTCTCTCTCTCTCTCTCTCTCTCTCTCTCTCTCTCTCTCTCTCTCTCTCTCTCTCTCTCTCTCTCTCTCTCTCTCTCTCTCTCTCTTTAACATTTTAGCCTATTATCCTATACGGCCGATTGCTGGGATGTGTGGAAGTTGGGAGAGAGTTTTCTGTTTTGCTCACCATTTCTTATACTTCTGTAATTAGATTATTATTATTATTATTATTATTATTATTGTTGTTGTTGTTGTTGTTGTTGTTGTTATTGCTGCCTTTAATAGACCATAATGCCTGTGTAGTTTGTTGATATGTAGCAACCTATTTCTTTGTGTTCATCAGCCTCTCACTTTCATCTTATTACTTCCCTCCCTTTCAGTTTCACAACCTGTTCAGGGCGTGTATTCATAAAGGTTCTTAGCCGGTTTCGTAGCACCATTTCCCTAGCGATTTGTACTGCATATATCTCGTCAGTGTCCTCTCTTATGCTAATTTTTGCGTGCTATATCAAAAGATTTCTTAGCACCTCTTCCTCAGCGATTTGTTACACCTCAATATACTCTTATATTTTAATCATGCAAACTGTTGATATCGAAGCGGTAGAGTTAGCATGCAAGAAAATTTTAAAGTACAGTATACTAAAAAAAATCGCTAAGGAAGATGTGCTGCGAAGCCTCATATGCCACATAATATACGAGCCCAAGTCCCCTTAGTACTGATTTATTTTTTTCACTCAAATTTACACCATCGCCGCACTCTAGTTAGGTCTTGAAATATACGATGTTAAGTTAAAGATATAAGCAAACGCAACCTAGGCTAAAATAATAGTCGTAGTAGTAGTAGTAGTAGTAGTAGTAGTAGTGGCAGCAGTAGCAGTAGTAATAGTATTAGTAGTGTTAGTTGTAGTTGCCTCCTTGAGCTCATGTGAACGTGAACGCGGTGGACTGCAGGCTGATGTTACCCTTCTCCAGCGGTTTATTATAATCCTGTTGGGGGATAAGGAGGGGATTGAGAAACGTTTATATAACCGGACAGCTCCACCGTTTGGTCATATCGGTGCCACCACGTGAAGGCATCCCTCTCCAGAACGTAGGCTCAAGAATGTTTACAAATACGATTCATAAATACGAGTCTGTGAGCTTACTTCTTGAAACTTTAGTCCTTTCCATTCCTCAACCAGTTCTCCATCTTATTTTTTTTTTTTTTACTTCATCCTTCAGTAATCATTTCACTCTTACATTTCCCCTTCCCTTCCCGCTTACTTTCCAGTCTTGTTCCACTTATTCACCCTCCCCCCCCCCCTCTCCCTCTCTCTCTCTCTCTCAACAGTTTTTACCCCCTGTCTAAAATTGCCTTCATACTGTCTTGAATTTTGAGATGTAACACTAGGTTAAAACGAGACTGTGATGCTAGTCATGAAAAAGTCCAATGGAAAAAATGTACAGTCACAGCATAGACTTTTTCTGCCACTGAACCGTATGAAATAAACTGCATGAGAATGACAATCTGGACCAGTGAAAGTGAAAAAACTGCAGTTGTGATGGCATCAAATAATGTCCCTTTTTCCAACTTGATTTTGTCCCTTTACATTTCAGTCACATCGCTTTCAGACGATTTTGTTCAACTAAGGAGAAACGCAGTCAGGTTGGTGACGGAAGTTGTGTTTAATCTTCCAACCACAGAGATTCTTTTTCTTGAACTGAATAAAGTCGTCCAGGTGTAGGCAGAACATTCTATAAAAGTTAGCAATAGGATAAAGAAAACTGCTACCAACCCTTTCGGTTCGGTGGGGAGGGGGGGACTCTCCCAACCCGAACGTAATCGTCTGGGGTTCACAAGAATGAAGTTAAAAGTTGTCAATATCCCACGGCAGTGCAGCATGATTAATAAATAAAATGCAAAAGTTGTTAACTATACGTATTCGTGCCACCCCATTTCACACATAATTTATCGTTAGACTTATAGAAAAAAAAAAAAAAGAAAGCCTAAATAAAGCGATTTTTTTTCTTCGGGGAAGAATTACACTTAGTGTGGAATGAACTGATGGTGACATGAAGCAGTGGCACCTGATTGAAAGTGTGTGGAAAATATAATAAAGAAGAAAGAACCTGAGCAAAGACAGTGTGATATCAACTACATGATGCCAATCGTAATACTAAAAAAAGAATAAAAAAAATCATCGTTGCGAAGGAGTTAAGGGAGACATTGCTACCACCTTCATTACTCGTGGCAGGAAGAACAAAACATTTATAGTTTGCAGGGATCAACATTCTGAAGTCGTTTTCCATCCTCACTGTGACCCATTTTACTGTCCCTCAGCCTGCACAGCCAGTTTGTTGCGCCAGCTCAAGTTATCATCAGTCATCAACCTCCCACTTGTTTTAATTGCCTCTTAAACCTTTCCACGAAAAGTCGTTTATGTACCTTTTACTTATATTTATGACTATGGCCAGTTTGCTTTCTTCTGAGGGAACTGAACCGCTCCCACACCTTGAATATTAACTCGTGGTTACCTGAAATTCGATGAGCTCTATTTACTAGGTAGGAATGACTCTCCTTGGTTACTAGTTATATCAGTCTACCAGTCTGACTATGGATTGAACGGATTTTTGTTAGGTAAAAACACACTGACTGTAGGAAAGTTTATGTGAGTGAGGTAGAAGGAAAGACGGGAGTAGCGAGACCAAAGATGAGGTAAATGGACGGAGCGGAACCCTTTCCCTATCTCGTTTTCCCCAGTATTATAATCCCAGCTCAAACCAGACAATTTTACCCAGCAGATAGTGAGTCATTGGAGCTTGAGAGTGCTAATATCAGTTGTCTCCCTCCTCTGACGTCCCATTCGTTCATCTCGTCCTCTCACTGGCCAATTATCTCACCTTAAATCATCATTAATCATCAACCTCCCACTCACAAGTTCTGTTTTAATCACCTGTTAACAACTGCTTTCTCGTATAAACATTCAAAGCTTCGAATATCTTTGCACATTTACTCCTCGCCCTCCTGACTGCCCATTCATCACACTTCAAGATTCCATTAATCATCAGTCTGCCACTCGCCCTCTTTGTTTAAATTTCCTCTTCATTTCCTACCCACAATCTTCTGTAATACCGACATCCAGAGTTTCTAAATTAATCTTATTTTTTCCCACTCATTCAGCTCATGTTCAATGCTAAATTAGTTTTTTTTTTTTTTTCCAAGCCTTAAGTATTCATTAATAATCACCATTCTGAACTCACATTCTTTCTTCAGGAGAATCATTCCACAGTGTCTTCATACCAGCATTCCAGACACGATATTTCTTTTCCACAGTGTCTTCATACCAGCATTCCAGACACGATATTTCTTTACACATTTCCGTTCCACTCGTTCAGTTCACCACTCACCCTAATCACCACATAAAGACTCCTTTTATTATCAGCCACTCATTCTCAAGCACATTTCCCAGGGGTGACCAGAGCCAGACTTTGACTCAATATGGGCGGCTATTGAGACGGTATTGACTTACGATTTTGTTGTTTATCCATTGTTCCTAAGTGCTCACGATGGACTTGTATATCTGTTGATGTTTTTGTAGCACCTTTTTCATTATATCACCACCACCATCGTAACCTTATTCCCATTGCAATCTCCCGTTAACCCCATTAATTTCTATCCCATCCTGCCACATTATCATCATCATCATCATCATCATCATTAGAACTTTATTTGCCATAGCAGGATCCCGCTATTATCACTATCACAATCATCATTAGCACTATCATCACCTTCATAACCTACTTGCCATAGCAGGATCCCGCTATCATCATCATCATCATCATCATAACCTCATTCCCAGTGCAGGATCCCGTTAACCCCATTAGTTTTAATCCCATACTGGCGCTTAATGAATCCTGCCCCACCCTGACCCACCTCCTACAAACCCTGTCAGGTCACTCTCACTGTCCTCTACATTATTCAGGCCTGATTACACCCCCTCTCTCTTTGTTTATGTATCTGTTTCTGTTCTCTCTCTCTCTCTCTCTCTCTCTCTCTCTCTCTCTCTCTCTCTCTCTCTCTCTCTCTCTCTCTCCTCTCGGGGGGTCTGAAAAAGGTGTAGAATTTAGGGAGGTAAGAGTGAGTGAGCGTAATTCAATAATCGTTAATTACCAGGTAAGAGAATTAGTGCCTGATAATTTTGTGATAATTACAGGGGGCTGAAACGGATGTGTGACGGGCGATGCGCTGTTATATTGATCGACTTCAGAATTTTTCAAGTTTTATATTCTAGTTATTCATATTATTCTTATTTATATTATTATTGTTAGTAGTAGTAGTAGTAGTAATAATAGTAGTAACTGTAGTAGCAGCAGTAGAAGTTTTGGTGGTTGAGGTGGTGGTGGTATTATTATTATTATTGTTATTATTATTATTATTATTATTATTAATTCAACGGAGAAGTTAAGCATAGAGTATTAATATTATACTTTATTATCTGAGTTATCAGAAAAAAATAGTCTTGTGATCTCCTGTGGACATAAATAATAGCTTGTGTATTGGTAATTGAAAATAATTTGTCTTTATAATACAACTAAATTAAATAATATATAGTGTTGTAAGTGATTATAAGCAGTGGTTCATATAATCACCAATAATAAATGGATTCACTAATTATGTTTGATTAAATGTAATATTTATTTGAATGTTATATTCATCTAAATTTCTCGCATGGTTGATCGAAAAAATATTCATATATTTAACAGTATACACCAATATACTGTACAGAGAGAGAGAGAGAGAGAGAGGGGGGGGGGTACACAGAAAGGTAGAACAAACCAGACACTGATTACAATACCATTTGGACCCCAGACATGAGACTCACGCATTGTCGGGAGAAAAGTGCAGCTAGATAAAGAGACAGAGAGGTACACGGACAGACAAAACAAAGCAGACGGATTAAAATGCCACCCGTGTACCCAGGGAACGTTGATGAGTTGAATGCTTCTTGTCGTTCCCGTCGGCAGCGTGAATCTATTAAGCTTTCGTTGTCTTGCCATAAGTGTAGTTCGTTGTGTTTAGTACTCACAGACTTCTGCTACTCACTGTCAGCTAAGTAAAATCGTTTAATGCTATGAAGTTGTCCTCTCGATTAGACAGTTAATAGTACGATTATAAACATCGTCAAGCTCCTATGGTTCAAAAAATCGTCTAGCGTTATCTGGAAAAGAATACGAAAGTTCTTTAGACAAAAAAAATAATTTAGCAGATGTTTTCTCCTTTTGTTGCTTCTTTCTCGTAGGTCACTGGCAGAACAACACAATACTATGGATCTATATTCGTCCCATACAACTTTTTCGTGACAAGCACCGTAATGTCCTCTTGTTACAGCTCAGCATTCAGGATGGAGAGACGGATATTTTAGGCCAAGTAAAAGTGAACAGAATAAGACATTGTTACGGCTCTACGTTCTTCCCATACCACTTCTTCATGACAAGTAATGTGTTCTAGCGTTAATCTTTTGTTACAGCCCAGCATTCAGTATGAGGAGAAGGTCATTATAGGTCAGGTAAAAGTGGACAGAATAAGACAATGCCCCGGCTTAACATTCATTCCATACCATTTCTTCGTGACTCATACTATGTTTTAGTGTTAATCTTTTGTTACGGCTCAGCATTCAAGATGGAGAGATGGCAGTTCAATAGAAAGTTAAAATGGACAAATTGGTCTAAAGTTACATAAGTACATTGTAGTACCATTCTCTTCTAAACTGTCATTGGATTTGTTGTTTTATTTAGATTTCTCACTTACAGTTCAGTACAAGCTGTCACTCTGGGGAACGTTGTTGCTGAAGATCAAGTAAGGATGGGTACAAGAAACCAAGGTGTTATACTGGCTCATTATTATTATTATTATTATTATTATTATTATTATTGTTGTTGTTGTTGTTATTATTATTATAGTATTATTATCATCATCATCATCATTATCGTCGTTGTCGTCATCGTCGGCGGCGGCGGCGTCTTCGTTATCGTCATCGTCATCATAATTATTTTCATTATTTTCAGTATGTGCCCTTCATGCCCTCTTTATATTACGGTACTGTTGCACAAGAACAAGTCATATTATATTTAATAATAGTCTTAATCTAGGTTAGCATGCTATTACAACTTTGAGATTCACACAATCATGATATAAGCAGCCAACCTTATCCTCCAGGCCTACTTTCTACGTTGTTAAGATCACCCCAGTTTTTGTAAAGGTCGTTATGTGACGTTTTATTACGTTCTTGTTTAACTGTTCACATGCGATAACATTCAGATGAACTCGGAGTAAAAACAAACCACAACACTATCACCACGATCACACCACCACCACCATCACCATCACCATCACCATTACAACCAATAACAACAACAGTGTTAACTCCAGCTATTCAATGTTTTCTACCTCCAGACGATTTTTTTCAGATTTTTGCGATTATATTATTTGCTACACTCTTTTTATGTTAGTTTGACTCAGATTTTCGTCCTTAGGCAGTTTATTTCGTGTAGGTTAATGAAAAAAGTACTAAGGCTCCACATCCTTTCCATTGCACTTCTCAATGACTAGCATCATTCTAGCGTTAACCTGTTTTTTTCAACTGAACATTCATGTTTAAGGTATGACAATTTTTTAGGACAGTTTAAAGTAAACTGAGCTTAATTTTCCTTGTACAAAAGGCACAGTTGTACAGGTAATTTTTTTTATCGTACTTGGTGGCCTAGAAAATTTAGCATCATCACCATCAACATCATCGTCATCCCGACCTCTTTTTCCCACCCAAGGATGGGGTGAGGTAAGGTCAAGAAAATATGCAAAGAAACACGATAGAGGGAAGCCTAAGCAACAACATGCGTAAAGAAATGGGTCAGACACTCACTCACTTACTATTGAAGCCCCCGCAATCCTGTCTCGAATTCACAACTGAAAAGGGAGGGGGGAGGGAGGGGGAGTCTAAACCAGCTGGATCCGCCACTGGGCTGGGGGTACTGGAACATCCTTATATTCTTTCTTGAACTCAAAAATTCCGTACATGCATATCAGTAAAACGGTATTATGGCGCGTCTGTTCCAATCTGATGAAGACTCCTAAGCCCTTTTAGTTAATGGCCAAATGTGGTTGAGCAGTAACCAGTTTAAATTCATTCCTGCCCCATAACTTAGGCTTATTGAATTTCATGTAACTGCGACTTAGCATTCAGGTTGTTGCAGCATCCCAGTTACAGAAAGTGAAAAACAAACTGCATATAATCCCGTTTGCTGCAAATTAACGTTTTAATTCAGCTACCACTTTAAAATTTAACCACACTTCAGGAAAATCTAAGACTCTAAAAATTTTAAACTTATGTACATTAATCTTTCCGCCACGAATAAAGAAAGGCATATTTTTCCTAGTTTACAGTGGGTTATAACATGCGGTCCACAGAAATTCACCGCAGTCAGAGGATTTAAAACAAAATTCGTATTCTCATTTCTACACTGCCTGTCAGCATTACGTATGTTATAATCAACCTTGTCTACCGTAATTCTGTGCACGTGTGGCTTTCATCCCGTGAACACGATTTCATACTCAGGCTCCTGTGACTCATCGCAGTTGAATACAACCTTGTGGAGTTTAATGGAATAAAACAGAAGAGGTGCCCTTATCTTGAAAGAGTCAGTGTTGATATTAACAAGTCTCATGCTCTCTTACTCACTCCTAGCTGAGATGATAATAATAATTTTGCGTTTCTTGAAATAGAATTCGAGTTATCAAAGTCACAGAGAGTTGAATAAGAAAAGCCGATTCCTAGCTCTCAGTTCCTCGTCCCCATTTCCACGTCGGCCCTTTTACATTAAGCATATTATACCCGCCCTGTCTGATGTAACTCCGTATGCAAATGTGGCTTTTATCCTGCGCACACGACGAAATAATGCAAAAGGTCGCTGCATTTACGAGAGGTTGAACTATATGTAAGACTATCCTTTTTTTTTTTTTTCGATTTAAGCCTTTCACTATGATGACGCGTGTTCAGCATCATTCCTCCCCCTCCCCCCGACGATATTATTTAGATTTATAAAGACTTTTCAAGCTGGGTAAGTCAGATAAAGTCTTCATTAACACCTGCAGTCCGATATATTTTTTTTCTGCTTATTTTTGATACCTTCAGACGATTTTGTAAAGTTTAGGAAAATAATTTGAAGTGACAGGATTTGAAACAGTTTCCATCAAGAACTTCACACTCTGATTTCTCTCCTTAGGTTGAAAAAAAAAACTTTGTGAAGGTAGCAAGAATTGAAAATAAGTAATCAAAATGGAGGGGTTAAAAACACAACCTTAATTAATTACGAGGGGATTTTCCTGGGATGAATAAAATCGTCTTATGGGAGACTCATTAGAATGAAAAAATATGCCATCGTAGTGAAAGAATTAGTAGTGCAAAGAGTTCGATCTGCTTGCAAGATGTTGAACAATAAACGCGTCTATGCCGGATTTTCGATTGAAGCATTCAGATTAGTGGCGCCCATAAATGTTGAAGAATTGCAACACGAATCCAGTTCAAAGAAAGTATTAAATGAGGTAAATGTTCAGAATGGTATTTATTATTATTATTATTATAATTATTATTATTATTATTATTATTATTATTCAGCTTAAGAGAGACTATTCGAATTTGAGGAGATACAGAGTTAACTAAATTCCTTCATTACTGTTGGCCCTTCGTAAGCTGAATAAAACCGTCTGGTGATAGTAAGAAAAATAATTAAGTTGTCCTCAGGCTGAAGGGGTTAAGATACTGCATGTCACCCCTTCATTACGAGAGGTTTTTGTTTATATTGTTGTTAAATCCGATGCACTGCAGGCTTAAGTTTCCCTTCTGCAGTTCGCCCTCTTTCTCATGTGGGGTAAAATAGTAGCTGAGGGACGTTTGTATAGCCTTGCAGTGGAGTACCATGGTTATATCGGTGCCACCATGTGAAGGCACCAAGGTGAGAGAGAGAGAGAGAGAGAGAGAGTGTGTGTGTGTGTGTGTGTTACATGGGTACACAGACCACACAGACCTTACGGCCCCTTCGAGGCGGTCCGGCGACAATACTAATACAGTGTTATAATTATAGGAGCAGGAGAAAAGTATAGCACAGCTGGAGAGAGAGAGAGAGAGAGAGAGAGAGAGAGAGAGAGATCCACGCACCCAGTGTAAAAACCATAATGTGATATAGAGGGGGAGGCCTGGACAAAAGGATCTCCAAGCCTTCATTGTCGTTCTCGGTCTCATTCTCCTCCTCCTCATAAATTCACCTAGAAGGTTTCAGACCCCTATATAAGTGTGTGTGTGTGTGTGTGTGTGTGTGTGTGTGTGTGTGTGTGTGTTATACTAAGGAGGCAGTCACACTACTATAGAGGGTTTGTTTTTAACTCGAAGTAGATCCCCAACTCCTTTCAACTCGGTTGATGGCCAAGCGCAGTGAGATAGGGGGATCGATCTGACTGGTAACGAGGAGACTCATTCCTGCCACATAACGAGGACTTAGTGAACTTCTTGCAACCACAATTTAGTACTCAAGCTGTGGGAATGGCCCAGTTCTGTCATGCGAAAACAAACATAATATTTGTGCTCTGGTATTGAGATTTAATATACCTCTTAGTTCTGCAGAAAGGTATGTAATGTAATACTGAAATATGTATAAACGCAAATCTGGTGCAGTGATAAGATGCTTCAATATATTGCCTACCACTCTGCTGATGCTGAAAAATATCAGAGTAATCCTTAAGGATTTACCCAGGTGAGGTGCGTTCTCTCTCACAAACCAAGTTTCTTTTTTACAGCCATTGACGTCATCGGAAAGTTGGTAATTTAACACTTCCGCTCCAGATCTAGATATACGTACTGTTGTGTAGCGAAAATTTTGATAATCACAATTAACTTTATCAGTGTTTTCAGCGATATGACAAAGACATAAGTACAGTATTATTTCCATTGGTTTATGTTGTTTTTAGAAACATATGGAGGCTTGTGGTACCTTACTCTTTGGCAACTCCTTGTCAGAGGTCCAGTTCCTCTGAATCAAGGGCGCAGAGTTGCAAAAGGTAGCGCTTATGTGCTACGTCAAGAAGCATTCCATGCCATTAGAAATTGTTTTACGACTAGCGAAGAGAAATTTAGCAACATATTTGACATTTATAAACAGTTTTCGTGCCATTCCAAGGACTTTAGCAGTCTATTGGTGAATTTCTAGAAAATTTGACATTACTGTTAACAATTCTCTGGAGCTTTTATCAACTGGGCGACGGTATAGCGAATTCTGAAAGCAAATGTAGCGACATTTGTGGATCAGCATATGGCGACTCTGCTGTGAATCAAGGGCGGGTGGAGCTAAGTTAGTCTCTGGCAGAGCTTGTTGGTCCTTTCACTGCTTAGCCTTGACTATCCGTGTCAGAGCCTGGCAGCCTAACCTCTCCAGTTTTTGTCCAGGTGACCCCAGGAGCGAGAGAGACCGGCCAGAACGAGTCAACCAGCTACCTGGAGTTGCCAAGTCGAGGAGTTTCCCCGATATCAGGGGGGAAACCTAACATTAACATTCAGGCTCCCATGACTCACTCCCATATGAATAAAATCGTTTAGCACTCAGGCGTCAATGACTCACTTTCAGATGAATAAAATCGATTAGCATTCAAGTTTCAATGACTCACTTTCAATGAATAAAATCGATTAGCACTTAGGCATGGACTCGCTTCCAGATGAATAAAATCGATTAGTACTGAAGCTCCTGTGACTCATTCAGCTGAACAAAGCCGTCTGGTGTCAGCTGGAATGTAATACTCAGAGATTTCACAAACTTAATGAGGAAAATCCCGATCGACCCCTATTGAGATGTGCGAGGTCTGTTGTAGGTCAATAATAATTAGAGTAAGGCAGTAAAAGGTTTGTGTGTGTGTGTGTGTGTGTGTGTGTGTGTGTGTGTGTGTGTGTGTGTGTGTGTTTTGGAAATTAATTAATATCTGATTAATGAAAGAAAAATACAACCATAAAACAGTTGTACGTATTCACATGATTGAGAGAGAGAGAGAGAGAGAGAGAGAGAGAGAGGGAGGGAGAGAGAGATCGTACCAGTTTAGTCAGAATTAATTTCTTTTTCGCCGTATTTTAGTATTCGCTCTAGACTGGTTGAAAAGAAATAGCAAGCCGTATGAGTAAAGATAAAATTATAAACAAATTATATTATGCATAACATAAGCCCAAGAAAGATTGTAAATATGGAACTGGCTATTGTGAGTCCAAATCGACTAGTCACCCAAATATCAATGAGAGAAAAATAGTTTACATTAGCTATAATAATAATAATAATAATAATAATAGATTATGATAAGGATAATGATTTATGCTGTAAATTTCTCTATCAGAATTTAGTGATGGACGAACAGCACTCTTGACTATGATACTTGACTATTCTCTGGATACTTAATATCGCGACATCGTAACACCGAGAGGGAGTCGCTGGTGCATGAGTTAGCACATCCAGCGCCTAACGAGATGAACCTTAGATCAATTCACGGTTCGGCCAGAGCCTTAGTGTAGTATTATTAAATCTGCGAGCGCGAAGGTGTAGAAAAACTCCCAGATTTTGACAAAAATTTCTGTAAGATGTACGGTAATGATGGAACATGTCTGACCTTTCTGTATAGTTGCTGATCACGGTCTGCGCTGTAGAATGCAGCCTGAATACATCTAGCAGTTACAGGTGTTCCACAGATGACTTAGAAATTTAGAACTTGCTCACATTTTCGCCCACTCAGTTTTAATAATTCAGTTGGTTAAGGTTAAGAGGATCTATAAATACGCGGCCTTGGCTCCTTGGATGGTGCAATACGCTGATTTCCCCTGGCAGCCGGATTATACTGATTAGCCGGAAAACTTTCACTCCGCTTCTCGGCTTGACACTTTATTAGTAATGTGGAATGATTTAGGAACCGGCACAGAGTACAATCATGGACAGAAATTAGCCTGATATTAAATTTCACCTCTGCTACTTCGCACTTTCCTCTGCTGGCTAATATTTGTAAGCTTAGATAGGATTAGCCTAATATGTTTCTGTAGTCCAGTCGAGAGCAAAAGTTAATACTCTGATCACCTCTTCTACCTGTCCCTTTCCTTTGCTGACTAATATGTCTGTCCTGGGAGAGGCTTCATAGGTTACTGTAGCACGGTCAGGGAAAAAAGTTTTCCAAATATTAGTTTTTCTTCTCTTTTGTTTCTTACTTTCCTCGATTGGCAAATACTCATAAGCTGACAGAGGCTTTGCGTGTTTCTTGAGCCCAATAGGGGAGAAAAGCTCGCCTAATGTTGCATCACTTGGATTTCTTAGTTTCCTCTGCTGCTAATATTTCTATGCTTGAAGAGACTTGGTTTGTTTCTAGAGGTCAATCGAGTATAAAATTTAGCCCAGTGTTTCGCCTGTTCCACTTCTCAGTTTCCGCTGCAATTTAATATTCCTATGCTAGGAGAGGCTTGTTATATATCATTGCCTATATAAGATTCCATCTGTTATGATGCATCAGAGAGGAATGTAACGAACATGATTTAAATGTAGGTACAGTAGAGAGGTAAGCGAACTTTTGTCCAGTGTACATTAATATCATCTTTCACCGTATTATCGACAAGAGTAATTTTACCCTATCCATATTTGCTCTCAGATTCTTGGAACGCTTGAAGCACTGATCAAAATCTATCTGTCTATCTATCTATAGCCCGACGTCCTAATCCCGCAAAGAGTGGCCGCAGACAAAACGCCTCCAAGTCGCTCTGTCACCCGTCATTTGACTACCCTCACCCCAACTCACTCCCCCCTCCCTCATATACCTCTCACCTAAACAAGAGAATAAAGCGCCTGGACAAAATAAGTTAATATAATTTGTTTCAGTTATTATCCCTATGTATTGTATATTCTTATATAATAAAGTTTTGGTATTAGACGTCGGGAACGATTCATCCTGACAGTTCTTTGTTAATATGGATAATTAAAGAGAAGACAGTGAAGCATAAATTACGCGCATAAGAATCAATTCTTTTTTAATAATTTCATCAATTTATACTTAGAATCACATTATTTCTGTACTTTCCTTAGCATATCTACTCAAAATTTTAACATCCTGCCTCAAGAAGAACATTAAATTCTCTTTTCTTAATGTAACCATACGTAAATTCTCTTTTCTTAATCAGATTTATACATCATCATCATCATCATCGTGACCCTTACTCCCACCAGTAATGGGGTGAGGTAGGATCCAGAAAAAAAAAAAAAGAATGGAAAAAGACCTTACAAAAGCGAGTAAACTATCGACAACATACCCAGTGAAGTAGAGAACACAGTCATTCACACATCATTCATATTTACCGTACATATATTGTGCCTTTACTTCCAGCGCTAACAATTTACTCTGATGTCGCCCAAGTAATTCCATTCCTGCTTATTTCAAAAGCTTCTCTTCAGCTTCTGGGGTTTATCGAACTAGAGAAGTAAGATAGAGCCTTCACGAACCCGTTCAGTACGAGGCCTTTCTTAGGTTTAATAGTATCATCTAGAAGTAGCAACAGAAGATTCCTTTTTTTAAATGTCATTGGATTCAAGGTATTACAAGAGCAGTATATTCACCTGTTTTCATGAATTTTAGATTTGTATTAACATAACCTTTATTTTTCATTATTTTTTTCGTAGTAGTAGTGGCAACCGTTGGCTTATCTGAACCTGACCCCGGTGGACTGCAGGCTAAAGTTGTCCTCCTCTTGCAGTCCACCAGCCTCCCTTTGGAGATATAGGAGCTGAGGGACGTTTGTACACTTGGGCAGCGGAGCCAGCAGGTAATATCGCCCCTCTCCAGCATCTTATTATCTCTCAGCTGAATAAAATCGTCCTTATTTTGTGAGAAATTAACAGTTGAGCTTGGATATGGCAGTGAAAGGGTTAACCTCCAACATTTGAAAGGATAGTACAACAATGACACAAACTGACTAGACTGGTTAGGATTGCGCGCGCACACACACACACACACACACACACACACACACACACACACACACACACACACACGCACGCACGCGCGCAATATCCGTGTACCCCTCTGAATATAGGGTGAACTGTTTTGTACCCAATGTGTGATTGACTTTTACAAGGGAAAGTCCATGTTAGGTTGGCATATCTCGAACAGCAAGTGGGTGATTAAAATTCATACCTGTATCCTTCTCTCTAAGCAACAAGTCAGTCGTTTTATTCTTTGTTTTCAGTAATGAATATAGAACATGGGTTGCCTTTGAAATTTTACGTATATGCATTACAGTAGGATTCTTAAATGGCCTTGGCCGTTTTAGCACATGTAAATCCATGTAACCTGATGGCTTTCTCCAGGCTGATTCATCTAGTCCAGCATCAGTGGTTAGTCCCATCAACTTAAGGCACTTACTTAATCCAGTCAGCCCGGAGATATCATTTTCATATTATTCTTGTCATCTCCTAATGATATTATTCAGCTAAGGATACACTTTTCGAACTGGAGGGGTTAGATATAGCCTAAGAAACCCATTCCCTTCGAGAGGCTTTCTCCTAGTTTGAAGAAGTAGTCTGGTAGAAGTAAGAATAAACTAAGGCAAGACGTCACTAAATTTGAGCGAGTTAAGACCTCACCCCATGTCCTCTTAGGTCTGCTCCATTGCATACTGCCTTACATTATCTGTAATTCCCATCACCCAGATAACCTTTTCCATTCTTGCCGCATGCCCAGACATTATCACTTGTCCCGTTTGCATCACGTCCCTTATTACACATTACACCAAACTGTTCCCTCCAGTTTTGCACCATACAACCTTTCTCAAGCAGACATTACTTTGCTATTTACAGTAGGAAACATTTTCAACACCTTTGTCCTAACATAAAAAATTACAAAACAATCATAAACATCGCTTTCTTTTGCTGAACCCCCCCTTCCCCCCCTTTTGCCAACTTAGGTCTCTTCCAGTGAACGCCAGAAGATTTTATTCAGCCAAGTGAGTCATAGGAGCGTAAGTTTTGGCCCTGTCACCATTAATCATCTCGTGATGGGGACATCCCTATTACATATTCAGTTTCGTCTAACGCCAGATGATTACATTCAGCTTAGAGTGAGCCGTAGGAACCTGAGGGTGTCAAAAGAAAGTAAATCATGAGTACTTTTTATTAACCTAGATCATACAGAGAGTACTATACAAAACGACAGGGATATGGTGAAATGCATTTACAAACATGTTAAAATGACTTGGGCTGTGATGAGCTTGCTTGGCCAACCTGGTAATGAATGTACTAGCACGAGCAGATTTGGCCCACAAGGGTTTATGCCTGAGGAATGGTTGGGGTCTATTGCTAAAATAATACCGCACTGGGACGAGTGCCTATGGTCGGTTTGTTTTCGTCTGACAAAAATCACTAACCCCTTTCAGTTCAGTTGGTGGTCATGTGTAGTTTCACTGGGGTGGGGGGGGAGGCAGATTCCACTAGTAACCAAGGAGACTCATTCGACCCTCAAACTAAGGTTTATGGAATTTTATGCAACCACGACTTAATATTTACGATGTGGGAGTGGTTCATTTCCCTCAGATGAAAACAAATTGTGACTCTCGCCATTAACGTTTGAATTAAGTAGCATCGACCTGGGCCACACCCGCCTGATGGGGCAAGAAAGAAACGGATGAATAGAATAGATGATAATTGTTAAGTAAAAATATTGTAACCTTGGGATTTGAAACTAAGTTTGTCTTTCATATCAGGTAAACGACACCTCCATACTTTATAATTTTTTCTTGAGTTAACCTCTTTAGTCGAATGACTTTCTTCACTTCATTATTTCTATCTCCAGACAATTTTATTCAGTTTAGGATGGACTTTACGAAGAAGGGGGTTAGCTAGGGGGTTAGACAGAGCTTAAACTGACATCTGCACTACAAAAAGGTAGCTCCTTAGGTGAATAAAAATCGTCCGGAGGTACCAAAAATTAACCCAGAGAACACGTCACTGATTCATGGTGTTTAATCTACCACGGTTGAGCAAGCAGTGAAATCAGTATCATCTGTTTACACTATCTCTCACTCTATATATATCATGCATAGAAAAAACCACAGATCTATGCCTATCGACTGCACGTGGGTCAGTAAAGACAGTTAAACAAATGTACTGCTAAGGCTCATCCTTCCCCTAGAACACGACCTGCAGTGGGCGGTTTACATCTAGGTCCCCAATTATACTGCTGGGTGAACAGGGACGGGTGGAGGGGGAGGAGACAAACTGAGTCCACCAGTCTGACCGGCCCGAGAATCGAACTCGAGTTCTTCCACTTGCCACCTGGATGTGCTAACCAATACACCACCGGCTCTCCTTCCTATATCATGCCTAGTTATCACAGTTTCTTATCTTCAAGGGAAGCACACACTTCTGAGAACATCAAAATTAAAAATACAGTATAATATTTAAGCTCAGTGGCACCCTCAGCCTGACCAGTCATCATAAGTATACTCGTACTGTGCATTACAGGTACAATCGATACACTAGGACACGTTCTAAACATAGTAGAAATCCATTATGTATTGGCCTACGTAAGTCAAATTTTGTTAATGAGAACTCTTCCTATTCTGTGCAGTACGCTGAATGACATTTTTTATTAACCTTTTGACGTCCTATGCTTGAAATTAGACTGATATAATTTTCACTTGTCAGTACAAAAAACTAGCAGGAGTCATGATATTTCACTTGTGTCTGTGGGTGCCACTGATCTTAATGCTTCCTATTGAGTCAACCCCTAACATAATATTTAATCACAAGACACACCATAGAGCTTCATTACATAAGATATATAAATAATTCTGCATTGTGGTGATGACACATAATATACACAGAGACTATAAATCTACTGTATCTGATGGTATTTATGGTTCACTGATGTATGTAGAAGTCATGAATCACTACAAAAATCTGGGAGCTCAGAGTTGGTAGAAAAGGTATTATTAATACTATACAATATTTCAGTTGCTGGAGAAATGAACGGAGTCAGTGATTTTGTATAAATATATATAAACTTCAGATACTAAGTTCCTACAGAGTGTATGATGTTATAGAGTTACAAAAGGTATTTATGAAGTTGCACTGTGGTGCTAATGTTACACATGAGCTCACTGAATTGTTAATGATGAGAAGTATCCATATTGTGACCATGTGTTTGTGCTCAAAGATATACTCTGTCCACTGTAACTCTGCTTAAATTGCCATCTCTCTGTCAGGAATGCTACGCTGTAACAAGATACTAACCTAGATTATGTCACTAACCACTAAAAAGTGTTATGGAAAAGGTGTACAGCTACATTACTGCCCTAATCTGTCTTTCACCTACGAAAAAATAAGCTGAAAAACGACGAACGCCTCCACAAAGTTTAGGTGGACGAACCATAGTAAATAATATGCAACCATTTTCAGATATTATATTACTGTAGGTCATAGAGCGATTCGCAATTCCCAGAACTGCCAGAGAAGTAGTGATATATGATGCTTCACACTTCACCAAAAATGTATATAATTAGTTCTAGTTTAGTTGGAGGGGAGGAGGGAGATCGGGGAGGAGGTGGCAGGATTTGGCAGAGAGGTGTGTGAATGAGACTGGTGTAAGCTGAAGGAGGGGCAGCCTGATGGCGGAGGACAGTGTAACATGGAAGCAATTTGTGTGTGGCCACGCCATGGGGATCACATAATAGAAAATTCTGTGAATCTACTCACGTGGGATGTTTTCTCAACCGAGATGGTGATAGGAAAGTAGGCTCCAATTTCACGAACTTTGTTGAGCTTCAGTTGCGTATAAGATTTTATACCTATGTTTTCACTCATACAGCTAGGATACATTTCACAACCAAATGAGTGAGAAATGAAATGAAAAACATGAAACAAAATTTATGATTAGCAAGCTGCTATGATTAATTTTTTAAAATCCAGCCACACGAACTCTCTCATTCCCTGATTAGTAATGATTTCATGTATCTTCCTAATTCCGTATTTCCCGCTGCTTGTGAATCCAGCTTTATAAATGCGGTGTATCTAGGCATCTCAGCGTGAACCAATCTTGATTTAGCAGCATTTTGTTGCAATGTTGTCAGTAAAAAATGCTTTATGCAGGTTTCCAGTTTTGGGTTCTTCCTTTCTGCAGTTTACGATCATATGTCATTATCACTGTTCCATGGCCTACAGACTGTGAACATGAATTTGAAAATGGTTGCATAAAGTTTAAGTGTACATATTGCATAGTTGTAGATTTGTCTCCCAAAAAGTGCATCCGAATCTCGTACAATGACTATAGTAGCATCAAACAACACCTACCTAATTAACAACTACCATTATTATGGAATGAGTGTTACATAGACCACGTATTAGTAATTATAGTATGATATACGATTAAATGCATTGCCTCTTTTTTGGGGGGGTCCCTATACAGACTTGAATTCGTGTTCATATTTACGTTTGGAGGCGATTTGTTTGTGGCCACCCCAATCGGGATTGAGGCGTCTGGCAATAGATAGATAGATAGATAGAGATTTAAAAAAAAAAGTGTTTGGAAAATAAAATGTTTCATCGCGATATACGCTCAATCAAAAATATATCACACAAAAGGGTCTAATTTACTGAATGATCACTATAGCTCGTGATAGTGAAAATGATTACATTTTAATGTGCATATATATGCAGAACTTTCGATATATAAGGTAGAAAATGTCGTTTGCAAATGTTATAGGGCATCCCTAGTGCAGGACTACTAACTTTGGACGATCAGACACACTAATATCCATCGTCTGTGGTGTCAGACTTTCACCCCGAATATACACAGATCCTTTTTTTGATCGAGTGTAGAGCACCTTCCTGTCATACAATATAACAACACTTTATTCATTAAAAAGGAAATACTTTTATCAAATTGTTGAAAATTGTGATAAAGAAATGCTACAGTTAATATTTTTTTATAGAGTGTAGAGGACCTCCCTTTCACATAAAATAGTTTTTTCTTTCATTAGTAAGATACCATTATATTCAGTTCTTGCGATTGGTGATATTTCAGGAATGAAACAGTGAAAAATTAATGAATAACAATTTCTACCACTACATTGGCGTAACTAGAAGGAACTGTTAATCTGGTAATTTTACAGTGCAAATGTCTATAATAAGTGGTTTTATTTCATCATATAAAAGTTTCAGGAACAATATATTTTTACAAATACATAATAAATTATGCATCATTAAAAGTCATGCTTCTTTGTACAATATTACTTGTCATTTTAAAAGATGATCATGCATAAATACAGCTTCACAATACTAGCTTTCTTAGAGTTAATCATAAAATATATCTCTATGCTGTATGTCTATATACATGTATGATTAAAATATCAGTACATTAAATGCATAACATGTCATTCTTGTAAAAGTTTCTCTTCGTTACTATTGCACTTCTCTCTCGATAAAGGCACATCTTAAACTCCTCGACTCCTGGTGGTTTTTTTTTTTTTCTTTAAAACTGTTAGTATTTTGCAAACTTAGGAAGAGCTGCTCGTACTGAAGGGGTTATGAAGTCAGCATCTAACCCCCAGTTGGAACTGGCTTACCTAAGCTTAATAAAATCGCCAGGACTTTCAAGAATGAAATTTAAAAATAAATGACATCCCCAGTCTCACTGGGTTGATGACTGATTTCCAGTCTCTCTCTGCCCCGTGTGTAAAGTGCAACTACTGTAGGTTATGTATAATGCATCTGTTTTGCTGAGGCACTAAAGGGAGTCCAAGTTCCCAGACGTCAGCTTAGAGGCATACAAGTTGATCACCTGAAAAGAAATCACACTTATAAATACATTGCTATCACCATTATCACCACCGCCATCATCACTCAGATTACCATTATCATATATGAAATAACACAAAAATAAGAGAACTATGGGCATTCTTCAAACAATTTTGAGTCTAATCTGGTTATTTGTAATACAGTATGCACTGGCTCCACCACACCCACATCAATATCGCTAGGCCCTCCAGCTTCAGCATTTGTCTGTCAGTCAGTCTCCAGGTAACTCCACACAGTCCTTTGGAATAACTCATTCCAACTCCTCACATTGTTGACTTTAATCCTTCCAGGAAAATTAAAGCTTCATTTCCTGACGTTAGTGTGGGGATCCCAATATTGTAATGCAATGACTGGAGTAATTGAAAAAGCACGGAAGAAAGCATGACCCGGAGAAAATTAATGATGGCAATGCTGCCAGTCTAAGGCTCCTATGAGTCACTATGCTGAATACAGTTATATGGTGCTAGCTTGATTGGAATGAAAAAGAAAATATATCCTTATACGGAACGGATCCTGTCCATTTAATCTATCATCCAATCCTTTTTTACCCATCAGGATCATAAGGACTCTGGGATAGGCTATTCAGTCCTGACATTTAAGGCTAGGGTGACTAATGTTGCTCATCCCCGAGTAGCATTATGTGTGAAATAAACCCTAACCACTGCTTACATGGGGCCTTTCAGGCCCCATTCAGTTAAGAATGGCTTAACCCACGAGAGGCATCGATTTGTTTATGTGGTTACCACCCCACATCGTAAATTATTTCCTTGATTACAGGAAACTATTTGGCATGTCACTCAGTGTGAGTGGACTGTAGATGCCCGCACGGATACTTACCCTATAAATGAAGGCATACTGTTCCTTGGTCTGGACGGCTCCAGCCCGGTCCCTCCTGATGGAGTACACCGTTCTGGGCACGTCTATACTGCGCTGGTCCTCGAACTGCTTCATTACAATGTCACACGCCAGCAAGGTCCCCGTTCGACCTGTCCCAGGGCTGGAGGAGAGGGAAAAGTATTATTAAAAGTAGTAATAACTTTTCAGAATATTTTATAATGGTTTCATAAATGCATGATGAAAAAAATAGAATGATACTACTGTCTGCAGCCGTATCTACAAGACTTATCACACATTCATACATCCGCTGGTGCTGAAGAGGGATGCTGTCACTGGTGGCACAAATACAACTGGTCTGCCTGTCATACAAATGTCCATCAACTACCTCACTGTTCCCGTAAAGTAGAATGGTGAACTGCAGGAGAAAGGCAGTTGCAGCCTGCAGTCCACCTAGTTCACGTACAAATAAGCCTGGAGCCATAACAGACAACTTCAACCTGCGGTCCACCAAGTTCACGTTCAGATAACGATGGAGCCACCATCAACACGTTTGGCATACTCACCTACAGTGCACCACTATGGGGCCCTTTGCTCTCAGCTTCTTACGCGTCCTCCTCACTTCCAGTATGAACGAAATGAACCCAGCCTCTTCATTGGGTACTCCTGAGGCCGGCCATCCCGTGAACCACATATGGGCTACTTCCCGAACCAGGTTATTCTCCAAGTTTTTGAGCTGCACATTGGACACCACGAATTTCTCTTTCATGTCTCGAGATTTCAGTGTCACCTGGGGATAAAAATAGGATGTCACAAAAATAGTGTCACCTGGGGATAAAAATGGGATGTCATGAATTTCTCAGGCTTTGAGATTTTAGGTTCACTGAGAAAAATAAAATATCACTAATTTCTTTTCCATGTCTTGAGATTTTAGTGTCACCTGGGGATAACAACAGTGTCCCATCGTGTTTGATTTCACATTCTGAAGGATCAGAAGATAATAAATCTATCCTTGTGACGAACATGAGTGGGTCAATCCTTTCATCCCAATAAATCATACACTTATTCACTAAGAAGGAAGAAGGAACTTGCCTGGAAATCCCCGTATAGTCTGTGGCAATCGAGTGTTTCAGAGGGCGGTAGGTAGTCAGCACACTTATCTATGCCTTTCTCAACGAAGTCCGTCAGCATCACCACTACCCGTGTCTCCTGCTCCCATATCATGCGCCAGAAGTCAGCCACTGTGTCGTCAAGAGGAGCCTGGAAGTTTAAGATATTTAGCTTTGTGATGTTTTCATTGGTCATTCTCGATGCTACACCGCGTTTTTCTAACCTGACGAAGAGCCCTACACCCTTTCAGTTCAGTTATCGGCCAAGTGTAGTCAGACTGGTGTGTCAGTTGGGCTAATGGAGGACACCCATTTTTACCTCATAACCAAGACTCATCGAATTTCCTGCAGCCACGACTTCGTATTCAGGTTGGGAGTGATCCAGTTCAGCCACGTGAAAACACATCAGTCGCAGTGGCCGAACGACCCTGAGGTGGTTCAGCCACGTGCAGCGAATGGAGAGTGCGAAACTGACTATGAGACAGGAAAGTTTATGAGAGTGAGGGGGCTTGGAAGAGGCGAGTGAGACAACGAAATGGAGAGATAATGCGAGAGAGTATGTACAGGAAGGATGGGTGGTGTTTCGTGGTAACAGGGATCGTAATTGAGTAAGAAATTCCTGAAGGTGATTCCTTCAAGGCCACATCCCTTGGGATGTGGCTTCAAGTGAAAGGCAGACAAATGAATAGAGGTGCTAATCAAACGAACTGGATACATCCTTCGAATGATAGAGTGAAGACTGGTTTTTCTATCGCAGAGTGTGACAAGGAGCGTAGACCAACCTCCTGTCCTTAAAGAGTCATTATTTTCTTGGAGAGTGACCTTCAGATGAACAAAACTGATCCACGTAATAACTAAAGACTCTCAAAATATATGTACATTTATGTAAATGTATGTCTGTTGACGTGAATGTGATGAGTTTTTGAAGTACTCTGAGATTATTTGGTCATGGGGAGAGGGTGGAGTAAGGGAACTTGATCGGGAGAGTTTACGTGAGTGAGATTAAGGAGAAGGGTAAGGGAAGACCGAGGATGAGGAACAGGAATGTGGTGGAGAGGTATATGAGTGTGGATGGTGCAAGTTGAAGGTAGGGCAGTCTGACAGAAGTTAACATGGTGACATGGAGGGGACGATGGAGGATGCGGTGGAGGAAGGAGTTGAGAGGTATATGAATGGGGGTATTGTGAACAGGAAGGAAGGCAGAGTGATGGCGGAGTACAGAGTGACTTGGGCGTGAAATGTTTTGTGACTACCCTCTCCAGGATTAAGACATCTGGCTATAGATAGAAATTAAATTACCTGAGTGGCAATGTAGTACTTAGACTCGTTCCTGGCTCCTCTCACGTAGTTGGCATTGATGTACTCAGAGTTGCGGGATTCCTTGTTTGCCTTCAGGAGCACTCGGGTCTCAGGGACGGGTATCACGTTGGCGTACCTGCAGATGATGCAATTTTGGTCTGTGAAGTCAAATAGCGTTATTGGTAGGAGTCTGTATGGCTTGTCTGCTTAATTCTGCCGAGATTTTCTCATTCTGCAGTTTATTTCTTACACGGTACTTCATTGACAAATAAGAATGCTACAAATTTAAATATTTTCCTTATTGAAGTTCACTGTGTTAATCTCTTGTTACAGTCCAGCATTCAAATTATTGATATGACAATTTTGTAGTAGGTTAATGTGGACAAAGTATACTGATTAACCTCATGACTCATATAGCATAATGGGAATAAGACTGCATTTGGGGCTTTCTTTTTTTTTTTCTTTTTACTGACTCCTACGACTCTCTCTCAGCTAATCGTCTGGCGTTAGATGAAATAGTATGATGAAGTTGTCACGACCATGAGACGCATGATGGTATCAGCATTAACTCTCGTGCTCCTGGGACCAAGGACAAAACAGATTCTGTTGTTGAAGTTCCATTCATCAAACTCACCTGTTCTTATCCTCAACGCCTGCTGGTAGTTCATCATACTTTGGCATGTTAACTGGGATGGTGCCAAATTCTTCGTATACCCCGTCGATGTCTGATATGAAGTGGGTGAGTTTGGCGAAGTTGAGAGGGCGTGATGGGCCATTCTGAAAGGGTCAAAAGATAATCAATCATTTCAGCTACAGCTGCTAGTTCAAAGCCTGGAAGCTAAACAGAGTTGCTGGAAACAAAACAAATAGAAGTGTGAGAAGATTTGCAACACAAGGAGGGTCTCAGTTTGGGCGTTTACTTGTGGCTGAGTTACCAACTACTGTACGTGGTTATCGTGTGGCTAGCTACCAAGCTTGGATTCCAGGACCATTGCTAGCATAAGTAGGGCCTTTGAAAATATAACCGTAAATATATTGATAAAAATACAAAAATCTTGTCACTGGATTTCTGTCAAGTACAGTGCTCAGACTTACTACCAGTATACGAGTAGTATGCCCGTCTGGTGATATTCATAGTCTTACATTAGCAGTTACTTGATTTGAAGGGGAGGGGGAGGAAACTGAGGATGAAATAGAAGAATGGAGATGTATATGAACAGGGGGAAGAGAGTTGAACAACGGGCAGCCTGGTAACTGAAAACTGGTTGACAAGATGATTTGCTCGTGACCACCTCAAGGATTATGGTGTCTGGCTGAAGGTAGGCTATAGATATTTAGTCTTAACTTTCAACGAACTTACCGGGTCGTCAAAGGCCTGATTTAAATACGACTTGATTGACCTGCCAGACGCTCGTCTCTTGCTCTTGCGCCTGAAAGAGTGGTAGACGGAGACACTGTCCATGCTGTAGGCATCCATGCTGACCGGCGTGCATCGGCGACCGTAATAGTTGTTAGTGGCACCACGTCGCTTCACAACCATCTGACAATACCACAAGATCTATGATACAATGATGATGATTTCATTGTTGTTGTTGTGATCCTCGATTCATCTGAACACGACCTCAGTAAACTGTAGGCTAAAATTACCCTTCTTTAGCCCACCAACCTCCTTTCGAGGGGTAGAGAAGGAGGTGAAGGACGTATATTTAACCGGACACCCAAGCCATCTGGTTGTATCGGTGCCACCACGTGTATGCGTCCCCCTCGAGCTCTAGAATACAATGGCACAGATGAATAATCACTCCAGCTCGATCTCCTGTCATTTCCTTAACCTCATCAGCTTGCACACATCGGTTTCACATATACCCGTTTACCACATCCTTCCACCTTCTAGGAATCCCACGGCTAAGTCCACCATTAAGCTCATATGCTTTAGCCCCAAACGTGCGGGCCTTCTGTCAGAGCACATCAATGTTATTTAATTCTTGCTGCTTCCAGATGCTTGAATTTAGCCGCAGGGGAAACCTTTAACGGATTAATGAAAGACGGAGCAATTTCTCTAGTTCAGTCCCTCAAGCTAAATATAATCATCTGGAAACAGCAAGAATAAATACTCGTCTAGCTGAATGGCTCAAGCTTTTTTTGTGTGTGTGTGTTGTTCTGCCAGCTTGGTTCATCGATACTCACTGCCCAAATAATTCTTGTTCTTGAATTAAAATACCAGCCAAAAAAAAACGTCATTCTAAGATGACATATCGTATAAGAAGAAACGATTTGTTGAACGTAATACAACTTGTACTGTATACAAGCAAATTTAGTGTGTTCACAGACCACAATATTTCCAGCTATTCTTATTGGCTCCTTTAATTGAAATGTGGTGTGCAAAATATATTAGTACAGGAATGAGGCAAAATCGAAATTATTTGCTAAGCTGATCCGCCCACAGATATACGGAAACACTTACAAAGAAAAGGAGAGCCAGTATAATGGTGATGCCGACGATGCTGCAGATGACGATGATAACGATAACAGAAGTACCGATTGCTGCTTCCTCCTCTAGCAGAAGATCGGTGTTGGAAGCGCCGTGACCTCGTACCAGCTCCAACTGCGTCACCTACAAGTTTGTATGACATTTTGTTTCAGTGCCAGCCTGTAACTCTTTTAGACAGGAGACTATATCTTTAATCACTGCTCTGCGACAGAAGTGTTATAACACAAAGTTTTTGGATTTTTTACGGGAAGGTCGTGTAATATCAAAATATTCTAGCGGTATTATGGAAGTTAACAGGAGTAAATGCAAGGAGGTATAATTTTAACTTCATCCAATACTTGTTATTGTCATGAACCTTCATTTCATTTGTTGCTGATCTCCCACAAAGGTGTTAGAAGGAAAATTTATTTGTTGTCTGAAATGATGAGACCATCCATCAATCCATCCATCATCCAATCCTGCATTGCCCCAATGAGGAGTGTAGAAGCCCGGGGCTAGGCAAATTGGTCCTGATATTTAAGATGAGAGTGACCAGCCCCACTCATCCCTGAGTGGCATTACATGAACAATAAACCCAAACCACCCCTTGGATGTAAACCTACACTGGCTCAATCCGATTGGAGCGCCATAATTACCCACTAAACCACCAGGCGCCAAAATTTGGTTATATGGTTACCACCCGGAGAGACTAAGTTGTAAAATATTTCAAAGTAATCAGAGAAGATTATGAATCGGAGATGAACTTTTACCATTAATAATTTCTGGTTAGTACAGGATTTTAAACATCATACATTATAATATTTCAATTTTAAGCTTACCCAGATTTTCCGTGTCGCTAGTTTTAATGCTGAAAGAGACAGTGGAATAGGATGCTAGCCACGAAGAAAAGTATTATGGTAAGGATGTAGTGCCGCAGACATAAGAGAATATTTATGTGTAATATGCAAAATAAATCACTAAGGAAAATATGCTGCAACTTCTGGTACGCCAACGAGAACAGGGCCCAATAATTACCTTTGGCCTCAAGTATATAAGGTCTTCATCAATCTCGAGGTCCATGGGGAAGCGAGGGAACTGTTCGGTTAGGTTAGGATCCATCACACCAGACCTGGAGATTAAAAAGCCTTAGAACTAATATCCATCAGCTGCACGAGGATCATTAAAGCAGACAGTTTTTTGGTTGTCCCAATTAATATTTGGTAAGGAAGTCCCCATCAGTTTTTGGTAAGTCCCAGTTTTCCCCTGGCATACGACTCACAGCGGTTTATGTTACATCCTAGTGAACATGGGGGAACATACTTTATCCAAGAGGCTGATCGGCCAAAGAACCGAATTCGGGCTCCTCAAGTTGCAAGCTGGACTGATTGATCGAGTGTGCTTTCAGAGACAGAAGTTCGCCTGGTATTTCACTACGTCTTTACATTTTGGACATGTCTGTCATTAACCATCTTAATGAAGACTCCATGTTAAGGAGAATCAAGAAGGCAAAGAAACATGCTAACCTCCATGCAGCTTGTTAATATTAGCCAGCAGAGAAAGGTGAGAAATACCACTGAGGACGGTACTATCATCCGACTTTATAATATGGACATTTATGAAACAATCTGACCAGCTTGGACTGGGCTCCAAAAGTCATTGTTCACCGTTTCGTTTCTGATCGTAATTAAGTGGATCAGTATCATATCGGCACTGGTACAAGAGGCGACATATTACGAACTTTTGCTGGTCAGTGTACCTGGTAATATAGAAGTACACGTTGGTCGCCCGATCTTCGCTCTGGTCCTCGATGTCATTCATGTTGTCCTCCTCGGGTGATGGTGGAGGGTTGGCGGGGCAAGTGGGCATGTTGAAGAACTTGATGTCTTTAGGCTTCACCATCCTAGTGGAGAAAACGGAGAATGAGACTGACAAGGAGAGTGTATGTGAATTGAAGGGGGGAGAGGGGATAGGCAGACAGAGGATAAGGTAGTGGGATGCAATGGCGAACTATATGAGAGTGATGTGAGGAGGAGGAAGGGCAGCCTGAAGGCAGAGGACAGGGTAACTTGGAAACGATCTGTCTGTGGCTCGTTCTACGATCAAGGCGTTTAGCCATAGGCAGATAGGTGGAAGGGAAAATATTTGGCAAAATGACACTAAAACTCTAGCCAATTAAAAGTTAATACCCCCAATTCTCACCGGGGTAATATGTAAGGGCCATATTCATCCCTCATACCAAGGTTTAGTTTCCTCCCCAGTGGCAAGGAAAACAGTCTGTTCACATCAAGAATAATACAGATAGGTCGTACTCCAATAATTAACGGTTAAGGTTCTGTCAGTCCTATGTAGTAACACAGTTGATACTATTCCTACAAGTTTGCCAGCAGCCTGTCATCTACACACACGCACACAAACACACGCACGCACGCAGACACACACCGTCACATTCACTGTCCACACAAAAACAAAGAATGAATAAAGTGTATCAGAATAAAGCAATCACTCACGCTTGCCCTGCGAGGTGCTGTGTGATCCACTGGGAGAACATAGAGCGGAAGTTGCGTCTGTGTCTGCAGAACTCCATGCTGGTGTAGGTGACCAGGGCGCGGATGTGTGGCAGTGGCGCCTCCACCATGCTACCATTAGGCAGCAACATGGTGGTGGTCAGGGATGGCTCTGGTTCTGTGGACGAAGCAGTCATTAACACTTAAACTAAGGTCGGATTAAATTAGGTTAGGCTAGGTTTCGGTTAGGTTAAGTCAGTATAGTTTAGGATACCTCATGATAAGTAATTTTGATTTACCCTGATTCAGCCAGCTAGTGTATGAGACACAGAGACAGACTGACAGACAGACAGACAGACAGAGAATGGACAAATACATTAAACTCATAAAAACACCATTGTGGCAATCAAAGTGACTTGTGTTTTATGAGCCACACACACACGTCAGTAATTATTTCACCAGTATTTGCCAATATTCATGTCCTGCTTTACCTTAACTCATTCCTGTTTAGCCTTGCGTCATTGTTTCACTGTGTCGGGGCTTGTAGCGAATGGTAAATAATGTGTCTTTCTGCAGCCAAATGCTTTAATCTCGAAAGGGGTTGCCACAACTAAATCGTCCCTATGTCACCCTGTTCCCTGCTGTCATCAAGCTGTCCTCCCTCCAGCTCACACCACCCTCACTCATAGTATGAAAAATATATGAATAAACATACCTGTGGGGCTAGCGTAGGTGGGCTCTGGTGTGGTAACTGGGGAGGTGGTGGTCGTGGGAGGAGGGGTGAGGGTCGTACTCTTCTCTGTAGTCGTGGTTAGAGGGGTCGTTACTGAGAAGGGAGGGGGCTGTGGACTAGTGATTGGCGGGGTGGTAACAGTCTTCGGCTCAGGAGTGGTAACTGGTACAGGTGCCTCTGAGATGACTGGTATCACCTCCGAACTGGCGACTCGAGTTGGCTCAGGGGTCGTGATTGAAGGTAACTCTGGACTCGTTGTAACTGGAAGTAGATAAAAGTGTAGATTAGAGCATTACCGAAGAAATATTGCAAGCTAGTATACTTTTCTCTGCGCGTGTAAGTTTTCTACATAATTCATTTAATATAAGAAACGATTTTTTTTTTTTCCTGCGTATACAGTTGTCCTAATAAATTTACACTAACAAAGATTTTTGACGGAGTTTGTTGTTATAATGACGACGGAATCCCACTAAAACCTGCTGGAAACCTTTACATACCAATTAATTTAGGTTAAATTAGGTTAGACTTTTAGGTTGGCGTAGGTTGGATTTCCACCTGATTAATCTTATAACACTTCAACTAATGGTAGAAAGACTGGAAGATTTTTAATTAATATTTTTTTAGATTTGGCCGGGTTTCAAATGTACCTGGAGGTGAAGTAGGAGAACTGGGTATGCTGGTGACTGGAGGTGGACTGTCGACAGAACTGGTAGGCAGCAGAGAAGGACTGTCTGAGGAAGGCGGGGTGTGAGTGCTGACTGGTAGCGTCTCATCTTTAACAATCCCTGGTTCTGGTTCGGTGGGTGAGAAAATTGGCTGTTACATTAAGTCCTCGTTGTTAGTCGCTCTGTTTGACGCTCTTTTTCCCATTGACACTTTCAGTCTCTTATGACTCACTCTCAGCTGATTTTTTTTTTCTACCGTTACCCTCAGAGTAATCTTCGCTTCGCTGTAGACACCCTCAGCCTATTCTAACTCTTTCTCAGCTCGTTAATCGTCTGGTGTATCCTGGAATACAGTAGCAGAGCTACCAAAGTAACATTGCATTAAAAGTACCAGTATCATCACTCAGACTTCTATAATTCACTCAGCTGTATAAAACTGTCTCGCTTCGGCTGGAGTAGAAAAAAGTTGTTCTCACCATGAATGAGCTATTGGTACCAGTAGTAACACACAGGCTTCTGTGACTCACACTTATTTGAATAAAACTGTCTCGCGGAAGCTGGAATAGAATACTAGAGTTGTCCCTACCATGAAAGAGTTAAACTCCGTTGCTGCCTTTCAAGCAAAAGTTGCCAGTTTCTTCCATTTTACAGTAATATAGTTCGTTCACTTTGACTTGGGTTCAAATTTTCGTCCTTCTGCAACTTAAAGTATTTTACGTAGCTCAGTGGTAGAAAAAGACAATATTGCGGCTCTACATCATTTCTGTAGCGCTTCTTCGTGACTAGCATCTTATTCCTCAGCTCAGCATTCAAGATGAAGAGACGGCAGTTTTAGGCCACATTTAAGAAAATGAGTATAGTTGTACAGATATAAAGCTGAGATAAATAAGAATACATCCTGACTTATAACGACTGCCTGTACTGACTGGGGGAAGCAGCAACTATTGTTTTGTCATCGAGGGGTCTATTTTGTGTCAGTGATATCGGACGACGAGTATATAGCGTTACGATGTCTTAGAGTTTGTTATAAAACCGTATATGACTCCGTTTTACTGACATAATATATTACTGTTGAAAAACATGATGGAAAACATAAGAAATTTGGTATTTTTATCTCGCTGCTAATTACGTTATGAACAATTCCTGAGAGTACTATCGGTCCACTGCGGTGTCTTAGGGTCTGCTGTAAAGAAGCTTGACCTTTCCACCATGTTTCTAATTGAGTGATGTATAATTGCGAACAATAATACCGATCCAGTCTGAGGTCGAACACTTATGAAACTCTTACACAACATTCTGAGACATTCATTAGACTCAGAAGATAGAATCACTGGGTTTCAGAAATTATTGATCACAGTCGTGTTATTTATCGTAAGGAAGCGAATGGATATTATTGTCCACGCGCGCACTGTGGAATGCATCCCACCTGTTTCCTCATCACACATGATTTAAAACTGACACTCTTTATTTAGTGGTTTTCCTTCACATTCGCGGCTTGGTTTTAATAATACTAACTTTATTATTTCCACTGGGGTTTTCTTAGAGGGATTAGTCTGGGTTTTACTTAACTGGGCTGTCAGTGGCATGGAATATTAATTCAGTGATACATATTATGTATTTTTTACTCGCCATGATCAAAGCAACACCATTAATAAGACAGAGTGCGGTAATACATGAAGGAAGACGGTGCACTGTGAAAAAACAGACTGAAACGTATTTATTGTGGCTCTGTTCCATATTTTGAATGCCATAGGAGAGTCCGTAGCGTCTCCTCTTTAGCGGCTTATTTTGCATATTGCACCACAGCATTCTCGTGAATGCTATTAATATCGTTTTAATATCGACACGAATTACATCATTAACATACAGGAGGCTACAGAGATGTGCAAATACAGCGCTAAGAGAGAGACGTTACGAAATAGTCCTATCTCTCACAGGATGCAGCCTCATGCGATGGATTGGTAATCCAAATATACACACATATATTACATAATTACCTTTCTCCGGGTGTTCTTCATGAGTGCCCTCTTCAGTGACTTCAACAACAGGCCCCTCAGGGTGGACAGTGTGGGTTGGTGTCTCGGTCGGGTCTCCTGTGGCTGTCGGAGCAACCAAGGGATGTGAGTCTGTGTTTGGCGCTACAGGGGAAGAAGAAGTTGTAAGAATAGCAACAGAGGCTGAGGACACAGGGGCATCGGGAGGGATAGTGGTGGAAGCTGGGGGTGATGGTGGGATATGGGGGGAGGATGAGGTGGAGGAATATTGCTGTGAGGGCGTATCGTGATCTGTCGTGTCAGAATGACTTGGTAAAACTTCTGGAGTGAAAACAGGTGCGGAAGATGAAGAGGAGGACATTTTTTCGGTCACAACCATAGTAGGTTCAGGTATTTTCTCAATGGAAGGTTCTGTCATTGGTGTTAGAGTGTCAGAGGAAAGCAATGTTGGAAGAGGTTCAGATAAACCTGGCGTCTCAGGAAAAGGTGTGAGTTCATTTTTCATGGAAGTCTGCACTGCTGTAGGAAGAGGAGTGATAGAGGGCATAAGTTCATCTTTAGTAAACATAACATCAGAGGTTAAATGCTCATCTTCAAAAGACTGGTCATTTGGCATGATGCTCTCTAATTCTACACTAGTTCTATGTACACTAGTTGGAGCAGAAGAGTCAATCATATTAGGCAGTTGTGCTGAACGGGTGCTGGAGCTTTGTAAAGATGCAGTGCTTTCAACTACAGCGGTGGGTGAGGTAGGGGAAGCCACACGACTAGATTCTGTCACCACCTCGCTATATGACACAAAACTGGTGCTGGTTGACACAGTTACAATGGGTGTAAAGCCGCCTATTAACTCAGGTGGATCAGTGGTGACCAAAGAAGTACTGGTTGTAACACTAGAATGGGAAGTAATAACAGGAACGCTTTGAACAGCATTATCCGTCTGCTCTATAACAGGGGTCCAAGGGGAATTGTCTATCGTGGGAATTGCTTCACTGACTTCGGTTGGCCTGATTGGGGAAACGGAGGAAACAGACTCTCCTTGATCTGGTTGTAAATCAGTGGGTAAATCTGACAGTAAATCTGGCTGTGACTCTGACTGTAAATCTGGTAGGGTTGGCGTCTCCTCGGGCAGGGTTATAACTATCGGTTCCTCCAGGATATCGTTTTCGTGTTCTGTTTTGTTTAAAGTAACCTCGTTGGATGGAACTGGAGGAGAGGTATAATTTAGTGTATTTTCTGTGTATTCAATGGAACTTGTATTGGCCAAAGAATTAACTTCATTAGATGGAATTGGCGGTGAAGTATTGTTAAGAGGATTCCCTGTATTGGCTTGAGTATTAACGTCATTCGATGGAATTGGAAATGAAGTATTATTAAGAGTATTTCCTGTATTGACTTGAGTATTAGCTTCATCGGATGAAATAGGAAGTGAGGTACTACTAAGTGTATTTTCAGTATCTTGTACATTACTTGTATTACCAAGAGTATTTATATCATTGGAAGAGATTGGAGGTGAGGTTCTGTTAAGTGAATTTCTAGTAATTTCTGCACTGCTTGTATTAGCCGCATTGTTTACGTCATTAGATGGGACTGATTGTGATGTATTATTTAGTGTATTTTCTGTACTTTCAGATGTACTTGTATTGACTAGGTTATTAACATTATTGGGTTGGACAGGAGACGGTGTATTATTTACTGTATTATCTGGACGTTCGACAGCATTTGTATCGGCCAGAATATTAACATCACTAGATGAATCTGGAAGTGAAGTATTATCTAGAGTATTCTCAGTATATTCTACAGAGCTTGTGTTGGCCAGAGTAATAACTGCATCTTCTCTACTTATCATTAACTCTGAATCTAAAAGCGGATTAACAGTACTATCTGGACTTTCTTCACCTGGGATTATATCTGGATTCGTATTCTGGGGAGGTTCCGCGGTGCTGACAGAGGGACCTGAAATGCCAACACTGACACTTCCATCTTCAGGTTGGTCAGGAACTTCAGCTGCATCGATTGATGAAGGGTCAGGAGGCTGAGGGCTAGAGGCATTAAGCGAAACTGACTGATCACTGGAGGGAATTTCCTGGGTGGTGGTGCTGCTGCTCCTGGATGGGAATGATAACATAGTCGAGGTTGAGAGAGCGTCTGGGGAAGGGGAGGAGTGGTCGTCATCGGAAGGTGAGGTGAGAGAAGTTACAGGGTTCGCTAGTTCAGTGGCAGGGATGGTGCTAGGGATGGGGGAAGGTTGCTGCATGCTAGGTGGCTGAGTATTTACAGATCGTGAAGGCGCAGATTGCGAGAGAAGCACCCACAAAGGGGTTCTAGAAGAGTTGACAGCTTGAGAAGGACGGAAAGAATTTGGCTTTTTGCTAGAAGAAGGTGTGCTGGTGCTCGTAGCAGTAACTAGCTCACTGCTAGCTTCCGACGCGGGAGAAATGGTGGTGGTGGTGGTGGTGGTGGTGGTGGTAGTAGTGACGGACTGTACTTCACTTGTACCTGGCAGTTCTCCAGCAGTCACTGTAGTTGACGCCTGAATCAGCACATCACCAACCGTGGCATTTTCAGTATAGTCAGGGTTTGCATCTTGAGGGTCTGGGTGGCTCTGTGGAGGCCTAGGTCCAGAGGTCTCAGTGTCATGGGCTTGCGGGTCCTCCACCAGGGTCTTGCTGTCACTGTCTGAGTCTCCATCCAGTTTGTTGTCCACCATTTCACTTTCCAGTCCTTCATCAGCCCTAGTAGGAGCTTCTGAGAGAGCTGGAGTTGGACTGGGTGTTATGGATGCAGTGCTTGATGTCACAAATCCCGGGATCGTTACAGTTGCATCTTGGGATACAGATAAAGTTGGGGTCATGGATAATGGTCTTGCTGCCTCAACAAGAGAGCTTGACTGCAGGCCAGACAAGCTCGAGGAGAGTTCTATTATCTGATGGGTCAGGTCAGGTCGGATGGTGGGCGAAGCTAAAGAGGATGACTTCAAATCTTCTTCGTCAAAAAGGGGACCGGGAACTGGGGAAGGGGCAACTGAGGTCAGGTCAAAGTAGTACTGTGTGACTGGGACTTTGCTCACTGTGTAGGATGGGTTGATGGTAGGCTGGACAGTCAACACGGGGGATGCAGTTGGAGTAGAGTCAAACACTGACAAGGGAGGCTCTGTTGGAAATCGAATCGTAGGTCTTCGTGTCGGTCCACCGCTGTTCTGCAGTAGTTCTGAGGGCCAGTTAGGTAGCCATGCATCGATGTCGGAGTTGTCAAGGCCACGGACGACTGATGATGGCCGGCTGAAGGCAGCACTTGGCTCAGATACAGTGGGTGTGACAGAGGGTCCTGCAAAGACGATGCGTCGTGTGAGTTGCGGAACACTCGACGTCACCTCTTCTGCTTCCTTCCTGTCTTCAGATGGATAGTCATACTGGTCTGTATCCCCAGTACTACTGCTAATACTGTCAGTGGCAGGATTACTCGACTCTGTCGTTTGTACCTGCTCGTCCGTCATATAATCGTCAAAGTCATTGTTAGTATTATCCTCGAATGGTTCATCGGTTGGCGGACTGGTTAGGACGGCATCGGTTTGAGTGGGTTCTGGTGAGCTGGAATCAGAAGCTTTGGTAGCAAGAGCGTCTACGCCAGCAGCGTTGGTGGCGGGATTAGAAGCGGCATCAAGCGAGCTACTCTCCTCCGGGACATTACCAGCTCCGAGTTTGGCCCCGTCCCCATCCAGGTCTTCCAGCAAGAAGGCGTCCTTTGCTCCAACGCTCAGCTGGCACGTCCCATCTGGAAAGGTATTAGATAATCAGAAACGAGCTTTCATACACCGCGGCGTGAGTGTCAGCAGGGTCGTCGTTATTATTTACGTTATCATTTACTGTAGACTAATGCATCATTGTGGTGAAGGAGCTGTTTTGGAATTCTCTGTTCCATTCCACATTCTGTAAATTCTTCGAAACTATTTTTAAAAGTATGTGTACTCTTAGTTTAACATAGCTTTCAGATTACGTTACATATAAACTTTTATTAAAACTATGTGCATAGCTATCCATTTCACATACATGAAGTTATTTCATAACAACATACACGTAAACATTCTCAAAACTGTGTATATTATTCACCTTTCGCACACATGGTCTTTTAGTAAACCTTTCTCCCACATAAAGCTCCCTCAGTGTATGTTTATGACTAAACTTTTCCTTTACTTATATACATGACACATATACTGAAATATAATGAAAGAGGAATTTGAGGTGACAGACTTTACCCCATGAATCAGGTGACATTTTTCTTAATCTTTGTCTCCAAACGATTATATTCAACTTAGGAAGGACCTCTGTTAGCGAAGGAGCTAATGGAGGCTACATCTAACTCATTCAGTTTCCATCTTATGGAGAATAAAGCCATTTAGAAGTGGAAAAAAGTAAAATGGAAAACGATGCATAGCTATACAGGGATTAAGTTTGCATGATCAAAGTATGAGTGAAAGTGAGAATGAACTGGGAAGGGCGGGGCGAGTGTGGGAGGGGGAGCAAAGTGGGAGAGGAAGTAGCGAGGGAGGGAGGAGGGAAAGAGGGAGGGAGGAAAGGAGAGAAGGAGTGGTATTTGGGGAGGGGGAGGGGATGGGAGGAGGTATCAAGGGAGAGGGGAGAGTGTAACAAGGAAGAGGGAGGGGGAGAAAGGATGTAACATGAAAGGAGGATGAGAGGCAGGAGGCAATTAGGGAAGGGGTGGGGGAGGGAGGAAGTAACTAAGGAGGAGGAGGGGCTGGGGGAGAGAGGAGGTAACTTGAGAGGGGGGGAGGTATAGAGGGAGGAGAGAAGGTGGACAGGCGGTTCAGTGACGCACATCCTCTTCCTTCCTGCGTCCCTGCAATTTCCATTTTTCCTTCCCTCCATCCTCTCACACATTTTTCCTGCATTATCCCTCCCTTTCAATTAATCTTCCCTTTCTACTCAGTCCCTCCTTTCCTACCTCCATTCTCACCTTTTCCTCCCCTCCTCTCTCCAATTCTTCTATTTTTCTTCCCCTTCCTTCTCAGTTTCCTCTTTCTTCTCCTCTCCTCCCTCTTCCTCCTTTCCTCTAACTTCCTCTCCATCCCCCATTTATTCCTTCTTTCCCTTTGTTTTCCCCTTTTCTTCCCTTCCGCGTCTCTCTCTTCCCTTCTACCCTTCCTCTTCTCTTTTCTTCCCTTCCTCCTCCCTTTCTTCCTGTCCCCTTCCACTTTTCTTTCATCCTCTTCCCAAACTCTCTCCTATTTTTACTCCCCTCCTCTCCCTTTCTCCACTTTGTCATTCTCTGCTTTTCTCTTTCTCCTCCCCTTCATCTTCTCCTCTCTTCGTTCCTCTCTCCCTTCCCTCCCCCTCTCCTCTTTTCTCTCTCCCTTCCCTCCCCCTCTCCTCTCTCTCTTCCTCCCACTCCCCCTCATTCCCCCTTCTCCCCTCCCTCACTTCCCACCACATAATCACACAAGGGGAAGGGTCATGTCCCGAGGCGAATCGGAAAGCACAGGTGTGTCCTATGTGTCTGTGTGTGTGTGGAGTGAATGAACCTCACACCACACACACACACACACACACACACACACACACACACACACACACACAACACTGTTAAATAGATACGGTACATAGAAAACGTAAACACATGTACGTTTGACAGAGTAGTACACACACACACACACACACACACACACACACACACACACACACACACACACACACACACACGTTAGCTTTTTCACTACCAGAGGTTCTTTCACCCTGAACTGTATTGTGTTTGTCATGAGGAAAGCTAATAAAAAAAACAAAAAACAAATGTCATCATCGAAGGAAAGAGTTAAAGCGTGCTGGCTTCAATCTCTCATCATCAGTCTGGAATCTCTTCATCAGGCTGCCTTCTCTCCTATTCACAGCACACACATGCATATACGTCTGCAGCCCATCCCTCCACCTCAGTCTTAGTCTTTTCCTTCTCCCCACCGCCTTCACCTCACTCACATGTACTCTCCTAGTCAGTCTCTCATTTTGTATGCTCTCCACACGGACAAATTATATTAAACTCACCTTGAACTAGTATGAGGAGGAGGAGGCTGGGAATGCAAAGCCATCTGGTGGTGGTTGGCAGCAGCAACATCGTCACTGAAAAAAAAAAAAAAAAAAAAAAATCAGTTCACAGAGCGGTTGGTAGACAGTTATTGATACTCTTGCACCATCTGTCTCTCTACAGCAAGACGCCTGATTCCCGCTGGGGGTGGCCACAGACAAATCAACTCCATGTCATTCTCTCCCCCGTCATCAGGTTACCCTCTCCAGCTCACATCTTCCTCGCTCATATACCTCTGTACCCTTCCCTTCCCTCCATCTCATCCTTGGTCTCCCCCATCCCCTCCCCCCCCACCTTACTCGCATTCTCCTAACCAATCCCTCATTCTCACCATCGCATACAAATAAGTTTTCTCTCTTGCCTTTAACATTATTCTTGGTTCATTAACCTTACTTTCCGTTAATCATTATTCTTCCTAAACATTCAAATCACGTCACGCATCTACCTTTCGACCTATCTGTCTACTTGTATATGCAAATAAATCTCTTAGAAATACGCGATTCATAGATATGTTGTAATGGCCACACTCTCTGAGTCGAGGCCTCGGAAAAACGAACCCCAAGCTCATCTGTCCCTGCGAAGCATCGAAGCCTCCCATCTCCGACTCACCAGCTTCCGTCCTAATAGTCTCGCGGATACATCGACCAAGTTAGATCAGTGAGCTCAGTCTGCTTCGTTTTGTCCCTTTTAACTCGTCTGTATAGAGACCTGTTGTAAACGGACAACTGCGGAGTCGTATTCTGAAGGAAGATGAAGGGTCGTACTTAAAGTTCTTCCCTGGCGATTAATTCTGCTCATTACATTTCCTTGTCCTCTTCGATGCTCATGCTGCAAAGTATATCGCTATTAAAATAACACAAAAGGCTTATAAGAGAATGTTAAGGTGCAATATTCTATATAAATCGCTAAGAAAGAGGTGCAACGAAGACTCCTACCACACTAAGGATACGGGCGTAAGAATGATAAATTATGATAATACATCTAAGCCTCCTTCTCGACACCCGGCTAACGGTGCTCGTCAGTCTAGTCCGTTTGCCAGTTAACTGTACGTGAAGAAGAATGCATTTATAGCGGTACCTGTCTTCCATATATGTAGTGACTCAGTGCAACTTTTTTTTGAGGGGGGGGGTCGAGAAGTTTGATGTGATGATGCTGGCTTTCCTGAAGCATCGCGTGAGACATCCCTGCGCGCGCGCACACACACACACACACACACACACACACACACACACACACACACACACACATTTGTCTGCCCGCGATGATCAGAAAATAAATATGTGATTTTAAATTCATGTCACTGCATTAGGCATAAACAGTTTAACTACCATTCTTTGTGAAAACTAAGACGTTGAAAAGAAACGCTGTATTTTGACTATAGTGATAGAAAAAAAGTCAGAAATTGATAAATGTTTTGATAAAAGAACTGGAGACAAATGTAAGTGTGTTTGGAGTTCATGTTATCGTAACTGATATAAAAAGTTTTAACCAGTGTTTTAAAATAGCACAATTTTCTATGAGCAGAAGGCAGTGACTCTGTTTTAACTACAGTGACGCAGGAAACAATGCTACAAATTAGCGTTAAAATGTTTGGTGTTGATGATACAGAAAAGTTTTAGACATTGATAGGTAGCCTATTAAGGTGTCTGGTGGCAGCATCGCTTTTGAAACACTGAAAAAAAAAAAAAGTCGTTCTGTTGTGATTAAGTGAAGCCAGAAACTAAGAAATTTATTGTTGCCAAAGAGTCTGGAGTTACAGTGAAACATGCAGATACTAATGTTATAAGTTGGAAAATTGTTTTAGAAATTAATAAGTGCCAGAGTATTTCGAGTTACCATCATCTTCCGTGGCAAAAAAGAAGACACTCGCTTTATACTCCAGTGGCGCAGAAACTAATGATGGAAATTATATGTGCAGAACTAGCAGGAGTTAACATCGACCTCACTTCATGACGCCTCTTCAGTCATCATTGGTAAGTACAGTAATTAAAATCTGCTGTTGAG
>NC_137046.1:62889911-63047411 GCF_032717465.1 Coenobita brevimanus | reverse complement strand
TGTAGTAGGAATGATACATAAACATAACTCATACTAATATAACTGTAATGAAAGTGCTGACATGTATCAAGGAAGAATAAAACTATTCTGCATACTATATTATACGATAATAGAGAAACGTGGCATAAAAATTTGGCAGTGTTGCTCTAAAAATATTCTAATTATTATTTACTTCCCCAACACTTCTAACATTGCTAATTAATTTAGCAAGTATAATTGCAAGAAAATTTGAAGGGATAAAAGTGGGAAGAGGCGATCCTTTCATAATTAAAATAAATATATCAAACAGCTCTGGGGTGGCAGCACTCACGCGACACGTGTTTGTGTGTACGCTGTGGGAGGTAACAAACTCCCTACAGGATTTAGGCCTATTGGGGAAACCTCTATAAAAAAAAAACGCGCCGTGACTTTTACCTCAAGGGTGGTGCGGAAATAAAGTCAAAATTATAATCCATACATAAAAATGGAAGTAAAAAACCATGGATGACACATAACAAAATCTAGCGAGAGAGAGAGAGAGAGAGAGAGAGAGAAATAATAATAATAATAATAATAATAATAAAACTTTATTTCCACTAAACAGTGGGTATTCTTATACATTATACAGTAGTACAGCATACAGTATGAAAGTTCTATACACAATATAATACAAGTTGATACATATGGTGGAGAATAGTGACAGAGAGGTAAATGGTTTAAAAGGTGTGGGGACACTTAGGTTAAAAATAGATCAATTAAGGGATTTAGGAACGAAGGCAGTGGGAAGGATTAAGACAGATGGGATTGTAAGATTAGGGAGTTTGAGCAATAGGGTAGAATGTATGCTCTCAATAAAAGTATAGCAATTATCAACGGCTAATTATTATACAGGTGTTGATGGTGGGGGTCTATATTTATAGGAGGTGTTGGTGGTGGAGGTATAGCGGGTGTTGTTGATGGGGGTGTTGTTGGGGGTAGGGGTATAGGGGGTGTTGGTGGCAGGGGTATAGGGGGTATTAGAAAAACGGAGATCACAAGAGGGAAACAGTGTCAAGGTCATCGCTGATGGAGAGGTCAGCTCGGAAACGTGGCAACAGTGCAGGGAGGGGGTGACTCCACCAAAACCCTACGTTTCGATCTGTCAGACTATAACTACGGAGTCGCCCTTTCCACCTGACTCTTGACTGTTCTCCCCCTCCCGTCATCTTGCCTCACCCTCACCTCCAGGAATGTGTTGGTGAGAAAGTTGAGGTGGGGGGCCATAAAACGACAGGTGGCCAGGGACGACTGTAAAATTATTGGCTCTCTAACTACCTTACGACCATTGCTCTCTCGCAACTAAGATTGCTTCTTTTTACATTTCCTTTTTTAAGAAGAGCAAGAGACGCGTGAAGACAAAACTATTGTAATTTCGGGATAGATAACTTTTTCCTATTCGGGCATAATTCTTTAAATCACTCAAGGTAGTACAAAATCGACATATTTCCGCACTCTTTCCAATGGCTTTCGTTAGAGAGAGAGAGAGAGAGAGAGAGAGAGAGAGAGAGAGAGAGAGAGCAGTACGTATTTTTAGGGAAGGAAAAAACAGAGGAGGTTGTGAGTGACTAACAAAATAACAAACGCAACACACCCACGACCACAAAGTACCCGTCGTAAATCCCAAGGGTTGTATTCTCGTCAGCTAAGGAGGCTCTGTAGCACCTATTCCTTATTAGTTTTTTCCATATCTAGCCCGTAAACTTTCACTTGTATGTTAGCTTTTCCCGACATCAACGCAGATCAGTTAAATGACACACAGGAGAGTAAATTACTGCTGTGTACTGAGGTTCATCTTGAGGCCCTACTAGTTCAGTCCACCATCTTCCTTTTGAGGGATTGGAAGGGGGTCTACAGTGTTTATTTAACCGTGAAGCTCCTCTGCCTGGTAATATTAGTGTCCTCGCGTGAAGACGTCCTTCTCCAGCACCAAAAAAGTTCCTAGTAAGGACAAATGTAGGGGAACTCCTTTGTAGATGAGACGACAGCTCCAAGTGACCTTCCCAACATTTGCGTGGCTGTAGTTAGGACAGGTCAGGTAGAAAGACAGACAAACAAACAGAAAGACCAAACCTTACCTTACCAGATCTATCTTACCTAGCCTGACCTAACCTAACCTAACCTAATTCGAACCAGACCACCCCAGCCCAACTCAGCCTGACTAAACCCAGCCTAATCACCCGTCCGCTCACAAATTACTCCCTCCCCTAGAACAACACCTATCTACACCATAATCACTGTACCTGGTGTTGTGGTGGTGGGTTGTTCAAGGCAGCATCAGTGTGGCAGGGAGGCAGGCAGGCAGGGGGCGCTTGGGTGTTCTTGTGGCACTGTAGGGAAGAAGAAAATAAGTTACCTTAGATCCTGGGTGATGGCCTTGCATAGATGTAAGTCCCAAGAGATACCTGAATGTTTTTCGATCATGTAGCCTACTGTCACCAAAGGAAAATGGCAGGCCGTGTCCTTTAAATGCAGTGGATTATGGTAGCCTAGCCTCGGGTCCCTACACCTCCAAGTGAGTAATGCGGGATTGGTTGTTGTACAGATTTTGGAGGGCCATCATCATCATCATCATCATCATCATCAGTCAGTCACTTAACCATCAGTCAGTCATCAATAATCAGTCATTATCATCATCATGTCATCAGTCAGTCGGTCAGTCAGTCATCCATAGTCAGTCATCAGTCATCATCATCATCATCATCATCATTTTTTTCACTTCAGCTATCGATGTTGTGATGGATGCAGAAAAAGAATGTACGAGAAGTAAGAAAACTATCAAGAACATGCACAGTGAAGTGGGCCACATAACCATTAACTTATCACTCAGGCTACAGGAATCCTTGCGCCACCTCACAGGGCAAGTCATCTCTATGTGTTATTCGGAGGTGTATTTTCCTTTATAGATGCGCATCACTCCTGCCAGACAGGGACAGTACAATCTATGGGTAGCATATTAAGTGGTTTTGAGATTCCCAAGTACCTCTTCCCTAGCGACTTATGCACAATACACCTTAGTATCTTCTTGTATTTTTACTTTTATGTGCTCGACTCTGGGCATAGGCTTCACAGCCTGCTCCCAAGGCCCAGTAGTCCTCCTACATATCATACACTTCTATATGTCACCACTTCGGCGCTAACACCCCCCGTCCATATTGAATACATGCTAGGGTTGTCTCATACAGGACTGGTGTATTGGTATTAGCGGGGGTATTTTTACGACATGTCGGCGGGTCTTCTGGTAGATCGGTAAAGTCTGCTTTACATGAAATTCAAATCCTCAAACTGTTCCTTGCCCCAGTGGGGATTTGAACCTGGGTCCGGTAGGACCGCAGGCCACCTCTCTTCAGATTGAACCATGGTACTCTTTCAAAGGGGAAAAATGATCTTCAAAGTCGTACCTTTCAAGCTTCCATAGTTAGAGGTATTCCATAAGCCGAGGAAATTTGTCTGGCCATAATACAAACAAAGAAATAAAGCACGTTATTGAATTAAAAGGGTCATTGGAGATTATTTCTAGTTTTTCGTGTCTGTGTATATGCGGCTTTTTCTTTGTAACTATTCCAAGAGTGCACCACAAAAACCAACATCGTAATTTATATAGAAAAACGCCCCCCTCCCCCCCTCCCTCTCTCTCTCTCTCTCTCATCAGCCTTCACACGTCACACCATATCGTCACATCCGCTTTCACAAAAAGGTCATGAGAGAGGAATGATAACACAGGTCTTCATGCAGTTCCTGCTTAGAGAAAGAGAGAGAGAGAGAGAGAGAGAGAGAGAGAGGGAAGTTGGGGAAGAGACAGACAGACAGAAAGAGACAGGTAGCAGATAAACAAACAAGTAGAAAGATAGCCACATACCGTAGGGAGAGAGAGACAGAGACAGACAGACAGACAGACAGACAGAGAGAAAAGCAAAATTAGACGTCATCGTACTGAAGGGATGAAGATACGCCTGACCTACCATATTGAAACTTTTTAAGCATCGTAAAAAATTATATGACCAAACTAAGATGAATCACGTATTATATGAACGATCTGATTTCTCCTGACCCAGCGAAAATACACACACACACACACACACACACACACACACACACACACACACTCTCTCTCTCTCTCTCTCTCTCTCTCTCTCTCTCCACCAGCGTTCCTTGCAATCATTGTGGGATCCTGGGCCATAAAGTTTCATTTCTCATTTTCCTGTATTGGTGGGAAGAACGTAAATACGTAAATGTTCAGTCAGCCCAAAATATATATCTGCAAATCAGGGAAGACATTACCTTTTCTAGACATAAACTATCTTCTTCTAATTCCTTTTACCGCCTGATTCTTTTATTCATTGATTTCTTCACTCACATGCGTTATATTTTTTTCTTCATCTCTACGATTTCATTCAATACACTAAGAATCACTAGCAGTGTAGTGGTTTATCAAAGCTATATCTGACTCTTAGACCATTCATTAGGAAAGACATAGTTATGTAGATAAATTGATGAATAGATAGTCAGACAGATAGACTGATAGATACATAGCTAGATGGAGATGTTGAGGGAGGCTTTCAGTGAAGTACGATGATGCATTGACTAAGTAGGTGAAATATACATTAATTTTAGTTTGCCCTTTAAGCTGTCTTGTGCTAATATACATGTTCAAGTTATGAGGGACCATTGTACTTATTGCCTGTCCACCACGCAACACTTCCGACTAGTGACGATAACTAACAAAGAATTAAGTCCCGTTGCCTTAAGCGGTTCAAGAGGCAAGTAGGAGTGAACAGTTATATACTAACATGTCGGCAAGATATATACAGAGTGTGTTAAGGTGTTATATGCAAAACAAATCGCATGGGATGAGGTGATACGTAGCCTTCTATGCCTCATAAATAATGCTGTAAGTCCCGCTGTCTTTAAAGGTTCAAGAGGCAAGCGGGAGTGAACACATACTCGAACAGGTGGAGTGAATATGTACCGAGCCAACATAACTCCCATTCCAGTCATAGCACAGTTATTCGTATTGATCCTGTGCTGCCAAGAACCCCACCCTACGTCACACATACCACAAGTTGCCCTGACCATGAGAAGGTTAATGGATTCAGAATTAACACTCTCAGGCTCCTGTACTCAGGTGAATAAAATCGCCCGTTTACTTCACATATACTACACAGACCATATAGTGCATTATGGTACACTTTTTCCTAACTCTGTACTTCACCTCTTCAACCCCATCCCTTAGAACCCACCACACAGTTACTCGTATTGATTCCATATTACCCAGAACCTTACCCCACGTCATACATACCACACACACACACACACACACACACACACACACACACACACACACACACACACACACACACACACACACACACACACACTATTATGCATTAGGTACATTCTGGGACTAAACTTCGTCTTAAATTTCAGCTCACCTACTGCTCAAATTCCAGCCCACCACACAATTATTCGTATTGATCCCACTGTACCCAGAACTCCACCTTCCCTTATACATACCACACAGACACTGCAGAGCATTATAGTACTCTCGAAGACCAAAGTTCTCCTGTTTTTCCATACTAGACGAACTTTGGTTTTTCAATTTGTACCACAATACACCGTACTGTGTTATACAGTATGTATGACGTAAACTGACGATCTTGTTCAACCGGATAAGTTCAATGCATCCTACATTACCTCTTCAAGAACTCTGAATAAAACTGACTGGATGTAGTAGAATATTATTAAATGGGCGTCACGAGACTGAATAAGTTAAATAGGAGTCTGTAGCAAATATTTTACACACTTGAACTTCAATCTGAATCAACGATTGGCACTTTACTGTCGACTTTGACTACTGAATAACGTCTAATGGATCTATTTCTTCCTGGAACTACGCTGAGCCTTTGTGTATGACCAATTAGCCAATTCATATAGGAACACATGGAAAAAAGTTATCGTGCGATTTAACTTCGATCCCGAAATCAACGTTATATTATTACCTAAGCCCTGAATGACCTTGAGCAACGTCTAATGGATCCACTTCTTCCTTGAAACACACTGGGGGTCGCATTCTCGTGGGACTGGAGGGTAACTAGCACCTGTTCTTTATCGATTTATTCTGCATTCTACTCCTTACTTTTGTATTATATTTGTCTGTGAAGTATCGACAGAGATCGTATAGCCACATATCATACTAATATGTATTTTCACCTTGCCTGAGATTTTCGTCGTTTCTCAGCTTATTTCCGCAATTCAGTGGCAGAATAAGGCAGTAGTACAGGCCTATATTCTTCCCATAGTCCTTTTTCGTAATTAATATATTCTGGTGTTAACGTCTTATTATAACTCAGCACTCAAGATGGAGAGACGGCAGTTTAACGCCTAGTTAGGTGAACTGGTTTAGATAATATTAACTTGCCACAATCAGCAACAAATGGGTAAAGAAAACGTGTTAGGTAGCCTCCTTGACTGATGAAAAACCGGGTCTAAGCCTTTATGTACCGGTAGCCTATTTGCCGGTAGAAATCTACAGCATTATACCTAATAAGTCTACTGCCCACCTTCCGCTCAATGTCCTGACACCAAACTTCCTCCCATCAGCATTACTGTCTTGCCACCATACACACTCCGACAGCTACCACTGTTGCTGTCTACTACCGCCATGTTCAACCACCTCAACCACAACTTCTGTCCTGCCGTCGCGTCGCCACCACCACCATTTTTTTTTTTACTACCATCATCATCACAACCACTGTCTTACCCCACGCCTAACAGTCCTACCACAACATGTGATCGCACCCAACCACTCCCACCACACCTGTCACTCCCACCATACCTGCCACTCCCACCACACCTACCACTACTGCCTGCCACACCACCACACCCCGTCACGCACATCACTTCACAGCCACACTCGTTCAACTACTCCACCCATTTTTCACACACCACCCCAAGTCATTATATGAGTAAAGTCGGATATGTAAACTGAAAAAAAAAAAAAAAATCACCTCTCCCTTCTGTTTGTCCATCCTTCCACCTTCACCTTGCAACCATCCTGCCATTTCTTTCATCCATCTTTCCTCATCCTCTTTCACCCATTTTTCCTGCTTTCATTTCCATCCAGCCATCATCTCCGCCTGTCATTCCTCCACTTTTCCTCCCATCCATCCTCATACCTTCCATATCCATCCATCCGTCCACTCCTTTCCATAGATCCTCCTCCTGCACTTCCACCTATTCTGCCACTATTCTATGTTCCCTTTCATCCGTCAGTTAATTTTCCACTTGCTTTTATCATTCCATCTTTCACTTCCATCCATTTTTCCACCTCTCCCATCGAATGTTCCTTCTTTTCCTTCATCTGTATACACTCCACATTCATCCACCCCCCTGATTTATACATTCATCCTTTCATCTTCCCCCACCATCCATCCTTCCATCTCCATCTATCCCTCCAGTTTCAAGAGCCCTTCCACGTCCGATATTCATTCGCCCTACCATTCTTTGCCCTCCACTCTTCCACGTCCCCGACTATCCACCCTTCCCCCTCCACCCCAGTAACGGTGCACCGATGGCCTACGGGGCTGGACCTGCACTCGCCCCCACCACAATCACCAACATCACCACCGCAACCCCCATCACAGTCAGTCACCAACATTATAGCTATTACAATCACCAACACCACAATTCATACCGCTATCACTGCTGCCACCGTCACCACAACCTCATCACCATCATTCGTACCATAATTACTGCTACCGTTACCACCATTTCACCACGATCACCACTGCATCACCACATTACGGCCACCATAATCATCATCATCACCCCACCACCACAGTGCAGGCAACATCTGCAGTCATCTCAGTACCGCTATATATATATCCATTGAAATTCACTTCCCTCTGACCTCAACCTTGCAGTTCTTCCCTAACCTGGTCAGGCCTGAGGGAATAATTTCCCAGGCAGTCAGTCAGTTCCTTGCTGTAAGATTTGTTTTGCAGGAAGATCAATAGACGTGGAAAAATAATAAGATTCCATGTACTGATACCACGATACACCACCTGTAACCGATTTGTTTTTGCCTGACGGAACTGGGCCACTCCCAGAACCCGAAAACTAAGTCGTGGTTTCATGAAATTTAAGCTTAATTGTCAGGTAAGAATGGATCTCCCTGGTTATTAGTCAAATCACCTTTCTCGTCTGACTAGCTTTGGCCATCAGCTGAACTGAAAGAGATTATGGACCTTTGTTTTTCATCTAGGTCTTCATTTATTTCTCCATCTTTTACTAGCCTTACTCCGAACCGTTTTCACCAAGGTATGACCACTGCTTGCTCTAGTTATTCACAGCCGTCTTTATTCATGGCCTTCAAGCATTCACTGACGATCATTCAGTCGTAACTTGCCACAGCCATTGTTCCATTCTGATTTTTTTGTTCACGAGGCGAGTCACTAAAATTCCATTTATTATCTAACCTTTAACATCCTTAACCATGACTCTTCTTATTTAATTCTTGCTGTGTCCAGACGGTTTCATTCTACCTATGGGACTTACTCGTATTCAAGCCCTTAATCTCATCCATGTCAGGTTCATTTATTCCAACTGGACATCACCCACCCCAAGGTATTGACAGACAGACAGACAGACGAGCAGACATACATACAGAAAGACAGACAGACACGCAGACAAACAAACATATAAAAAATAGTTAAAATGTACAACCTCAGAAATAAGAAGGCAGACAGGTTGTTGGTAGACAGGAAGACAGACAGAAGCTTACAATATACCCCCTCCCCCTAGGTATAGGTAGACAGTCATTTTAAAAATAGATAGGCACAGACAGCAAGCCAGACAGACAGACAGACACGTACACCAAACTTCCCGCCATGAATAACTACGTCAGCCACATCAACAATAACAACAATGGATATGCAAAAAATAGTAAATAATTAATAACGCTTTCAGTACAATGGGGGAGCCAGGAAGAGAGAGAGAGAGAGAGAGAGAGAGAGTAGATATAGACTGATAGGTAGACAGGGAGACAGACAGAGAGATATAGACAGACATATATAACTGAAGAGATGTAAACAATAAACTTTGAGAAGAAACAGACTGACAAAGGTAAAGATAATTAGATAGATAGACAGATAGCTAACTAAGGATATAAGAGACAGACAGAGACAGGTAAGCAGATGGATAGCTAAAGATATATAGACATTCCACTTCGATAAATGTGTCTTATTCAAATATCTCTGTACCTAAAATGTGTCGGATGCATGATCTGTCTACCCTACTTTGGTGCCGACGATGCGGACGCGATCGTATCACAACCCACGTAGTGTCCTTGGCCCCATGCTTTCTGTAAACATCACCACCATCATCTCCTTGATATCGACCCCCATACCAATCACAACGTAACCTGTTGTTCATTCACTATTACTTGGCAGAGATTTTCGTCCTCTTGTAGCCTATTTCCCCTTAGTCAGTGGCAGAATATGACAGTACTTCGCCCCTTCAACCTAACTTGACTGAGATTGTTGCCCTTTTTGCAATCATTTCCCATATCTCAATGGCAGAATGTCAGTAATACGGACGTACATCCTTTCCACAGCACCAGTTTCGTGATTAATCCCGTATTCTACTGTAAATGTCTTGTTAAAACTCTGCACTGAAGATGTAGAAACGGCAATTTTAAGCCAGGTTAGATTAGACAGAGTATAGAGTGTCCTTGGCCCAGCGCTTTCTGTAAACACCACCAACACCACCTCGTCATCGGCCCTCATACCAATCAGTGTTCCGGCCACTGTGTAGCCTAATAGGGGTGGTAGAGCCCCGATTGACAGAACAGTAGATAAACATTCTCGGGCCCCTATGAATATCTCACCTGGAACAGACTAACAGACTCGTCCCAACCATGAGAGGGTCAGTAGAACCAGTTTTAACACTCAGGCTTCTATGACCCACTCAGCTAAAAGAAAAAAAACTTTGATGTTAGCTGGAACAAAAAACTACAGTAGAGTTGTGCCAATCATGAAACGGAAAATAGTACCAGTATTCACACACATCGAATAATTTACTATCGGCTAAATAAACGGTAATCCTCTAGTTTTAGTTGAGATTAATGACCAGAAAAAAAAAAATCTGCCTTGGAAAAGATAACTCGTGTACAGGATTGCTTATATTTTATTCTTTTGATTCACACGCCTTCCAACCCCTTCATATCTAAACCAGAATCAATATAAAAGTGAAATGGAAGGATACACTAAGTGGTTCCTAAAAATTATTCATTTTTTGGATACTTTAATCATAAAATCTATACTGTACTTTCTTCAGCTGAACCAGACGTAAAATTACAATCTTCCATCATGCACACTGAGTTGTAACAAAAAATTAGCGCTAGATTATGGTGTTAGTCACGAGGAAGTGCTATGAAATGCTTGCGGAACCGCAGTATTGTCTTGTTCTGATATTGAGCTGTGAGAAATAAGCTGCAGAAGAACAAAAATCGCCAAGGTAAAAGGGAATGAAATAAGAGTCATGAGTCTTACGAATATTTCCCATGGTTACTGTATTCTTTCAATTGTTTTATCTTCTCGTTCAGTCGTCTGTTGAGATAATGGACGCTCATCTTTGGGGTTGTCAGTGAAATCGTTACAATTGAAGTTTTTCTCTTTTATTTCTATTGAGGATTCCCAGTGAAGCGACTCTGTTTATCATCCTCATAAGAGAGAGAGAGAGAGAGAGAGAGAGAGAGAGAGAGAGAGAGAGAGAGAGAGAGAGAGAGGAAGGGGGGGGGGGATCTGAAGTCATTACCTTTACAAATATACTGGTGCCTACCCTCATATAAATTTCAGCGTGAAGAGATATACTATAGCATCTTGCTTCTCTGTCCTTCAGATTACGTTTTTGGATAATTTGATGGTTCATATTTATTGCTGATAATACTGCAAAACAAGTGTCAGAGTACCAGAACTTTACTAAAAAAAAAAAAATGTCATTGGATTGAGAGTCTGAAGCTGAATAAAATAAAATATAATAAAAAAAAAATGTTCATGGATATATTGCCCTGTTGCGTGATACTAGTCCGCTCTTATCCTCATGACAGTCGAATGAAAAAACCAAATTATCCATAAAAAAGCACGAAATAATCTGATAAAAAAAAGAGGGGGGGGGATATCACGTAAGAGGGCCAAGGGACCTATGACTATAATCACGACGAGAATGGAAATTATCCATCAGATGTGTACATTGTCGCGTAGGTGCTACATGTTTCAAGAAGAATTATTATGACATACCTTCTGTACCTTATACATCTGTGTTGAATAGGCTGACATACGGTACAATCTCTCTCTCTCTCTCTCTCTCTCTCGTGACCTTGGCGTGATAGAGGGTCGTGTTGTGATACCAGCGAAGCAGTAAATAACAGGTAACGATCACAAACACTCAGGCTTTTTTTCGAAGAACTTGAAGAAGCATTTACCACCTTCGCAATTTATTTCAACTTTGTTAAATTCCCTTTTTATAACTTTATCTCCCATCTTTTATCTTCTTTCTTTTCTCCAGCAATTTTTGTCTCATCTTTATCTCTACCACGTTCGCCTATTATTTTTCAGCAATTCTCTTTTCTTTTTCTTCTTTCCTTAATTCTATATCTTGTATCTTCTCTCTTTTGTCTTATCATTTTATAAATTTTCTTCAGTGTTACGTGAGTTATTTTTCAAAAAGATATTTGCTTTCTCACTTTATTTTTTCCATTTTTTTTTATTCTTCCTGGTCCGTATTATCGTAACTTTTCTCTATTTTCCCTCATAAATCTCTCCCTTTTTTATACATCCTTCCTGTTCCAACTCTGTTGTCTGTTTCTTCCCTTTCTTCTATTCCCAGTCTTCTCTTCCTTCCTTCCTTCCTTTCTTCCTTCTTTCCTTCATTCCTTCATTCCTTCCTTCACTCCAGTTCCTTCCTTTTAGTCATTCTCTTCCTTCTTTTCGCTCTCTTCCGTCCTGTGATTATTTATACTCGCCTTGTCTTCTCTATTTGTTCTTTATTTTTTTCTCTTTATTCCTTCGATCCCATCCTTCATCTTTTTTTCCATTACCTTCATCCTTTTCCCCTTGTTCTCTTGATCTCCTTCCTTCAATCCAGTCCTCCTCTTCCTTCTCTGTTTTTTTCTTTTCTTTTCTCCCTGTTCTTCCATCCTTCCTCTTCACTCCACTTTTCCTTCCAGTCTCTGCCTCGTTCTGCTTCCGTGAGGCAGTCCATATGCCCGCTTTTCAGTTTCTCCCTTTAGTGTCTTTCTTTCCACCATCTTCTAAGTATTGCTTTTTTCCTCCATCCTCCTCCCTCCATCCCTCCACCTCCCCTTCGTGATTCAGGTCGAGGCTCTAACCCGGAAGGCTATCCGTTCGATACGCAGATAACGCGATACCTCCCGAGTGACGGATGACGATAAATGCATGCGTGTTGTGTGACGATCTAGCTCCGAGGCTTACGATCGACTAGGGACCCACCTGCCTTAAAGATTCTAGACATTTTTTTTTCTTTCTTTTGCCTGCTTTGCAAAATGCAAGGTTTAGTTTGTTCTCGTTGCTGTTGGAGAAGCTTTGATATAAACCTTCACTGCATTCAGAACATAAATCCTATAGATATCACGCATTTCACAAGCCATTTTCTCATGGCCTCTCCCCACCCTTCACCATAATTCCAGCTAGATTCATTTCTTTGTTCCCCTAGCCCATTTCTTTGCCGCCTCCTTCGTCACAGACGTCTTCATTCTTGGCGGATACGTTGAAATAAACTTTCACTGTACACAAGCTACTTAGCACTTCAATATCCATTTCACAGGGGATACTTTCACTGAAACCCTACCGCCCACCAGCATTTCATCCCGTCCAACCCATCTCAGTGCTCACTACACCCATTTCTTTATCCCCCCTTCCTTTCGTTCTTTCTTTTCCTTTTCACTGCCGCTTTACTTTCTTTTTACTTGCAAAAAAAGAGAGCAAGCACCTTGCGGCTATTTTTTTCTCATAGTTCCGCCGCTGCGACCTTCAAGCAATCTCCAAATTACTCTGTGGTCTCGACAAAAATTGCAGTGAAATTTAATCGTGGTACTATCAAACGTTTTGAGTCAATGCTGACTTTCTAAACTTTCCCAATCTACCTCGTTTTGCTTTTCTTAAAGTTTTTCTGCGATGAAGCTGATCAGTTTTCTCAATAAAAGATGACTGAAGGCTTTAACCACATGATTATGGTGCTGAAAAGGGACGCCATCGTGGGGTGGTATGTATATAACCGGGCGGTTCCACTGCCTGGTTATTTTAATGTCCCTCATCTAATTCCGTATCCTCCAAGTGGAGGATGGTGGATTTTAGGACAGTTTAAGCCTGCAGTCAACTGGGTTCACATTTCATATGAGCTTGGGCCGCAGTAGCAGTAACCTTTTCACAACGATGATGTATAATGTACAGTATATTGTTTTTACCAACTTCAGATTATCGTATTTTATTCAATTTTAGAAGACATCGCTTACTAAAAGAGCAAATGACGGTTGTATCTAACACTCCAGATCGACACACCTCTTCCTCCATCTCCCTCCCTCCCTTCCGCCATCATTCTTCCTTCCTTCCTCCATCACTCTCCCTCCTTTCTTCCATTTCCCCCTTCCTTGCCTCTCCCCCCATACACCGAACTCTGTCAGTAAACCTCTTCCCTAATAAGCCAGGCGTTAATGACATACAATTATACACAACGGGACTGTGGGAGGAGGAGGTGTGTTAACAAAAGACGTCACATACAAACACCCAATTTGCTCATTATCCAGGTCATTGTCTTTCTTACCCTGTACAGCCAGCGACAAAAGTTTGCCTACTATTCCACTTTATCTACACTTAGGCTATAGCATGTCCATCACTGTCTCTCTCTTAACTGCACAGTCGGAGGAAAAAAAAGTTAGTCTCTTGTTCCACAGTGTCTATCTACTCTGCAACTAAATAATGGGCGTTACTTTTCCTCCCTGATGCATCATATAAAAGAGAATCATCTGTGGGTAGAGAAACATGCCAAGTCTCTCTCAGCCTTCGTAGTATTAGTCATCAGAGGAAACGGAAAAGTAGAACTGGTGAAATACTAGACTGAATTTTGTCCTCGGGTCTACACTGCATGAACTCCTGAGGCAAGTAATGAGTGTTTTCCTAATCTCTTTAGTACGGTGACCCCATCAGCACGTACTGGAAAACAGCTTCTTAATAATTTCGGAATCGAGCTTCATTATTGCGCGATTGTAACTTCATTAAGTCAGATTGGGAAAAGTCATTAGCCCTCTCATGGACGGTACTCATCTCGCATTCTATTCCATCTTATGCCAGGCGATTTTCTTCAGCCACGAGAGTGTCACAAGTTGGTCACGTCCTCTTGTATTTATTCCAGCTAACACCAGAAGATTTAATTCAACTGAGGGAGAATCACAGCAAGCCGAGTTTTAATCATTCTCTAGCTCTCCAAGGTTTAAATATAACCAGAATACCTTGATTAGTAAGCGACCTCCACCATCAGCATCCTTCTTGCATACTGTATGAATACGATGGGTCTTGCAGTAGTGCGTTTGTTCTAAGCTGACCAAAATCCCCTAATGTCTTACAATTCAGTTGATGGCTAATTGTCGTCAGACTGGGGGGACCATTTAGTAATACCAAAATGTTGTGAAATTAGAGGGTCCACTTAATATTACTCAGATGTTGCCGTATTATAGGGCCCATTTAATATTATACTTTATTCGGTTTAACTAGGCGTAAAACAGCCATCTCTCCATCTTGATTGTTGATCCGAAACTAGAACATGGGGACAGTCACGAAGAAGTTATAAGGAAGAGATGCTGAGCCGTTGGATTGTCTTTGCCACTGAGCAACGGAAAATAAGTTGCAAAAGGACAAGAATCTACGCATAGTTGAAATGAATGAATTATAGGATAGTAACCAAAGAGAAGCATTCGTACCTCATAAGAAATAAGGTTCATCGAATTTCATGCAACCACGACATAATATTCCTGTTGTGGTAATCGTCCAGTTCCTTCAGATGAAAACAAACCCTAGAAACCAAGGGGATTTAATTCTATCTCCTAACCAAGGCTCGTCGAATTTCACGCATCCAGCTCCGTCGGTAAACTGTAGCAGATTATTAACAACCGCGTAAATTCGAACTCAAATTAAGACAGATACAAAAATATACACAACTATACTCTTGTCACTACCACTTGGCTAAAAATTACCACCTCTCTATCCTACACGATGAATTTTAATTCTAAACACTGAGTTTTAGCAATAAATTAATAGTTAGAATATGATGCTAGTAACAAAGAGGCGCTATGGAAAGGAGGTAAAGCCTTAGCATTGCCTTTTTCTTTCACTGAGGTACGCGGAACAACCTGCAGAAGACCAATAAAGTGGACCAGGATAATACGAAAAAGAGTTTAACAGCAGCAACACGCTAAGGCGCCAGAAAATACAATATACGGTACTGAAAGGCGAATTGGGATGGAATGAAGGGCAACAGTAAGTCGAGGAAAAGGTAAAAAAGAAATGTTACTTGCCCCCACATGAAGATACTTAGGAAAACGACGCCAAATAACACAGCTAGATGAATAGTAATGCACTTAGGACACGGTACATCAAAATAAGTACTGTGTTTTCCGAGAAGCTAATCAACTTTTTCATTAATACATGCTGTGAATGATAAGATCCATGCGAAGTGGAGTGGAAGGGGAAGATAGGATAAGGGTACAATAGGACAAGGCAGAGCAGGACCGGACTGAACAGGACAATGTACATGTAGGTGAGGAAATGACAGTACAAGTGAGGATGGGGCAGGACAAGGAAAGACAGGACAAGGCAATATAAGGACAGTACAGAACAGGACAATTGGGAACGTGGCAGGACAAGAGAGAGCAGGGCAGACAGGGACAGCCTAACAGGGGTCCCGTAACAATAGCCTGGCCTGTCATTCGATCTGGAAGGCGGGGTTCAGACAAGGTTCAGTTGCTGCATTGTGTGTTTGTGTTTATGTTTGTGACTGTGTATGTACCGTACAGGTAAAGATAGGAGTTCGGCAAATATTTCTTCTCTTCTGCCTCCTGGTTCTCTTTGCTGCCTGATATTCCTAAAGAGAGAGAAGCTTGATATTTTCTTTTTTGATGTAGGAGGTTTGTGAGATGTGGAAGGAAGAAGTGGAAAAATATACAGAGAAGAAGAAAATTTGGGAGGAAGAGGGATACTGCTATGTTATACTTTATTAACTCTAAATTTTCCTAAACTCCCGTCTGTCTTTCTCTAATGCTGAGCTGTATCAGTAGATTAACACTAGAATGCAACTAGTCACGATGAAGTGCTGTGGAAAGGATGTAGAATCGTTGTATTGTGTTTCTGCCACTGAACTATGTGCAATGACCTGAAAAAAAAAAATGAGCTAAGGTGAACAGACCAATATTGAAGGAAAGTAAGGATGGGTGTGAAGTTAAGAGAAAGGTTCCGTATTTTAAGAAAGAATTAAAGCTTCATATTAACAAAAGCTAGTTATGGAAGTTATTTTACCGCAACATTTTGATACGTCTTACTGTAATATCCGGTGGGATGTGACAGCGCTGACATATTCTTTCACACACACACACACACACACACACACACACACACTAGATAGATAGACACACATGCCACAAATAACTCAGACATGCAACCACCTTTATCCTCACGCCATACCATATACATTATTGACTCTCTCTCTCTCTCTCTCTCTCTCTGACACAGCTGTATCAAACATGAGCTGTGTCATCCAGGGTCCCTTAGTTCAACACTTCATATCATCTCAGTTCTCTTATTGTTTTTTCTCTTTCCCTTTGTCTTTTATCCTTTTTATTATGCCGTCTCGCTGTGTGGACCGTACTGAAAATGACTTGAGAGGTTTCTTAGCATCATGAAGGCATCTTCAAAACAGGATAGATACAAAAGAATACTTTTTTGTAATGTGTAGAATAAACGATTACAGAGATGGTGTTACGAAAGCCCCCTGTCACTGAATGCTGCCCACAGTACGATTGGATACCTTTCTTGACGTCAGCCATTGACTACGTTTTATACTGTGTTTGTCCATCTGTCTATCAGTGCGACTGTCTTTCTATCCATCTGTTTATCAATCCACCCATCTACGTATAACTGTCTATCTGTAAAAATTAATACTGAAAGGGGTATCTACAAACAAAATGCCTGCATGTCACCCTTACCTCCGCCAACAGGCTGCCTTTTCTCCAGCTTACTCCACCTTCATTCATAATATCGACCCTCAAAACAGCGAAGAAACCTTCAGGAAGTACAGTCGATCAAAAATATATCTCGCAGGAGGGGTACGATATCAGAAAATTTCAACAGCCGAGCTTTAAAGTCCCAAGGTGATTAGTCTCTTGATATAACAAAAATACCGAATGAAAAATGTAACAAGCAAATGATGGAAAATAAATATACCCGTGTAAGGGGGAAAAAATCATTCGGCACTTTCTGTTAGCCTTCGTCCGTGGTCTCAGTGTGTTTCCCGCCATGTGAACGGTAGTTTTTTTTTTTTTTTTTTTTTGTCTGTATACTTAAAGAAAGTTATCTTTCAAATTCCGTCTGAAAAAAAAAAAAACGAAATACTGTAAATGAAAGCCCATCACTACAAGTGCGTGTTTCAGCTGATTCTATTACTCCGCTATGTATTCCTCAAACTTTGTGAAGAATCTTGTGTTGCTGTACATACTTCTAACCAAACAGATGGCCAGGCCGACAATCATATTAGCAGACAGGCTGACCAAGCACGCCATCACTCACGAAGGAGAAAGTAATAGTCTGGTTGCAACGTTGTCTTTGGCGAGGCGGTGTGAATGGAATCTCTTAAATCTGTCTTTGTGGTCAGAACGTCATACGAGGTTGACTTTCACGCCGTGTGTGTGTGTGTGTGTGTGTGTGTGTGTGTGTGTGTGTGTGTGTGTGTGTGTGTGTGTGTGTGTGTGAGACACTGGTATGAGTGATGTGGACAGGTGGTGTAAGGAGGCATAAGGAGGGAAGAATGAATGAGTGAATCGTGTAAGCAACTCCAGTGAATATGTGTGTGTGTGTGTGTGTGTGTGTGTGAGAGAGAGAGAGAGAGAGAGAGGGTTGGGGATGGGGGTGACTCATTGTGGAGACCGACGTTGCACAAGCCAGGACGGACCGAGTGGGTGGGTACACTAGGAAAGAGAGAGAGAGAGAGAGAGAGAGAGAGGAGGAGGAGGAGGAGGAGGAGGAGGAGGAGGAGGAGAAGGAGGAGGAGGGAGGCTACCACAGGAGGGGAGGAGGGAGAGGTGCGGTACACATTCGGTGCAAGTGACAGTTTTCTCCTGCTTCCCTCACTCGCTTCAGGACCTTAAATAGCGTTATACTCTGTCCACTTAAGCTTGGCTTAAAATTGCCATCTCTCGATCTTGGACATCAGCACTAATCAATATTGGAACAGAATACTAGAGCTGTCCCACCATAAACGGGTAAAAAATGTCTGCTTCGGATGACCAGTAATAAAATACGAGTACAGTGGTAGTTTATTGGTGGGATTTTTGCCACAGCTACTCAGGATTAATTGAGGGATTAGATATCAATGAGAGAGAGAGAGAGAGAGAGAGAGAGAGAGCAGCCATTAAGTCCTGTGTTTCAGCTGAAGATGAAGTAAGCGACAGCGCGGAAGGAAGTATTTTAAAAAGCGTATGTATAATGTAGTTGAACCATAAGAAACGTTTCATAAGGATTAAAACTCTAATTCACTCGTAGCTGAATAAAATCGTTTAGCTTTTGCTGAAATAGAATACTAGAGATATTCTGCCCATGAGAGATAGTGGTACCAGGATTAACACTCATAGGCTCCTGTGTCTTACTCCGCTGAATAAAATCGTCTGGCTTCAGCTGTATATAATAGAGCTGTCCCGACTGAGAGGGGTGGCCATTCCATTATTGTACCGTATATTTTATTGTATTCTGGCTGCCACTGGGCGATTTTTATTCATCTTATGAGAGTTGTTTACAAAAAATGACCTTTATAAATAAAACATGGGATTTCCTACCAAGTGAAATGCTTCCGCGGATAAGTATACAAAAAAGAAGCCTTTTTTTTGAAAGTAAGAGCTCTGTTTTTCTCTTAGTAAGCATGTTGCAATCGATGACGCTGGGCAGAGGACATTCCCGAGGTGATGTGTCTGGGAATACAAAACAAGGGATGTGTTGTTCATCCGTCTCCCTGTTGCTATAGCGTATTTAACATAAAGAAGAACCTATGCTATATAAAACTGACGGTATAGCAACAGCTATATATAAAACACATCGGTAGTGTTGTCAAGTTAGCGTTTTTTTCTGCTAGATCGAGTTATTCGCCTCCATTTATCGTTTTTTTTTTTTCTGGCCGGAAAAAAAAAAAAAAAAAGTTTGTATTTTAGTGATTTTACCAGGTTTCCGAAAGTTTTCGGAGGATTATCGACATTCTGACAATTTTTCTAGCGCTTATATATATATATATATATATATATATATATATATATATATATATATATATATGTATATATATTGCATTTGGCGACAGTCTAGCGCTATTTAGAGCTAGTTCAGCGATATTTCTGAAGGCTCTGGCAACCCTATCATGTAACTGAAGGCCAAGCAGTGTCTCAGTGGTGTTTATGTTCTGAATGACGTAGATGTGGCCTATATATGTCACCTGTAGCACACCTGTTTCATATGATTTATCTTTTTTTTTTTTTGTTCTCCACATTCAGGCTTTTCTTTCATTGTGCATTAGTTAGAACGTCTAGCTCGAAAATAGAAGAGCTTGAAGTAGGAACAAACTACAAAAAGACGTCATCGAAAATATGCTAATGTTACTTGTACTATGTTCAGTTTATTTAGGCGTAAAATTGTCACTGTCCATCTTGAATGCTGAGCTGTACCGAGATTATTAACACTAGAATATGGTGCTAGTCACGAAAAAATGCTATGAAAAAGCTAAACGTTCATAATGCTGTTTTATTATTAGGCTACGCCGAGTCGTGGGCTGCAAAAGGACGCATATCCCCTCCTGGTTAGAATGAATTAGTTTAACAGGAAAAGAGACTGTTAAACCTTCCTGTATATCTAGTTTGTGCCTGTAAATGCAAATATAAGTTCCGCTAGAGAATCGATCGTAAAAAGCTACTCCAGAAAAGCGATCTTAAATATGTTTGTGAATATTTCCCAAGGCCGCTGACCTATGACGCACGCGATGCTCGAAATGAGTAATACGAGTCTGACTAATGAAAGGAAACGCTTATATTTCGACTGATGTCTTTCCTTAGCATTAACCATTTCCCAGTCTCACAAGTGCTTTAATGCTGACACTCAAAAATTAAGGGCTTTCCTTCCCTTTCGCGCAGTTATACTTTAATCCATTTTATTTCATACGATAGAACTGGGCCACTCTCCCAGCTTGACTAAATCGTGGAAACTTAAAATTCATTGAGCTATAGGGATGAAGAGGGAATGAGTGTCCTTGGGTACTAGTCAAATCAACTCTCCAGTCTGGCTACACTTGGCCATCGACTGAGCTGAAAGGAGTTAGAAATCTTTATCAGATGAAAATAAACCGAGTATAATACAATCCCATGACACTATGATAAATCTCCTGTACCGATAAACATTTTTGAGCTGAAGTGATAAGTATCTCTCGCAAATCATCGGTAGTATCCACGTTAAAAGAAAATGCAGCCTATCTATCAAGTCAATCTCTTTAATCCCGTAGGAAGTGATCTATATTCACACGATATTTTTCTTTAAAGAACAAAGTCCATTGCAAGCATGACTCCGAATTTTCAAGGCAGTGCTTGGAAGGTTTCGTAACAACTCTTCTTTAGCTATTTATTTTGCATGTCACCTTATTGTTGTTTTGTATAATACTTATATTTCTTTGATATCAGAAAAATGTAAATAAATAGGGGAAAATATGAAGGTGCAATAAGCAAAATAAAGCGCTTTAAAAGAAGTGGTACGAAGCCTCCTACGCCAACGAGGATACGGCATCCAGAGGTGCGTCAATTACACTTCTCTATGACTAACACTCCCAGGCTCCTACGATTACTCTTAGCTGACCTAAATCGTCTGATGCTAGTTGGAATAATATACTACAGTTGTCCCGATCATGAGAGAGTTAATGGTTACCCTTTCTACTGAACAAAATCCTCAAACTTTTGCTGAAGTTATAGAATTATCCCGATCTTGGAAGTCAGTGGCGACAGTAATATTCTCAGGCTTTTATACTCCCTTTCAGCAGAGAAATTTTCGCTTAGGTTAGCGTGAAAAAAAAAAAAAAAAAAACTTGGTGATGAGTGGGTTAATGGTGACGGCATTAGAGGGTGACATCATGAGAGGGTTAAGGGTGACAGCATTAACATCCTCAGGCTCTTGTGACTCATTCTCAAAATTCATCTAACGTTAGCTAGAATACCAGAGTTGCCCGATCATTTAGAAGGCTTAACACAAAGCAAGGACAAAGCATTCGTACTTACCTTAAGCAAAATATGCAATTTGTTTTCAGTAATCACTTTCGGTGCTTCTGTTTTCAACGCACTTATTTTCGAGATCGCACAGTAATTCTAGAGGCGCCTGATGGGATAGTCATTAGCATGCCCCAGTCGGAGGGACAGCTTTACCAACGTGCACAGTTCGATCCCGAAGAGGAGGCAGCTGGGAGTTTTTCGATCATATGAAGTCACCAAGGGAAGTAGGCTGCCTTTTAAATGTACTGCACTACGACGGCCTAGCCTCGGGCCCCTACACCTCGAAAGGGGGAGTACTACAATGGTTGCTACCGTTTTTACAACAACTGTCCTTCTCAATAACTCACAAGAATCAACAAGACACTCCTTCATGCATTAGTAATAAAACTTTTAAGGGCTCCATAGTAGCAGGGAGAGAGTACGCCCACCCATCACAACATTCTGTAGGTAACTGAATGGATGGATCAGCTGGACTGGCACGGTGGCACCCACTCGCGCGGGGTGACATGTGCTAGTATGCTCACTACGTGGCTCACCCTCTCCCCTCACCACAAACTATAACAAATCGTGCTCTTGCATAATGAGCTGCATAAAATCGACGTGCCGAAAACCCTGTATAATATGAATCATCAGATTGCGTGAGACCCTTGGTCACTGTTTCCTGACTTCTCTAGCTCTTGATTTTTGTCACCTGGAATTTTTAATTCTTACTAATTTGCCCTCCGTATGTACTCTCATGTGAACCTGTTCTTTAGGCTGCCAAGATCAGACGGTGTGAACTCACTTGTCAAGTAGTTATCATCTGCATTTGCCTCTTTCCTTGTCATATTCTACGCATTCCTGCTCGGCGTTCGCGACATCGCTTTCCAAAGTGTTGGCACTTGACGTAACAATAGAAATTATAGAGACAGACAGATAAGTTGATTGATACAAATATATATATATAGACATAGATATGGATATAGATATAGATACAGATGCGTGTGACGTATTATTCTGCTTCAGTATATTGGAATATGTTGAACGATTCTGCGAGTCGTGAGGTTGAGTGTGGGTTTGTGTTGTTGACTCGTTGCCATGACAACCACGGACCTTATTTATAAAGCATCCTGACATTTTTAACAATGAACATCTCCATAACATTTACCTGATCTCACATATGACTTTTTTTATATTTTTCCTTTTAAAACCCACTTCCATATGATTCGAACTGTTTGTTAGCTGCATGAGTAAAGACAGACATATATACAAGCGACGATATGCACAGCATAACGATAAATGCGATCCCAGAGATGTTGAGAAAAGAGCAGTATTCTTAGTTGTGTAGCAGACCTGTAACACTTCTTCCATTAATTCTCCACATAACACCCTAATATTCTCTGATATATTGATTATCGTTTTTAACGCAGACGTAATTTGCATCAAGAGCACAAAAGAGGATATAAAGCAGTAATGCACAAAAATAAATCACAAAAGGAAGAGGTGCTGCGGAACTTCCTAAGCCAGCGAGAATACCTGTGACTCATTCAGCGTGTCACACACAAACTTCTACTGAACTCAGGTGCTGGAGAGGGACGCCTTCCTGTCGTGGCACCGATATAACTGAGTCGCTCCCCTACCTTGTTATACAAATGTCCCTCAACTCCCTCTCTGTCACCCGAGAGAATTGTGGTGGACTGCAGGAAGAGGAGGACAGACTCACCCTGCAGTCCGACGGGTTCGCGTTTAGATGAGCCTGGGGCCTCAGCAACAATAGCAACAGTAGCAGCACTAACGAGATGTGGCACCGCACTTCCACCCCTCTCCACACCAACAAAGGAACACCGTTTGACCTCGCAGCCCCTCGCTTCCTGTACCGAACCAGAGTATTGGGCTAATTACCAGTGCCCCTAGTTGTCAGTTTCCTCCTCTTTCACACGGACCTTAATGAGAGTAATTATGAGACGCATATTACTGGCCTATTTGTGCTACTTCCAGACGAGTGTATTCATCTGAGATTGGGTCATAGGAGCCGGACCGTGTTCAGAGCAAAATATAATAAATAGATAGATAGATAAAAACGTTAAAAAGTCGCCATATTATGAGAAACTACGGCACAACACTTTCAAGCTAATATCCTTTTCTATAGATTATTTTGCTACCTACAGGTGGTTTTACTTTGCTCAGGGGAGACTTTTAAACTGAAGACGTCAGATCTAGCTTTCATTAACCCCATCATTACGAAAGCATTCTTAAGATGGGTAGAATCGCCAGGGTACAGCATGAATATAAACAAATAGTACATTATCGCATTCAGACTAACGCCAGGCTAATTTTTTCAGCTGAGAGTGGGTCAGGAGCCTGAGAGTGTTAATGACAGTAATTACTCGGACCATTTTCACGCTCTTCCGCCTTGACTTAAATACAGCGGGGTTTCTAATAACACGCACTGTAAATTACGGGATGGAAACAGGTTTACTGTACTCGCTTCATTGTAACTTGTCATAAATTTACCTTCATTAAATCTTGAATGCTGAGTTGCAGCAGTCATTAAACACTGAAATGGTGCTAGTCCCAAAGAAGTGCAATGGAAAGGATTCAGGACAGCAATATTTTCTCCTGCCTGTGAGCTACGTGACGTAAGCAGCAAAAGGACGAAAATCTAAGCCAAGTTAGGTGAAAGAATTAAAGTGGCCCTTTAGATAAACGGGAAGTCTAATAATACGCATTGTAAATTGTGGGATGGAAGAGAGCATAATATTAGTGATAAATATATATGCAAGTAGGTTAAAGAAAAGGCAGGAAATTGTAGGGCACGGAAGATGAACAGAAGCGGGGAGATGTTACTGGTGATTGTGTTTATGTATGTGATGTGCTGAAGGTATATCTGCGCTGTCAATCGAAAACATTGCGCACGAGAAGGATCCATCGGTACCTCACATGTCGATCTCTTTACGTTGACGATAGATGTCCTACAGTTGAAGAGTACAGTTTTCCAACATGTGGCAAATAATAGTTTAGTTATACTCTTGTAGGAGCTGCGTAGCTTGAGCCAGCTGCCCTGTTGCAGTTATCCTCTCATACTATGTTCTCATGGCACCAGTAGGTTGGTACTTAGACATTTATTGATATACTTTCCATACCACCTCTTTGTGACTAGCATCAAAATCTAGTGCTAAATTCTTATAACTCAGCATTCAAGACAGAGAAGTGGGGGTTTTAGGTCATGTAAGAGTAAAAAGAGTACAGTAAAGTTTAGTCAACATTCTCCTGCCTGAAAAGTCTCTCCTAAGCAGAAAAAATAGCCAGATAAAGCAAAAATAAAATGAAATAGTCATTCAGGCTCAAAGGGTTAAAGGTTTAGACAAAAAGCACTCCACCGCGACACCCCTTTATGGGAAATCTTTGGCTTCCTTGGTTATTGTTTGGAAAGTTCTCACGCCCTGCTCGTAATCAGCTGGTGACTGTACACACACCATAACCCCCAGCTCCTTCCCTCCACTTTCCGAGCTCACTTCCCTGTCTCTCCACATCCCCCTTTCCACCCTCCACACCTCCCCTCTTCTCTCTTTCTCTCTGTCTCCCAGCTCCTTTCCACCCTTCACCCCTCACCTCTCCTCGCTCCCCCTCCCCTCTCCACCCTCCCAATTCCCCTTCCCTTCCTCCCCCACAGCTCGTCATCCTTCCAACTCTCTTCACCTCCACCCCCCCGACTCCTCACCTTCTTCCACCTCTCAGTTCCTCCTCCACCCTCCTGACTCTTCCTCTCCCTCCACTCTCTCGACTCTCCCCCTCCCTCCACCCTCCCAGTTCTCACCCTGTCCAAACCCTCACCCCCTCCACCCGCAATATCCCCCTTTCCACTTTCGATATTCCACCCTACTCATTCCTTGAATCAAGTGAGATTCTGTTTTGGATTTACATGATGCTGATGCGAAACCTAAAGCTCATTCCTTCCCCCTCTCTACCCTCATCACCTCCCCCCGCCCTTCTCTCCCCCTCCTTCCTTTTCCAACACCTATAATCCCGATGCTTTCATCCCTACATTCCGCCTGCATTCCCACCTTACTTTTCGTCTCTCCCGCTCACTTTCCTTCAGCCCGTTAGCTACAAGCTTGTTCCCTATATATTCGTACCTGAAGAGGCTCCAGACCAACCTGAAACTACTGTATCTTCCCAGTTAACATTTCCATACATGGATATAATTCTTCCAGTTATAATCAGGTCATAGGTAATGCTTTTGTGATTTATAAGAAAAATAAATGAGCGATATCTGAGTACGTGCCAGTATATCTGTGTTGTTATGTAAAAGCACGTGCACATATAAGGAACAGGGCCTCCATCCTGTTGTGCAAACGGTTAAGAAGTGTCGATTTTATTATTATTTTTTTTTTTTTACCAGCTGGTGTTTGCTGGCTCACGAGAGGCGAACAATGCAAAAGTATTACCGGTATGTCACATTCGATAATACATACCGCTTATATTGAAAATTGGTACAGCGCTCATCCTCTTATATTTTGTCTTGACGATTTGTAAAGTGAAGAATTTAAGTATCTTTGTAAAGTTTGGTGAACACATTGCGGAAATAATGGAACTCTCAAAGCTATGCATTCATCCAGTTAAAACTTTGGTCAAGTTTCGCTGATTTTCGATAATCTTCAGACTGTAACATTGCTGCTGAACTGATCTTCGACTTAAAAAAAAAAAAAAGATGTATTTTAGTCACTCGAATGTGATTTGTGAGTGAAAATATTTATTGGTTCGATTCAGTTGCTAGCTACCAAATATCCTGTTTTCTGTTTGATTATCCGTATTGCTTCCTCTAGTTTCATCCCGATAATTAACAGTGGGATACGAAATAAAACTGAAACGCTAGCTTCAGTTTTATCCCTTACATATCCGGGGCCTGAAAGTCTTGGTGTAACTTGGGCTATTAACCGCTTCAATCCATTATTATTATTATTATTTATTTATTTATTTACTTATTTATTTATTTTTTGCTACTTCCAGACAGTTACTGTATATTCGACTTAAGGGAGACTTTTCATACTTGATGGATTAGATAAAACCTTCATGAATCCATTCAGTACGAGGGCACTCTTAAGTTGGTTAAAACATCTGGTAATTGAGGGGAAAAAGTACAAAAACACGTAACCGTGTCGAAAGAGTAACAAACAAATCTACAGTAAGCCCAAACTCAGTCTCCATGGCCCGGTTTCCCGTTGGCTGAGCACTCCTTCCGTATCAGTTTTTGCATCCGGTATGTTCATATTATTTTGCATGAAAGACATATAAATAACATACTAGACAATAATAAGCAGTTATATGAAAACTAATACGCTGAGGAAGAGGTGTGTGGGTGAGGGGGCTAGGTAGGTAGGTAAGGAGTGTGTACGAGAGAAGTCGACGAGGCACTAAGATGAGGCCTTACTTACCTTAGTGTTGACAAAGGCCTAAAGAATATGTGGTGACCTTGGGGCCGCTATGCTTACCCTACTGCCCGCCTGTAGCTTAGTACACTCAGTCTCCTATGACTCACTCTTACTGAAATAAAATCGTCTGGCGTTAGCTGCAACAAATTACTAGAAGTCAACGCAGCAGGAAGAGAGTCTGTAGGAAGCCATACTCAAGTTCAGTCACCTTACCTTGGCCAAGATTTTCGTCCTTTGGCAGCTTGCATTACGCTTGACCCAGATTTTCGTCTTTTTCAAGCTTATCTCACGTAACTTAGTAGAAAAAAAAGATAACGCGGCGTCTGTACATCATTCCTGTAGCACTTCATCGTGACTAGTGCCATATTCTAGTGCTAATCTCTTGTTACAAATCCGCGTTGAATATGGAGATTTCACAGTTTTTGGCCGAGTAATAATAATAAAAAAAAAAACAGTATAGTGATGGCCTTGGAGACACTGTGCTTACCCAACACTGTCTACATCCGAGAAGCTGTTTGTAAGATGGAAGAAGTTTGTGGTGATGCTTCAGGACTTTTTGATCGTGTGTGTGTGTGTGTGTGTGTGTGTTTTGATGATTAGGCTCTGATGTGGTAATGTTTAGTCGGGGGATTTTTTGTGTGTGTACTTCCGTGTGCAGAGAGAGAGAGAGAGAGAGAGAGAGAGAGAGAGAGTTTGCAATATTCCTTTTGTGTGTGTGTATGTCTGTGTGTGTGCGTGTGTATCCTTGAGGTTTGTTTTTGTATGCATGTATGTGCTTGTACGAGTATGGGTTTCTACCTGTCTGTGTTTTGTGTTTGGCTGTTTGCTCTCCCTTGTTTGGATTTCCCTGGCAAGTATAAACGTTCCACTGATTGATTGAACACAAGAACAGAATCACACACACACACACACACACACACACACACACACACACACACACACACACACACACCAGGTGGAGAGTGAAGCATGTTTCCCCCTCTCCTCCACTCCACCCAGTTCCACCTTACCGACTCCACCTGTTCCTTGACTTATCCACCGACGCTTCCGCCAGTAACATAAAGGAAATACATAGGATCGTATTGTAGGTGGATAGGAGTCATCTTAACACTTTTTCCTTAGCGATTTATTTTTGTATTCACCACAAATGTTATCTTGTATTCGTAAAACTTTCTAATATCGACATACAATAGTTTGCATCAACAATATGTATGAGGACGCTAAGGTGTAATGTGTAGAAGAAATCGCTAAGGAAGAGGTGCCACGAAGCCTCCTAAGTCTTGTTCTCTTTCTCCTTCATTGACTAAGAGATACAGATATAATACCACGGATAATAATACACAAAATGATACAAGATGATACCGAGGTCTAATGTGTAAAATAAATCGCTATGGAAAAGGTGCTGCGAAGACTCCTACGCCACTTGAAATTACGGTCTTTAATTATACATCTTGTTTTCCTTCTTCACAGACTACAAGCCACAGAAGTAATGCCACAGGTAACAGTACAAGGCAGTTCGTATTAAGTCAAGGCTGTGTTCTTAAATATCACAGCTTTTTTCCATGTTTCTGGTACTGTCATTTGGAAGAAACTGGGAAATCAGGTTTAGAAGGCGCATTGGAACACTTCAGATTGGTGACTTTTTTATCTTATTTTCTTCTTCTATCTCCAGACGATTTTATTCCACTTAATACATGTCTCTTACCATGAAGGTGTAAATGAAGGCTGCGTCTAACTTCCCTGTGTTCCAGAAGTCTCTCTATCCCTGAATAAAATCGTCTGACAGCTGCAAGAATAACATTTTCAGTATAACATCGGATTGGTGAGTTTAACATTCTCAGGCTTCTGTAAATTACTGTCTGCTGAACAACATAGTCTAGCAGGAACGGAATATCGGAGTTATCCCGATAATGAGAGGGTACCAGAATCAACATTATGAGGCTCCTGTGGCTTACTCTCAGCGCAGTAGATTGTCTTACTTTAACTGGAATAAAATACAAGAATTGCCCCAAGTAAGAAGGCGTTCATGGTACTGGTATGAACGCACATAGATTCCTGTGACTTGCTCTTTGCTTAATAAAATCGTCTGGCGTCAGTAGGAATAGAAAGCTAAAGTTATTCAGATCATGAGAGTTAATCACAAAGAAGATCGTCAAAAAATGTGACTTAATAATAGGAGCATTTACTATACACGCTTTCACAGAGCAAACTGATTGAACCCTACGTAATTTTTTAAGCTATCTGAGCATCACTGGGTATAATAGTGCATGGTTGAATCACACCCAAATCACGTCATATACACCAAGTTCTTGCTGTCTTGGGACGATTTTATTTAACTCAGGCATCTCGTATCGAATGGGTTAATGAAGGCTGTATCTAACTCTGGTTTAAAATAGAAAATCCCTCCAGGACTGAATGAAATCGTCTTTGGATAACACGAACTAAACGATATACAGAGGCATCAAAAAGTACCTGAAACTTTTCCATCTTTATATTTTGAAACAGTGGACGAAGCGTTTCATAGTAATCTTCAGTAACGTTTTATGTCTGTGTGTGCTTGCTATTTTTATCAATACAGCATTAAAAGGAATTTTATACAACTTACGAAATGCAGTATCCATTCAGAAATATTTGTCTTTAGGGGAAAAAAAAAAAAAAAAAAAGATCACAGCAACATCGCTCATAGTGAAACCATTGATAACCTGAGCAAAGATTTTTTTTTTGTCTAGTTTACAGTACACATTTCCATACAGTACATTAAAAGCTCTAGGTAATTTTTTTAGTTATCTGAGCGTCAGTGGCTGTAATACCACATGGATGAGTCACACACGCACTCTCTATCACGCACCCTCTTCACGCTCTCACGCTTTGTTATTTTGTTACATGTCCCCACCTTCCTCCCACCCTTCCCAGTACACCTCTCACCTACACACCCACATATACACACCCATATGCATACATCCACATTCCTCCTCCCTCCCAATATCTTGCTTTGTGTCTCCCTCTATCTTCTCACTGTCCATCTTGCTCTCTGTCTTTGCCTCTTTCTCTGTCTCTTTTCTTTTATTTGTCTTTATCTCCGTCTCTTTTTCTCTATGTCCCCACCCTCCCACCCTTCCCTTCATGTATACTTCTCACCCACATATATCTGTATAGACACCCCCACACCCCCACAGAGACAAACATACACAAACATGCATACACACAGATAAACAAACAACATACATGTATATATCAGAACAGACAAACGCATATACACAAACACAAGCACTCACATACATCAAAACAGACATACATAATTATACTTTCACACACACACCTACCAACATCAAAGCTTCCACCCTGACACCACGCCTACTGCTACATGCACGTCATGTTACTGAATTCTGTTATTCGTTCCTCTAAGGCCTCCCTAAAACTTATCTCACTCCCACACTCTTCAAGAATCGAGTCCACACCCACATATATCTGCAGCCACACTCACAATCAGGGGCGCATACATTTCTCATATTGTCAGGAAACACCCCTTTCTCCCATCAAGATATTCCCTACTTCATCACACCACACCACACCACACCACCGAGCACCATGCCACACTACACCACACAACACTAATCCATTACACCACTCCACACCCCGATACCACTATATCGCACGCGTTCTCCTCATCATACCATACTATACACATCACACCAGACTATACAGCATCCTGCCACTTTACTCCATCATACCACGTCACACCCCTACTTCATCACACCACCATACCACATCGTCACGCCTCAGCTTTCTCACCAACACGAGGAAGGCGGGAAGATGTGGAGGTTCGTGGTGCTGATAAACTCCAAAAAAGAGTGAGTCGTGAAACAGAACCTAATCATTACCTGGACAATTAGCGACACGTAGAGCCCTGTGGGTTTGGGTGTGGGTGTGGGTTTAGTGTCCGTGGTGGTGAGGGTGTGGGTGTGGGTGTGAATGTTGGTGTGGGTGTGGGTTTGGGTGGTTGTCTGGGTGAAGGTGTGGATGGGGGTGAGTGTATGGCTGTAGGTGCAGATGTTGATGTACTAGCGGTATGAAAGCGATGTGGGTGTGGGTGTTTATGCGAGTGTGGGTGTAGGCGTGAGTGTAGTTGGTTTCTTAACTTATAGTCCTGAAGCTCTCGTCTAGTAACTAAGTCAACAGCCACCGGATACACACACACACACGCACATCAAGAACCAGCAAGTGAGAGTAGTGGAGGGTGGTTGGTGACAGTTTTTGCCAAGTCACCCCTAACCAATTCCACATCCTCTCACAGCACCGCAAGGCAACTGCTTATAACGGGTCAAAAGGTCTCTGGGAGCCTCAGTAAAATCTGTCTGTCTTTTACCAGGTTCTTCATTTATAAACTTTATGCAAGTTTTTTTGTTTGTTTTTTTATACTTTTTTTTAAAATCATAATTTCTGTTATCAGGTGCCGTATTGACAAGCTTTTTAAAAAGTTGTTTAGAAGGTTCCTTGTTTATTCTTATATCATCATATCATCGCTCATACTAAACACTTGACAATCAAACTTGGGTGAGTATCGAAGTAAATATGACCACAGTAATACACATATCTACTAAGCACTTCAGAAAGAAACTTGAGTGAATGCCAGAATAAAAGATACAGCCTTCCACACTGAATTCTTATAACAATTTACTTCTGTCGAGACTTGTTCTTCGTGATAATTAAGATCCTTGATAAATACGAACACGTCTCTCATCCCATCTCAAGACGTCTGCAGATAAGGGGGCACAAGGTCTTTCAGATCCGTATTCTCGTCAGCTTAGGATGGTCTCTCGCTCCTCGTCCGTACAAGTTTACATCAGTATTCGGCTTACCAACTTCCTTTTGTAAGCTATCTGTGCTAGTTATGTCAGTGTCGCAAATGTTAAGTTCCCATACATACTTTCAGCAGAGTAAAATCGTCCGGCGTTTATTCTATTACAATATGTGAATTATTCCGAATATGAGAGGGATAACGCGATCAGTAATAATACACATAGTCTCCTGTACTCACACGCAACCGCACCAAATCACCTGGCGTTATCAGAATAAGTCTCCGTAGAAGTTCATTGTAATCGTAACAGTTTAGTTTCTTTCGTATTTTGTCCTTGAATATTCACTATACTGTACTCTTCACTTTCACTTGCACTAAAATTGCCATCTCTGTCTTAAATGCTGATCTGTAACAGTAACTTAACATTACTATCAGCAGTAACTGAACATTAGATTGTGGTGTTAGTCACAGAGAAGTGCTATGGAAAGGATATCGGGCTATAGTATTGTTATATAACAACCATCGAAACACGGAAAATAAGATGGAAAAAACATTGTGCCAAGTTAGGCGAAACAACTATAGTTTGGGCTGTAAAGTGTATGGCAGCTGTATGAGTGAAGTCAGTTGGAATAAATGAAGAATAGTAGACACAACTTAAGCTCAAGAAAGTTCATAAACATGGAGGTGGACGTTCACTTGCTTCTCTAAAATACTTGTCTTAAATTTTTCCTGTTTTCATCACTTCTTTCCTCTTTTAAACCGAAATTAAATCTAGGCAATTGCTTCCGTTAATTTTCCTCTCTTTTTTGTTTTTTTAATTCATCATTTTGAGCTTTTGAATTAAAACGTTTATATACTTATTATTTATTCCCCTCACTTTACCCGACTCCCATTCTTCTTTGTGTGCTCTTTGGCATTCTCAGTCCTGATTCCTCTTGTTTCAATGCGAAGCTAGTGACGCCTTGTGACGCGTTCATCCGGGAGTCTAAGTATGGTTATGGCGCCAGACTGGGTGGGTTCGGGTAGCTTCCATGCATTCCAGACACTACATAGCATGCTGTGTATATGTCTGTAGTCAGGCGCCATAATCTAGGAAGGAGTGATCACAAACGGATCGCCCCCATATCATTGTTCCCTACCGTCATGCTGCTCTATTTCAAGTTCATACCCCTTTCAGATACAGTATATACCTCTCCACCCCATACCAGCATCTGCGGTTTTCTCCTTCCCCCTCCCCCCTTCCACCTCACTCATATACACTACTAGTCGATCTTCCATTCTTCATTCTCTCCTCATGGCCAGTCCATCCCAAAAGTACTTTTAATGCACTTCAGAACATCCGCATAACCACCACAACACTCCTTCGCTTCCTTCTGTGTCTGTCTGTCTTTCCGCGTAACTATACGAAATATAACTTTGCCAGCCTACTGCAACATGGAACCCAAAAGCCCGTTGTTGGTTGATAAGACTTTCAGACTCCGAGAGCCTCATGTATGGGAGCTCTTTGATAGGAGGGTGTTCAAATGAAATAGTTAGCTGTCGGTATCGAGTTTCGTATTTACTCATATACCCATCTACATAGTATGTCTTTCTGTCTGCCCGTGTGTTTAACTGACGAGAATTTTTTGTGTCCGACTCAGAAAATTGACTTTATAGTTTGTTCCCTGCTGCCCAGTAGTCCTCGTACTTACCACACACCTTCACATGAAACCACTTCGGCAGTGACACATGCTGGGTCTGGCTTTTTTAGAACTGGTGCTTTTGTAATATTAGGGATGATTGTATGAAGCGTTGTTGGGTCTTATGAATGATCAGTAAAGTCAGCTTTAACGGTATTCAATTCTTCAGCCTGCATGATATTGAATTCGCGTCATTTCAAGGAACGGATGACCTCTTTAACCCCTCGGCCGTCTTTCTTAGCTTGGGAGTATTAGCCGGCCGAGATGATGAAATATCAGGCGAACTTATGTCCCCGACTGCACATAGCGGAGGGAGAATCACTGACGAAATTGGCCGCGCAGTCATACGCTGAAATAACATGGGTTCATTGACTCTTGCATAACGTTTCAGGGATCAGAAGTTCTCATCATTAGAACCGACAAGGCAATCACAGCAGGAGCAAATATACTCTATATATCTGATAACTGACGCTGCATCCTGTGAGGGATGGCCATGACACACACAGATGTTCAGGGTTTTCTGACACAAGTAGCAATGATCTCAGTTTCTGCTGAATGGCATATCAAACTCCTTTATTCCTTCAGTACAACGTGAACTTTGTATTTTAATCTTACTACCATTAGACGATTTATTTTGCTTAGGAGGAGTTTTTCGAACTGGAGGGGTTAGAGACAGTCTGTATTAACCCTTTTACTACGGTGTCATCTTTTTCTGATTTACCCATACAGCTACTGGGCGTTTCAAATCAGCTTCAGACAGCCCCAGGAGAGAAGAAAATTATGGAGGGTATTTGTAAGCCTTCAGGTTCAGAAAGTCTCCCCTCAGCTGAATGAAATCGCCTGAGAGAACATGAAATAAAAACAAGACACCACTCTGAAACTTATTAATCAGTCTCTCAAACAGGTTATAAACAATTCACTCTCTTTCCACTCAAGTTCAATTGTGGGTTCCAGAAGAGCTGAGAGTGAATTGGTGTTTTTCCCTCTCCACTCCGAGTGAATTTGAGAACTCATGGTGGGAACCTGTGTCATCCAGGGATTACATAAGAGTCAATGTTTATAAATATTCTGCTTCGATTTTTTTCTTTTATTTACGAGGCTTGAGAACTGTGTGTCTTTGTCACACAGTCTCTTCGTAAAAAAAAAAAAATGATGATGATGGTGATGACGATGACGATGATGATGTGGTGATTATAATGATTTTATGTTACATGATTTGGGAAGTTTCTCTTTCGGGGTTGTATTGTCATTTCCTTATATTCTTAGCATTTCTTCCTTAATGTTTTTCCTTGGTGCTTTTGAGAGAGAGAGAGAGAGAGAGAGAGAGAGAAACAGACAGACGGACAGACAACATCGAACTTACGAATGCAAGAATAAACACTTACGAAGATGAGAAACAATGAAAAGGGAAGCAACTAGAGACCAAGGCAGCTACATGGACCGGAAAAGAAGGGAAGGGAAGCCTAATAGAGGTATGCTTAACTGGCGTGAATGGTGTTGCTGTGCAAACTACTTATCTATAGCCAGACGCCTTAATCCCGGAAGGAGTGGCCACAAACGAATCGCCTCCAGATCAGTTTGCCCTCCTCTGTTAAGCTGCCCTCTCTCAAGCTCACACCTTCTTCACACATTTCGAGTATACCTCTCTATCTCATCCCGCCATCTCATCCTCGCACCCCAGTAACAAAATATGACAGCACTACTACTTTACATTCGTTCCAGAACACTTTCGTGGTTAACATCATATTCTAGTGTTACTGTCTTGCTACACCTTGGCATTTAGCATGGAGAGATGATTTTAGGCCATGTTAAAGTGGGATGAGTACAGTGCCAAACCGAGAAGGTACAGGAGAGGAAAGTACTATACCAGGAAGAGAAGAAGGAGGTAGTGGCATGCTGGGTTCAGCACGCCGCTTGCAATATGAGCAACCATGTGTGGAGAGAACCGATCCTCTGTACACATACGCACGCACACTTACAGACACCGCTCGCTGGTGCAGTGGTAACGTTCTCGCTTGCCATCTGGTAGACGGGAGTTCGCGCCTCGCTCAGGTTGCGAAAAGTTTCACTGACGAAGTGGGTGGTTACTGTCCCCCTTGAGCAAGGGGACGGGTGTGTGCGTGTGTGAAGGTCACAGCCTTGCCCTTAGATCGGACTATATGAGCTCTCAGCTCCCTTTCGGGAGGGTAAAAGCTGACGATCACGACCATCAAGTGATCCTGACCGACCCGGTGAATTACTTACATATACATATAGGCTATACACACAGAAAATATTATAACATCATCGCACACATAAACTCGCCTATCCAAACACACACACACACACACAAATAGATAGATAGATAGATAAAAATAGATATAGATATTTAAATGCCAGATGCAAGAGATACACATACTTCAATAAATTTGTTCACTAATTCGTCTCTCTCCATTCATCACCACATCACACGAAAGTCGTCAACCTTCTCTCTCAACAACTAGTTATATCCTTTCAATCTGCGTCGCTCATAGACATTTACAAACTCTGATCCAGTCTGAAAATATCTTGTTCACTATCAGCAAGGATCACATCATATGAGTTCATCAGATTCGAGAAATATAGAAGAAAAAAAGAGAAATGCGGAAACAAAAGCGGTCACTATCGTCAGGGTGCGTGAAGAAGGAAGGCCACAGTGCCAGACATTACAGCTAAGGTTGCATTCTCTCTGGCTTTGATGATTTTGTTGCACCTTTTCCTTAGCTATTTATGAAAAATGTGTGTGTGTGTGTGTGTGTGTGTGTGTGTGTGTGTGTGTGTGTGTGTGTGTGTGTGTGTGTGTGTGTGTGTGTGTGTGTGTGTGTATGTGTATTTACAGGTAGATATACTTTATCACACATTACCATTCTTGTACGTTATCTGTGCAAATGATATCGACTTAACAATATCGACTGGTGTTAGCCAGTATAAAATCCCAGAATGCACGGTACCGGCAGTAGACGAAGGGTTGCTCAGTAGAGTTTTTGATGCTCCGACTGCCCAGATTTTCCTCAGTAGAATAAGTACCAAAATACACCCACAACAACGAATGGACGAAATCGGTGTGAAAGTGGTGCTGCGAAACCACGTAAAATAATAAGAATTGGGCTACACAGTGCGGTGGACTCGAGTGTAAATTTAAGGGTTACGAAAATGGGAGAAGTGTGCGTGTGTGTGTGTGGGGGGGGAGGGGGGGAACGGGGGCCAAGGAAGTGTTACCTCCACTTAGTCAACATTATCACCTTGTATTTGCCATTTTATGTTTACTTGTCATATTCTGCTCGTTCTTGTTTGGCCTTCAAAGACAACACTCCCTTGCCAACCTCCTTCATGATTTTTTTATTTCTGGAGTCCATGATTTCATATTTTCTGTTATATTCACATTTTGTCATTCTCTCCGTATAGTATCTTACGTCTTTTGCATCTACAAATATTTTTCCTCTCCCTGTATATCTTCCGTCTTTGCATCTACAAATATACAAATATTTTTTGTCTTTCCTTTTAAAGTCAGTTCTCCTTGTACGCTGAAGGATGAGTTCCATGATTCACAACTGCTTCCTAACAGCTAGTATTCTGCACAGAGGAAAACTGACCAATAAGGTATAGTAGCAACGAAATTTAATAGACAGTTGTTCAGTAATTTAGTATTGAAAGCATGGTAATCCCTGTGTGATTTTATATTGGTTCCCAATACACACGAGGGTCGGGGATTTCTTCTTTAATTTACAAGTAGCATCTGACGATTTTATTCAGCCTGAGGGTGACTTTTCAAATTAGAGAAGTTAGATGCCGTATAACTTTCATGAACCCCTTCAACACAAGGGGACTTGTATTTAATCTGTATGATTGTAAGAGTGGCACTGTATACATCAATAACAAGCAAAAGAATATTTACGTGTAATGTACAGAATAAATATCTAAGGAAGCGGTACTATCAAATCTCCAAGCCACTCAGTATAGGACAAACGCACCGATGCAGTCTTTGCTAGCATTTCTTTCCCCATGTGTTCTAAAAATCCATGGTTTGAAAATACACCCATCATTTCCGCCTCCACCTGGCTTGCCCGGACGGATAAGCAGCCCCAACCCCTTCTCCTTAAGCTGACTCAAGGAAGTAGCCAAGGTAGGGTCTTTCTCAGTCTGTGTCCGACGTTGCCAGGCACCAAGAAGCGTGTACTGTGCAACAAGGCTGACCCAGAAAATGTGGACCCTATTTTTGTACGCTCATGAGGCTCGCTGGGACCTCCTCCTGAGCGACTGGATTTGTGCATTACACCTCTGCACCTCAATATTCTCTTGTACATTACCGATACACACTGTCGATATTGAAATTTTGCGAATGATAGAAGCGAATTTATTCTCCATCATAATCTGATCGCGGATTTTTTTTTTTCGTGTGTGTGTGTGTGTGTGTGTGTGTGTGTGTGTGTGTAAGTGTGTGTGATTTTTTTTTAGGGACAAATGCCCGGGGTTTCTCCTGTTGTGGCTGCTCCTCATGGTAGGCAGTCACGAAAAATTGAAAAAAAAAATTAACATACGTATTATGAATATACTCTCATAATTTCTGGCTCTCCGCCCTTTTTATCTATGTTACCTGGACAAGAGAATAGAGTGGATCACGGAAGTAACGTTTTTAAAGATTGGGAAAAAAAAGGTGAACGGAAACGAAACCCAGAAAATTGCGCAAACACACACACACACACACACACACACACACACACACACACACACACACGTATTTATTTATCTGAATATATAGTTTTAAATTATTTATTATGTTATTTAATTTGTTGATTTATATACATTACAATTTAATATATACACAGAGTACATACTCTCATACCTCTCTCTCTCTCTCTCTCTCTCTCTCTCTCTCTCTCTCTCTCTCTCTCTCTCTCTCTCTCTCGACATAATTGGCCCGTAGTTATCGCAGTTTTGTAGGTTTTATGTTCTAACGCCTGTCCCACTAACCCACAAGGAGCTTGTACTCTGACACGCTCTCTGACCCCTTGTTCCTCCTCCTCCTCCTCCTCCTAATCCTCCTCCTCCTCCTCCTCCTCCTCCTCCTCTTCCTCCTCCTCCTCCGTTGACGCCTTCTTTCTCCTCTTCCACTTCTTTCACTTATTATTTCCTGTCTGTTCGTAGAAGTAGGAAGAATAACATTAACTTGGAAGAAAATCTGTAGGAGTTAGCTCTGAGATAGGAACACAGTCCATGTGTTTTCATCTGACGGAACCTGATTATTTACATTACACCTGGGATCGAACTCCCATCCTTTCAAACAGCAGATCACTTCTCAAACAGCTTGATCACTTTGACATGCCTCTCTCTCTCTCTCTCTCTCTCTCTCTCTCTCTCTCTCTCTCTCTCTCACACACACACACACACACACACACACACACACACACACACACACACACACACACACACTTCTAATGGAGTCAAGATTTATTAGTACCAGTTATTATTTCCTCGTTCACGCAGACCTTGTCTAAAACAGGCCATTGTAACAGGAAATGCACAGTTGCGGACAAAATCCACTTTGTAGTCGAACAACTAGTAAATTCTTGCTTAATATTCTGAAAAATCTGGTAGGCCCCGAAGAAAATATCACTGGGTATCGAAAGTCATCGTTCACTGTCTCGTTAATTATCGCAATAAAGTGATCGGTATAAATGTCGGCAACTGTGGCTGGGCTGTTACCTCGTGGTTCATGGAGACTCCCTAGCACCTGTTAGTGACTTATTTTTGCATTACACCGTAATATTTTTATAAGGTGGATACAGTTATTATAAATGACATAAATGGTCCCTTTAGTTCTTCATATGTATAAAGAAGTTGATGAATCGTGTTAGAGACCTTCATAAACCCACGAGAATATGATCCCGTAAATAGTTTCCGTGATAATATCTGCTTTTCGTTGGTAAGTTAGGCTTGACCCGGGAGCATACGGTTATCGAGTGAATGTAGGGTATGTAGATAGATAAGGAAAGAGAGAGAGAGAGAGAGTTTGGGGGAGGAGAAACTGAAAGAGAGAGTTTCAAACATCCTTGAGAGCTGAGAGTTAATAAAACCAGACATTGTTGCGTCATCTACCTCTGTGTGTCGCTCCCCACCTACATCCGTTCTACCTCTTCTTCCAACTTCCAGCCCACAGTCATCATTGCTTTTCACCCCTTCAGATTAATGACCTGTTTCTTTTTTCTTGCTAGTTTGATTTTTTTTTTTTTGTATTAGGACTGACTTTTTTTTAACTAAAGAGGATCTGAGCAATCTTTTTGCTATAAACATACTGTATATTCGTTGCACAAAAAAGTTATTACTATTATTGTTGTTTTTATTGTTATTATTATTATCATCATTATCGCTATCATCATCATCATCATTATCATCATCATCATCATCATCATCATCATCATCAGATACTGCCTTCAATGATTCCTGTACTACCATGAGGATCTTTCCAACCTACTTACTCTCTCCTTCGTCAGGTCCGTGGGAGTCAGCGATAATCAGGGCTTCACCAGTCCACTTTTTCAGTTAAGGTACGTGTCTGTGCTCTTTTCACCTTAACTTGGCCTGGATTTTCGTCTTTTTGCAGCTTATTTCACGTTACTCAGTGACGAAAAAAAACTTCGATTCTTCGTCTTTTACACACTATTTCTTCGTGACTAGCATCATTTTAGTATTAATTTATTTCTACATCTGGGCATTCAAGCTGGAGAGATGATAATTTTAGGCCAAGGTAGAGTGTCTAGTCATTTAGCATTACGAAAAGATTGTGGAATACTCGTATTATGTAAATCCATATTGTGTCATTCTTATTGTTTTAATTTTACAAGCAAATGTCTACAGATCACTGAGTTTGAAGGTGGGAGGAGACGGGGTAGACTTAGAAGAAAGTTGATGGATATGGTAAATGGGTGTGTGGGAAAGCGAAGTATGGAAATTGATGAGGCAAGGGAATTAACAGGCGATTGAGTTCGATTGATGAATTGTGTACGGAGGAACATAATGACGAGAATCGACGAATTGACGCTATCTGGTAAGAGTATGACAAGAGCATCTTTTAGGAATATTACCAAAAAATATATATAGGTAGATAGATTAACAGATAGACAGGCAGGCAGGCAGATAGACAGATAGATAGAAATATAATCACGATGGTTAGGCTTATAAGGAGGAGCCAGGATTCCGGGTGATTAAATGATTTGTGAAATGTCTGCCTCGTTTCACTGGCATTGCTGACGATAGTTTCCATGTTCTTTTGTACATTATTTTTCCTTCCTTCGTTACCTCATCCTTTGGTGAAAGAGGGTCGTGATGATGATGATGAGCGAATGTCTGCCAAACTAAGTGGGTAATAAGGAACTTGAGACGAGGCTGCGCAGAGGTACATGTAATTGACATAGCTTTGAAGAATAGAAAATTGGGGTGATTGGGAAACATGGGACGCGTGGAGATTGAAAGGTTAATTACATATGTGTGTAAATGTAATGGATGAAGAAGAAGAAGAAGATAATGAGGAGGAGGAGGAAGTGGAGAAGGAGAGGAGGCTTAGATTAATGCCTGTCGACATCACGAGAATCATTAAGACAGACGATCAATCTGTGCTAGGTCTCAGTCTTCCCCAGGAATACAACCAGCAAATGTTTTATCCAGGTCCCCACTTGTACTTGGATCTTTTATAAATTCGTCCCCTTAGGCTGTACGATTAGCAATAACCTGGTAGACAGGAATCGAAAAGTGACAAAAAATTGTATCTATATCGTGTAAAAGTGAAAGGTGACATGATTTTCATGCACATGTAAGGGTGGCTGCACCATTTCACTGCCTCCCCCACCCCATCCCCCTAAATCACCCCCCCTCCCCGTCATGCCCTCTCTGCTTACCTCCTTTTATCCCCCACCCCTCTACTTCCACTCTCCACATACCCCCACCCTCCCTCTACCTCCAAATGTTCGCCTAATATTTCACCTCTAACTTTTAATTTTCCTCTGCTAACAAATATGCCTAAAGTAAGAGAGGCATGATATGTTTCTCTGCCCATAGATGATTACTCCCTGTGAAATGATGCGTCAGGGAGGTTAGTAACGAATATGCCCCACGTGTGATGTAAATACGGTGCAGTATTAGGCGAACTTTTACCCCTGATTTTACCTCCCCATTCCCCACTCCCGCCATTCTCCCCCACTCCCTCTCACCCCAGTCTCCCCCACTCCCTCTGACCCCATTCTCCCCATTCCCTCCCCCTTTACTCCCTCATTACATCCCTTCTATTCTCTCCCTTTCCCTCTCCCCCTCATTCTTACCCATTCCCTCTCCCTCCCCTCTCCCTATTCTCTCTCCCCCATTCCCTCTCATTCACCCAATTTCCCATTCCCTCCATTCTCCCCTCTCCTGGCATTTTCAGTGTTACAGTTTCATCTCCCGTAATTATGACCCAGGTAACGAGACACACCCATTTACACCACAGGTACGCCAGGTAAGTTTGACTACTATTCTACTATGACTACTTCGCATGTAGTTGAAATAGGGACCTTGATTGTAAATTACACGGTTGTTTGTCGTGTTCTAGGGGATAAATGGAACTTAGTATATTTCGAATATCTTCCTCACTCACCTTCGTGCATGTGACAAGTATTGATCTAAGTCTCCTCCTCCTTCGTCTAAGGGGTTGTGTGTGTGTGTGTGTGTGTGTGTGTGTGTGTGTGTGTGTGTGTGTGTGTGTGTGTATGAGAGAGAGAGAGAGAGGGAGGGAGAGAGAGAGAGAGAGAGTCATCAGTGAAAGGCGTATAATTGTCAGGCTATGAATGAACAATGTGTGACAAACAAAATAAAAAATGCTAAATATCCACTATTTTCCTGTGACATCCATGTAAAATTGATAGGTGCGGGTGAGAGAGATTAGTGGACCGGGGTTGATTGTGAGGTGATTGCCCATTAGTGTAACCGGGTTAATTGTGAGATGATTGTAATGATTGTGGTAGTTGGTGCATGTGGTGACGCCTGTGGGTGAAGTAGTGGTTCCCTCTGATTACTGAAAAAAAAAGTACTATGTATGAAGTTACCCAGCATAACCAAGCCAGTTTATTGTATTCGCACCTTTTTTTTTTATATATGAAGAGAGGAAGAAAAAACAATTGAAGAAAAGCCCATACACTGCATTAAATTTGTATGAAGTTACGCCTTCAGCATAACTAAGCTATATTATTATTCTTATTGAACTGCGGTGAGTTCGTTTATCACAGAAAACGCCTCTTCTAGTGAAAAGATTATGATTGACCTTTATTAACCCCTTCAGTAAATGACGTCATTGTTCAGCTTACGTAAGGCCTTTCGTAATGTAATATTTAGATGATGGAATGCCATGAATGTGCCAAAACTAGGTGTGGTGACTGGTGAAAGTGTGGTGGTGGGTGAAGTGAGTGTAGGTGTGAGGACATGGCGTGTTGGTTGTGGTGAAGGTGGTGATGATGGGTGTAGCAACAGAAAGAATATATCAGTGAATGTAGTGATGTGGGTGCGATGAAAGTGAATGCAATACATTTGTTCATATTTGTGCAGAAAGAAGGAACCCAAGTCTGAGGGTGTGGTATGTGTGGTGAAAGAGTGAGATGAGAGTTAGTGATGAATGTGGTGGGAGGGACAGTAAAGGGGAAAAGGGTACAATAGCCAAAAGAAGTATGTGACAGGATCATTCCGATTACTTTCGAAATTAAACGTTCACTTCGTCATAGCTAGATAGGGATAGAATGATCTTCCAAAACTAAATGAAGATCTGAGTGTTTGTTTAAAACTACTTGTCACTTAAAACAGTAAGGCTTAAAATATCGTTACAAATCAGCATACTTCACCCCATGCAAGTAGAAGAGCATATACATCCCAATATATACCATCCGTTTTCTCACATTGTGTCGTATATAGGATGCACGGACACTTAGATATTTTATTCTGTTTATTTATTTATTTATTTATTTTTAGATACAGTACATTGAAATACGAAAGTCTTTACGCCTTCCCATTCGCTTCATCACTGCTGGATTAATAAATGTTTGAATGGACGTAGTGAAGAACGGTGCATATTTATCAATCATATTAGTGATCATATGCGTCTCAGTCCATTGCGTCACATTAATACGTCTATGAATTAATCGATAAAATAGAGGTAGGGGAGGCGAACGGACTCGAGTGTTTGCCTGTACATGTAGTTCTTTGTGCGTGACTGGAGGGTGTGGTGATTTCAGACCAGATTGAATGAACGTAGGTATTTCCGCTATTTTGACGCACGCCAAATCCCTCGGACAAAAACAGGACTCATTGATGGCATTTCCTCTCCATTCATACACGATAAATGGATTAGGACAGAGGAAGATATTCGCCAACGTGTTTATAAAAATTCTTAAATACTGTTACATAAAATACTAAACAATTCATAATATTAACCCAAGAATACAAACTGAAGCAAATTGCATATTAATGTGGACTACTTTAAAAAAAGATTCGACTTTGTTGCATTATCCCATAGACTTCGGGAGGTGATCCGAGGGAAGGTATTACCATTTGTCCTTAGCCACAGGAAAAGAGCTAAGTTGTCATGCGAAATGTGAGGGGTATATCAAGATATTTTCTTGAAAATATCAGATAAGTAACAGAAGACAGTTGTGCAGCACAATTTATAATAAATTTGTAGACAATTATATCGTGGTAATATATCTGAAAGTGTAGGTATTAGTGTTTGGAAGAAAGACTGTAGATCGGCAGTTTGAGACTTAAATAGAGACTATGGTAAGTCTATTTAGTCCGTTGACTTATTTTAAGCATTTTCTTGCTACCTACAGATGATTTAACTTAGTAGCTTTAGGATGAAGAGGATAATGAAGGTTATATTCTATCCCCTTCAGTTCGAAAGGTCCTTCCTGAGCTGAGTAAAATCGTCTGGTACTTGCAAGAATAGTACAGAAAATACGTCATCAAAATGAAGTCGCTGAAAGTTTGAGCGGTCATCCGCTCTTCGCTTTCTCCCACTCAATAAAGTGATCAAAAGATTATGGACTTTGACCTTGATGTGGGTGACATGACCTTCCACTCTCCTCCCCCCCTCCACCGCTGCAGTAATATTGATGATGATGATGATGATGATGATAATATTGATGATAATTGTAGCTTAGTGCAGAGAATAATGATGATAATGATAAACAAGGTCGTAGTTGGGAAGCATAGTAGTGATAAATGTGGTAGTGATGGTGGAGGGTTTGGTAAAAGCGTGATGAATTGTGGTGGTATGTCTGGTCAGTGTTGTGGTAATGGCACAGTGAGGTAGATATGGTGGTGAAAAGTGTGGTGGTGAATTGTGTTGTTAAAATATAGTATAATGGTGATGATAGGTTGATAGTGGTGATATTGATAGATATGGTGGTTATTATGGTGAAGTATGCATGAAGCGTGATAGGTGTGGTGAATGTAGTGGTGGTGGTGATGATGGTGGTGGTGGTGGAGAAGGCAAGAGCGAGGAACAGATGGAAGTTGGTTGTTAACTCCTACTAACGCCACAATAGTGGATGGGACGGGGGACAGGGTGGTGGTGGGGAGACAGACAAACAGACAGACAGACAAATAGACAGACAGACAGGTAGAAAGACTTAACATAGTTACAAAGATACACAGACTACACACTTTACGGGCCTTGGTAGGTGATCCGATTGGATATTAATAGAAAAGCATACTCTTTCATTACGGTATTTTAAGAACAGCATAATAAAGCAGATGGCTGTCATAGAGAGAATGAGAGAGAGAGAGAGAGAGAGAGAGAGAGAGAGAGAGAGGATGTGTGTGTGTGTGTGTGTGTGTGTGTGTGTGTGTGTGTGTGTGTGTGTGTGTGTGTGTGTACGTAAGTGTGTGAGTGCAGATGTGTGTATGTGAGTGTGTATGTACGTGTCCCCTTCCCCTAACCGCTAGGCCAAGTTGTATGACCACTCAGCATTTCGCAACGGACACTCCACACCCGTAGCAGTCGACTTTTCAGTGGTACAGGGGGCTTCGTTACATCTTCCGTAGAGCGATTTATTTTGCATCATCTTAACATTTCCGTGTACGCTATATATTGTTCTATAATTTGCATCGGTAACGTAAAATGATATTAGGGTGTACTGTGAAAAATAAATCGCTACTGAAAAGAGGTTACGAAATCTCCAAAGCCAGTGACCCCCAATATTGCCACAGCCTAGGAAGATAGGGTGTGGTAGAGGGTGCTAGGAGAGGCTAGGAGAGCACCTAGGAGATTCAATAAACAAAGCAAGGAAGTGTGGGTCAGAAGTTAGTATATGCTGTAGAAGTTGATTATTGTGAAGGAAGCCAGGAGAATTGTAGCTTCATCCTTCATATATTTTGTAAGTTAAAAGGAAATAAAAAAAAAGAGGGAAGCTAAGAGAAGCTAGGACGGCAGAAGGTATGAGTAAGGCAGAGCGAAGTTTATGTGAAACTTTGCTTGGTTAAGAGAAACTGTGATTGGGATAGTGAGAAGAGTCGCACACGAAGCCAATGAAGGTTGTAAAGAAGGTTAAGAACAGCTTAAATGAAGAGTTTGAAGCGTAATGGAGAAAATTGTGAATATTTACGAAGATTACTGGGAAAAGTACCGAAGGTAACGCGGTTGAAAAGAGCTAGGAAAATTGCTGAGATATTCTTCTTTTTTCTTTTTCTTTTTCTTTTGGAATTGCCATCACCAGACGACTGTATGAAAGCTAATTTAAATGGCATAGGAGATTTCGTAGTTCATCTCCCTGAGCGGTTTACGTTACACATTCCCCTATAACTGCCTCTTTCGTGTAATTGTGGTCTAACATCGACAGAGCATAACGCTGAAGGGGATAAAATGATGCATTGGGCTAAGTAAATCGGTGATGAAGAAACGTCACGAAATATCCGAAGCGACTGGAAATACAGCCCGAGGTACAGAGCTAGGAAGACTGGTATAGATATTAGAACTATGTATAAATAGCTGAGAAATCCGTCGTGCAAAAACTGTGCTATGAGTGCCAGAAAAGAACTACAGTAGTATGGGGCCTATGGTATGATGCAGGGTGTTAATAAAATCCATGAAATTTAGCTTCTAGGTACTGAGTGGTGAAGAGAAACACTCCGTAATCAAAGGAATAACTACGCGAAAAAGGTTAACACATAAATATAAATGCTACACAAAGCTTTAGCTGAAAATAGGAGAGGATATTAATATGTAAAATGCAGTATAAATCGCTAAGGAAGAGGCGCTAAGAATCCTCATATGCCACTATGAATCTCGGTCTTCGTCCCCTCACCCTCCCAAGCCACGTAGCAATATGAGGAGCTGCGGTGAATAGAGAACGGGTGGTAGTGGTAAGGCGACTAACATTTGCAAGGCGGGACCAAGGGTTAAGGACAAATTAGGCAAGCGTTAAGAGAGAGAGAGAGAGGAAGAGGGGGGGAGGATATAGAGGTTATGGGAGAGGTCGGGAGGATGAAGGAGAGAAAAAGGAGTGAGAAAAAAATAGGAAGGGGAGGCAGAGGACGTGGGTAAAGGAGGAAGACGGAGGGAGGGAAGAGATGCAGTAGGGAGGAGAGGGGGAGGAGGAGGAGGAAAGGCAGGAGGTGGGAGGGAAGAGAGAGGAGGGAGGGATCCACTACAATCGTTGACCCATACTAGCAAGAACTGGCTCTGGCTTCATATTCACAAACTGTCTTAAATTTACGCTGTATTTAACGTTATACTTTCGTCTTCACTCATACAACATCCAAACTGAGAGTCGATATTAAGGTAAGAATAACACGAAAAAATGAAAAAGTTCTTCATATTTACAACCTGTTTTGAGGTAACGTTCTGTATAAGGTTGCCTGTTACACTTGTATCTTCACGTACACAGCAACAAAACGCACCACAGCCAAGCTAGAGTGGATATTAAAGTTAAAAATGTAAAAAATTAAGTTGTTCCCCATAATAGTAAAATGCGTTGCCAACGTTTCATCCTGAATATTGGTTAAGACTCTAGATGAACCCGGATGTTGCCTCCTTCGCCCTTGGGTATTGCGCGGTTCCATGGTGTACTTCAACAAATCGCGGGTGCTGATGAGGGGTAACTTCATGTGGTGGCACCGTTATGACTGAGCGGCTACACTGCCTTGCAATACAAACACCCCTCAAAGGAAGATGGTGGAGTGCGGGAGAAGAACAACTTAAGCCTACAGTCCATCGGGTTCACATTCAGATGAACCTGGGACAGCAACAGCACGAACAACCATGGCTCGTTCTCGGTATACAGCTTAAAGAAATACGCCTCTATCATGAAAGTTGAAGAAATCTGAAGTGTCTGGGGGAAAGCATGGGTAGTCTGCTATTATATTATCTATTTCCCACTCGAATGAAATAGATATCACTGTCATATCCTCGGTACCTGGCGTTACTTACACACCCACAAGTCGGAGATTTGGGCTCGGTCTCTGTACTGAAGGTTGAACAAGTCAGGAGTCACTGCGCAGCTTGCAAGTTGTTTGACCCCTTCACCCAGAGGTCGTACTGTAGTCGGTCATGATTCTGTCTACCTGCGGATGCCCTTTTCAGTCTGAGACACCACCCTCACGGAAGAGCTTAAGTAGAGCTATATCTAACCCCTCACTATTATAAAGCTAAAAAGTAAATAAATTAATAATGCGAAAATTGTGTCATCCCGAACCAAACACGTGTCACTCAAACAAAACACAAGTCTTCCTCACCCACAGCTGTCGCTGAGCAGGGAGGCTAAACGGACCAACGTCATGGAGGCTAAAAAGATAACTACACCTAATCCTATTCCTCGTCTTACGCTCACCAGGAAGGCTTGTGGCTAGGTAGAGGGAGTCAGGGGCGGGGAGAGAAGGAAAGGGGAAGACAGACAGACAGACAGGGAGAGAGAGAGAGGTTTTTAAGGTAAATGTAGATGGGGAAAGTAACAGAATGTTTTATGGGATTTGACGGTGAATGTAGAAGGGCCGCAGGTAGTAAAAAAAATTTGGGCAAAGGTTTATCAACCTCAAACACGAAGATGACCTTAAAATACACCCTCAGTCAACCGGGGAGATAAATTATAAGGTCTCACAGAAGCACTCTTGACACCTTACTAAATATACAGTTAGCATTATCATACACCTGTATTCTGACACTACCTTTCCTCCCCCCCCCCGCTGGCCCCTCTCTTGGCTAAAAAAGGTGTGGGGGGGGGACAAAAAGGTAAAGTTATGGGAGGGCACTTCATATTGTTAAAAAAATAAGCTTTTCATATATGCAACACTCGTCAACCCCTGATGATTTATACAGCTTCATTTCTAGCAGTATAGATTTTCTTTTTACATATATTTCTTAACCACAGTAGGGCATTGAATATTAGTTAATTCTTGCATAATGGCCAAACTAACTTCCTTATGGAACCTGGATTAGTTTAAAGAGGCATGGAGTAACCCAACTGAACCTAGATTACGAAGACCCTCTCTGGTAACCTGAATGTCCTTAAATGAATCTGACTAGTTTGGAATGGATGTGAAAAACTTAATTGGACATACTGTGGCATGAACTAACGCAGCTGGACTGATCTGACCAATTTGTATCTGAAATTCTACTTACTTTATTCCTCAGTCTCTCCGTTTTTTCCTCATCCACTCACCTGAAAAAAAGAATAGGATTTTTAAATTAATATACACGTTTCTGCAACACTGTATTCCATATAACCTGAATCCATTAATAAAAGCTATATATAACCACTGTAATTGGAAAAATTGCTGCTAATCAGCATAGGGCTGCCTGTTTGTTGTAAGAATATAATCACAAGCATGTCGCCAGAGTGAAGGTATTAACTAGAAGGCCACACATTACAGAGGCTACCGCTGCTGACGTCAATTGGTATTAAGTTTTGTTTTATTTGTGCAAAAAATAGGGGAGGGGGGGGGAGTCTGTAAAGTTGTCCCTTCAGAAGAAAGTTGAACAAAAGAAGGTCACCGTGTCTCATTCACCCTGAAGTGATCTTAATGGACCTGTGCTGATTTAATTGGACAGGCCTGTTAAGAGTACTTTTTGCCTTATTCCTGTTCTCCTTCGACATTTGTAATCAGCTACAGATTTTTTTTTTTTTTTACCTGGAAGAGTTAGGTACAGCTTTCGTTCACCATTTTAGTATTAGCTCCCTCCCCCTAACCTTGATCAAATTAGTCTGGATATAACAAGAATATAATACAAAAATACGTCATCGTAGTGAAGGAGTTACTATGATGAAACAAGACGAGGCGATCTGAATGGATCTAAATTTACCTGACGATCTAAGCGGTTAGCACATCCTGATTACAAGTGGAAAAGCCTGAGTCCATTTCTTGGGCCGGTCAGAGAGTTGGACAAAGTTTATTTCCCCTTCGTCCCTCTTCACCTAGCATTACAACTAGGGACCTGTATGAAAATTGGACTGTTGTGAGTTGTGTAGGGAATGATTAGGACTTAATAAATTGGCTGTCTTAATGGCCCTTGTGCAGTCGATAGGCATATTTCTAAGCCTTCTGAGTGAACAAATGCTATATTGAGTGACCAGACGGGATATGAGGAAACTGAATGGACTTGTAAATCGTCTAAAATGATCAATGAGAGAGAGAATGGGGTGAAAGGGATCAGAGGGGAAGGTGGGGCATATGGACCCAGGAGAAAGGTGGAGATGGACTTAGGGGGTTGTGAAGGAAGGTGGATAAGGGAGGAGGGACTAGGGGTTGGGGGAGAATGGTGTAGTTGGACAGGGAATGGAGGGGGGGATCAGGGGAAAAAAGTGAGTGAAGGTGTAATGGGTGGGGGTGGGAGGTATAGGTGCGAGGATGGGGAGGGGGGAAGGTGTTGCAATAGACCAGGAAGGGAGGTAGGTAACAGGGGAGAAAAGTGAGGGAAAGCGAACTGGGCGGGGGATGGGGGTGGGGGAAGTGTAGGTGTGTGTGGAGGGGAGGGAAGCGTCGTGTGTCTAAGATCAGGTGACGCCGGGAACCTGTTTAGACGTAACCTCAGACAACCATAAGAGATCAAGAGAGGTATTTATAAAGGATCTCAGCCAATAACGACGATAAATAATTCTCTAGGGCACTTTATAATTATCAGAAATCGTCGTGCTTTCCCATTTATTCTCTTTCATATTCATTCTAGATTAGTTATGAAGTGTTTGGCAGTTGTATGTGTAAAGATATAAATTTTACTAAAGGATCATACAGACAACTTAGGAAAATTTTTAAATATGGGTGAAGTCTCCTTGATTCATGAGATTAGTGACACGTTTTCCTTAGCGATTTATTTTACCCTTTGCACGTTACTGTCCTCTGGTATGTTATGATGGTGAGAGAGAGAGAAATGATTAACTAGTACTGAATTTTTAGTTGGGACGAAGTAATAGCTGAGAAGGAAGAATTAAGCTTTTAAAAAATACACACGCACGAGTCTTAATTAATGCTAACCCTTTCAGAAGCAAGAGTCCCCTTTCATCATAATCATCATCATCATCACCATCTCCGACGCCATGCTCCCTCTGGAAACCCAAGAATAGGGGATGGCCGTGACAGAAACCCTCCGTTATCCTCACGTACCTGTCCCACTTTCTCAGACATTCCTCTTCCTCATCCTTCTCTTTCACCAATATATTTCTCCACTCTCTTCTTTCAACATGACAAAAAAGTGACGCCACAGTGAAAACCGTAATGTTACCACTGGATGCAACATTTGATGAGCGTCAGTCCCGTTCCTGAGGACGAACAGAGAAAATATACGCCCTTCCTTTCCACTGCTTTTACCCCGAGCGTTGCCAGAGGGTCAGACTGGAGTAAGATCGCTTGCTGATGAGATGGTACACGCAGGGACAAAAAGTTCACTTATTGTTCCATTGTGTCCCCGTTATACTTACGGTCGTATACCAAGTGGCTTTGGGGATCCGGTAGCACCTTTCCCTTAGCGATTGATTCTGCACGTTACATCTCAGTGTCCTCTTGTACATTGTTAGTGCAAACTGTGTCGATATTAAAACCATGTAACTGAGAAACAGCAGTATTAATGTGTATAGGTTAAAATAAATCGTTAAAGAAGAAGCATTATGAAATCTCCCATACGACATGGAATGCGATCACTCAGGCATGTCCGTCACTTTCCTCCCGGACGCATCATATCAGAGACGATCATCTGCGGGCAGAGAAACACATCGTCTTTCTCAGCTTAGGGATACTGATCAACAGAGGAAAGTGACAAGTTAAAAAGGTGAAATATTAGGCGATTTTTTTTTTTCCTGACCTTCTGAGATACACTTCCTGAGACACCCTGTAAATTATCCCTCCTGAAGTTTTGTACACTATCCCTGGACATCCTGTATATCCCACCCTTCACCTCGCCTCCCAATCCACGTGATATGTTGCGTGCTGGGGAGCTGACGGCCCAACATTCTCTGGGTTTTTTACACCGGTTGACTCTTTCGTTCTCCCACCATTGTGTATTTTGCTGGGGGCGGTGTCAGGGGATAGAGCGGTTTTAGCTAAGCAGGCACCCACCATCCACTCATTTATATGTATACTGTAGTGCAACATGTAGGTAACTCTGCACTGAGTCACAAGGTAAATGGCATCGTGTAACTCAGGAAACCATGACCATGTTGCGTGGTAACCATATAGCTTTCAAATGAACGTCTGATGGTCTAGGTTAAAATGCTCCAACCGAACGTGGCCTGTAAAGGTCTGAATCAGGGGAATAGTCGGGGTTTATTGCTCATAGAAAGGCACCCAGGGAAGAGGAACTGGTCACTCGCTCCTTAAAAGTCTGGACTGAGTAGACTGGTCCCGGGTCACTACGCTTCTGATGGGACAATAGTGGATAAATCGATAGCAAAATAGACTCTTCCGTTCTTCGCCATTGTGTTTTGTTGTGGACGATATAGGTTGCCATTCTATGCGAGATGAACTCCTTGTAGTAACTGTGCTTTGCTTACGCAGGAAGGATAAGGTAAAGTGAGTTCAGTTCTTCCCATATCTCTCACTTTCTCCAAAAACAACTCTTAGGTACGAGAAGAAAGTATCCTTGAGCTGTTTTGTTTTGGGTGGAGGAAGAAGGAAAAAAGAGTGCAGAATTTTTCCATATCTCTTACTTCATTTTAAAATACTTGGGCACAAGAAGGAAATTACCCCTTCAGCTGTTTTCTTTTTACGGTCAGGAGGAGTAGTAAAGGAGAGTTCTGAACCCCCATTCCATTTATTCTTATAAAAACAAACTTATGACTCCTAAGGTTTAAATGGTGAGTGAATGAGAGTGCGACTCATTGAACTGAACATACTTTGGGGTAATTTTCCTTTCTTTCAGTTTTTTTTTTCTATGGACCGTTCTTCACCCCATCTTAGGTGCGAAAGAAAAGAGTCGTGGATGATAGTGATAATGATGACAAAATTATGATCCATGCTCTATTAACTCAGGGAAAACAGAACACAAGGGAAGTTTCTGCAGCGGCTTTTTTTTTTTTCTAGTTAAAAAAAAAAAGGTTGTACTCGCAAGTTTGTAAATCAGGACCATGAGCATGAGTGAAATCTACAGTTAGAATGATGAAATTTCAACTCAAGTAAAATAAGTGTTTAGGTTGCAATGAAGCGTTTGGGTACTGCTTGTTGCAAATGATTATTGGCAGCGGTGATTGCAGGTGGGGGGAGAGGGGCTTGATTGCAGTGCTGTAGGTGAGGGTGGTGCCACGGTGAAGCAACTCTAAAATCGTCTCGGCCCCTGATGAGAGAAAGTGTTCATGGCCGATAGACACTTCTTTGCTGTTCGTAGTACCTCTTTCTTAGCGATTTACTTCGCATATTACACCTAAATATCCTCCTCTGTGCTTTAGTATCGTTTTAATATCAACGTTGTAACATCAGTACACATGCAAAACGACATTGAACTGTTATGTGTAGAATAAATCGCCAAGGATGAAGCGTTAAGGAAATATCCAAAGCCACTTAGAAAGCCACCCTTTAGAGTCTTGACAAGGGAACCGATTAAGCCGACTCTCCTTCAAGTTTAACCCCATTATCACGATAACTTATTCTACTTTAACTTCATGGTATCTCCAGACGATTCCATTTAGCTGAGAAGAGCGCACACACACACACACACACACACACACACACACACACACACACACACACACACACACACAGAAACTGGCAGAATATATACATAACGACTAAAGAAAAAAAGAATATCATCAGTAGAGCACAAAATACGACAAACAAAAGAAGTGGCGTTAGCAGTAAGACCAACATTTTGTCCAGTAATTGTGTTATATAAAGCGTGTAGCAAGAAAATGCCACAAACAATAGCGGAAAATGTGAAAGTTTCCTGATGATAAAAATAAACAGCACAATTTGTCTTAATCTCGTAAAAGAGAAAGCTCACAAATAAGAGGTAATAAAAGGTAAGTTTGCGAAAGGAGAGTATAAACAAATAGCGGTTCAGTGCAAGACATTAGCCGTAAAAGTAGCGGAGTAAGCAGTAAGGCCTAATATTTGTCCAATGTCAGTCCTAAATGTAGCGGTTCTTCGTGGTGATGGGGGGAGGTGGACAACGGTGCTTGACTGGAGGTGTGCCAGCCTTGATATTTCTCTCTCTCTCTCTCTCTCTCTCTCTCTCTCTCTCTCTCTCTCTCTCTCTCTCTCAGCACACCATTTTTACCCCCTATTATAGCTCGCGCGCGCACACACACACACACACACACAACGAGAGAGAGAGAGAGAGAGACCATCAGAGGTGACAAGCACTGTCACCAAGAGAGGAGGTGGAGGTAGAAAGGCAACATAAGGGGGTGAGGCGGGGGGAGAGAGAGGGGTAGAAAAGGAGAAGGGGCGAGAAAGGAGGGGGTGGAGAGGGGGGAAAAGGAGGATGGAGAGGGGAGGGGAAGAGGGAGAAGAAGGGGAGATGGAAGATGGGGGAGAAGGGGGGAGGGGAGTGAGCTGTCACCGCCGCCCCCTCACGCCAGCTCATGTAACGCAACCAGACCCACACACACACACATCAACATCCACAGTGTACCCATCCATATCACACACACACACACACACACACACACACACACACACACACACACCTTAGCATTCAAGCTGCGAGAGTAACCTAATTCTGTCAAGTGAGAGCCAGTGAAGTAAGGTAAATCTCTTCGTTTATATCCCTGCCGACAGCCGTGACACAGCCGCATTGTAATTAGCGCTTCTTGTGAGTCCCATGTTTTGCCTGACTCCCGCTACTGGAAAGTTGTTTTGGCGCCTGTGTGAACGGGGGTAGAATTAAGATCTTACTGTAGATGACTTAGGAGGCGATTTATTTAGCCTACTACGTCCCAGTAACTTCTGGAATGCTCTTGATACAAACTATATCGATATGAACACGATTCAGATAGCATACAAGAGAATGTTAGCGAGTAAGTCATAATAAATCACTAAGAAAGAGGCGCTGCGAAGCCCCTATGGCACCTAGAATACGGGCTAATCACAGCGTAATTAGCACGTCTTTTAAATCCCAGGTTTTTCCCGAATCCCGCTACTTGTGTGAACTGGAAAGGGGAGTGGGAGGAGACACGGTGATGCGCCAGGACAGAGCAAGGAGGTCAGTGGGTTACATACCAGGTTTCTGAAGCTTGGGAGCATTGCCCTCGTTCAGTAAAAGCTTGAATAATTTTCCCATACTGCGTGAGTTATAATGCTACTCAGGTCATTGGCAGCACGTGCAAGAAAAATGAAAAAATCAACAGGGGAAAAAAAAACAAAGAATCTGTACCTTTGTGGTGTGAGACAGTATGACGCCTAGACCAAGCAGTCTTACCAACACTGCAAATAATCATGAGTTCGGTAAAGCTAGACGAATCCTTTCAAAGCTCATCGGACCCGGGGGTGTCCTCACTATTTTGGCGCGGGCGTTTCCTCATGGTGGTGACTGTGGGCCGTGGTGGAGAGCAGTGGGCTGCTTATACAAGGGTGGGAGGAAGCAGACAATTAGGAGTACATGGTTGTTATATAACTGAAAGCTTAGGACGGAGAGGACCTTGAGCAGTAATGTGATAGGATGAGGCAGAAGGACAGTCATTGATCAGTACAGGCTCTTAGGTCTCACTCTCGGCTGAATAAAATCGTCTTCCTTTAGCTGGAGTGGAATACTAAGCCGCTGCGACATACTCTTCAGATGAATGAAATCGTCAGGAGTTAGATGAAACGGAAGTGGCTGCTAGAATTGTCCTGTTCATGAGAGGGTCTTTGGTGATAGTATTAACACCCAGGCACTGATGACTCACTCTCAGCTGAAGATAATTGTCTGCCTTTAGCTGGAATTAGATACTAGAGTTGTTCCGATCCTGCGAGGGTTCATGGTGCCAGAATTAACTCTAAGGCGCCTGTGACTTACTCCTCCCTGAATATAGCTGTCTGGCAATTGCTGGATTAGAATACTAGAGATATTCCCATCATTTACTCGGCACATTACATCCAATATCCTTTTGTATGTAATTGATGCAAACTATGTATTGAACCGATACCAATAATAAACAGGAGAATGCAAAAGTGTAATATGTAAAATAAATCGCCAAAGGACAAGTGTTACGAAATCTCCAGAGCCTCTTAAAATACGATGCTAAGCCACATCTTCTCCACCTCACTTCCGGAAACCAGGAATTACCAACCACATTACTTTTACTTTCGCAGATTGCCTTCGCTACCTGCCAGCGCTTCATCTTACGGCCTGTAGCTAGTTTGTTTTCTTCTGACGGAACTGGTCAATTGCACAGGTTGAATACTAAGGCCCATATTCTCATCAGGTAAGGAGGCTTCTTGGCATCTATTCCTTGGCGACTTATTTTTAGATAATGCTGGTTAGTATCCTTTTGATCGTTATCTATGCGGAGTATGGCGATATTACAATGATTTATGTAACACGGAGAAGGACAGTAAGGTGTAATAAACAAAATAAGTCGCTTAGGAAAAGGTGTTAGGGAGCTTCCTTACCCGACGAGAATAAGGAACTAAGTCGTGGCTGCGTGAAATTCGATGACCCTTAGTTATGAGGCACGAATGAGTCTCCTTTACTATACACATTATGCACTAACTTGAGGCTCTACTATACACATTTTACTCTAACTTGGCCCAGAATTGTCATCTCTTCATGCTGATTGCCAAGTTCTAACGGTTGATTAACACTCGAATATGATGCTAGCCACGAACAGGTGCTAGGAAAAGGATCTAGGGTCTTAGCATTGTCGTATTCTGCCGTTGAACTACGTGAAATGAGCTGCAAAAGGACAAAAATCTAAGCAAGTGAAAGTGAAAGAACTGTATTGTGTGTCCCAATATTCCCCTATAATACGACCCATAATAGTCGATGTTACTTCCAGGTTCCCAACTATGACATCGGAAACTGTAGGTCGAAATATAGGGAAACACTGGGACTTAGCAAGCATGAGCTTCCACCTAAATTATCCTCGCGTAGTTGGTATGGCATTAATGGAAACCTTCTTTTTCTTCTTACATTTCATGGCAAATCCATTATTGGGGAAGTAAATCATTGCGTATTTTTAAGTGGTTGATTCAGTAACATCATCATTGTCGTCGTCATCATAGTCATCATCATCAGCAGCAGCAGCAGCAGCCGCAGCAGTCTTTCTGAAGATGGGCTTTGTGTAGCGTCGTCCGAAACGTTTATGTAAATGAAAAAATACGTCTTTCCTTCCGTTTCCTCTCTCACCTTTTTTACATTTTCTATTAGCAAAGGAGGCTTTATAGCACACCTTCCCTAACGATTTATTCTGCATATTACACCCCAATTTCCTGTTGTATTTTTTTTTTCATTATTGTTTAAATATCGATATAGTTTGATCAATAACACGAGAGGACACTTGGGGTTGATGTACGAATTAAATCATTGAGGAAGATGTGACGGGAAATCTCCAGCCCGCAATTCATGTTGGCTTCAAGCACCCCCTTCTTAGCAGTTCATTTCGATATATTTCACAGCTGTATTCCCTTGTATGCTACTTGCTGTATATCGTTTTACTGTCGATGCACATAGCAAATATATTGTAAAACTGAATATTACCGTCCCGTATGCAGAAACAAACCAATAAAGAGTAGGTATAAAGGAATCTCTTTAGATGAGGTTACAGCCTTTAGAATACGACTAGTCACCATCGTCTTAAATAGCGGGACAACCAAACCCCGGTTCTCTACACTAATAGGACGAAAGATGATTATATGATAGACAGAAAGATTGATTGATATATAAGTACACGGATAGAACTAAGATTTTGATCTTGTTCCTACTGGGTACAGACGTCACTTGCCAGCTCAGAAGCCAGTCAGCATTGTAACCAGGAGTCTGATTCACGGGACCTTGAGGCGGCCATGCCTCACTGCCTGCCTCCCTCTGCCTCACCACTTACACCTGCCTCACCACACACCTGCCTCACCATTTCCCACACACACCTGCATCACCATTTCCCACACACACCTGCCTCACCACTTCCCACACACACCTGCTCACCACTCACACCTGCCTCACTACACACACGAACAACTGGTGTGTCGTTCTCATTTATGATACCACACTGTTAACTGTCATTTTATCATTATCAACTGATCTTTAATCATCCTCCACTATTTTGAAATGAACTAGCTAGATACAGCCGTCATTAACCCCCTCCTTCTCTCCATTAAGCAGTAAAGGGTTTCTCCTAAGTTTAATAAGATTCGATCCTTCAAATCTCCCAGGGATCATGTTAAAAAAAAAAAAAACTGATTCACTCATCTCTACCCTCTAAGGAAATCCAACACCTACCTAGCCTATTGTGTTTTTTCTTCCTTTTTTTTTTTTTTTTCATCCTCCTGGACTCTCCTCTTACCTCTTTTTATGTCTATTCATTACCAATGACTAAAAGAGTAAGTCAGAGTTTTACGTGTTTGTGTGTGGGGGGAAGGGGGAGGACAGAGGCGCAGAGAGATAGAGAATCAAAGAGGAGTTTGGTGCATGAGATAAACCTTAAATGTGTCTCTTATGGCTATAATTCTTTATAGGAACAGTCACAGCAACGGCTGTGTAACTTTGCAACATATACTGTATTTTGACTTACTTCATTCCTTTCAGAGAAGACGAGATAATGACGTTCAAATGTTAGTTGAGCTAGACATTGTAATGATCATTATTGCCATTTCTGTATCTTAATGCTCGCCTTAAAAATGGGGCGGATTAAGAGCTTGAAAACAATAAAAGAGAAAGCACAAAAGTAATAATATAAGGCAGCATGCCCAGTGAATTAATGTTCTGAGCAATCATTTTAATTAAGCTACTCTAAGAAGTAAGTAAAATTTCTTGGTATGCAGATTTAGCTGGGACGGTTTTCCTCAGTCTGTATTTATATATTTTTTCTGCCTCCATTTGACCTCCAGTCCTTCACACGAAATGTGTCCTTACAGCAGGAAGTGAACGGGTCTTGAAGTTGGCATTCTTTTGTTTAGTTGTATGGGCAGGGATTTTTTTTTCAAGTTCCGAGGCTTTTGACATCTTTATGTATATATCTTTAAAAAGTTCCTCTGCGTACACTCTGACCACCCATATACTAACAGGTCAGCAATGTCAGTAAGATAAATATAAATAAATATTACAGAATGTCTACTTCCATATTAAGCCATCTTCAAATACGTATAGTACACATACGATCGAAGCAGTTACCCCTTCTCAGTGAACAGTATCGCCATATGAGGCTATACTGCAATTCTCTGATTTAAACACGTCACGACATTTTTAAATCAAGATACAGAATAATTCCTTGTTTGGTGTAGCTGCAGCTTCCGTGCGTGAGTGGCGCAGCATCATTCGCAATCACCACCAAACTCTCACTCACCGTCAATAGGGAAACTGCATAATGGCTCTCCCGCCCACCACCCTAACGCCCCAAGCCAAACATACGAGACCCACACCCACAAAGACGATGGGAAAGTCGGTGGCGCGGTGGTTAACACGTCTAGATAACAATTAGAACAACTCGAGTTTTTACCGGGTGGGTCAGATTCTGGGACAATTGTCGTTCCTACCAGGTTTTGACAATTAGGGACCTGAATGTAAACCAACTACTGCAGGTCGTATTCAAGGAGAAGATTAAAGCTTAACAATAAATGATCGTCTGGCTGCACTATTTCCCTCCAGTGACGCGAGTTATATTTATTTTTGCTCAACCATAGACATAGTTTTCAATAATTACTTCACTGCTAGATATACCTCCTACAGCTGAATCAAATCGTCTGGTCATTGTTGTAGGGGTTGGTGATCCTCGTGTAGTTGACAGGTGTTAATTAAAGTTCTCACAAAGAGCCCGCAGCCACCCCCTTGAAGGCCTCCATCTCTGACTCCCTCCCTCCCTCCCTCCCTGTCAGACGACCACCACCATCCTTTCTCTGATGAGCCAACAACCCCACACCACTGCGCGTACACATACATACACACACACACACACACACACACACACACACACACACACACACACACGCACGCACACGCACGCACGCACGCACGCACGCATACACACACACACACACACACACACACACACACACACACACACACACACACACACACACACACACACACACACACACACCTGCTCCTGGTAAGAGGCTTGTCATGCACCATCTGTCTTCGAGTCATATTCTTGTAGGCATAGAGGACTTCGTATCACATCTCCCTTACCGATTTAGTTTGCATGTTATTCCCTAATATCCGTAAGTATGCTACTGATGTTGTTTAAGTAATCAGAAAACATTAATAATATACAAAGCAGCATCAAAGTGCAACATATAGAATAAATCGCTAAAGGAGATGGGCTACGAAGCGTCCTAAGCCACAAGAATTGGACTCTAAGACCCCTCACCCTCTCGTCGTGTTAGCTTGTTGCACTAGATGTGATGAATGACACATTGAGAACAATTTATTAACTATCCATTGGTATATATATTTATTAACGGCAGGTGCTTGTTTTAATACATCATCACTCCCCTTCCTTATTTCCCCGACCTACTCTTCCTTGCTCATCCGTCCGAGCTCCCTCCCCCTCCCATGCCCTTCCCCTTTGCTCACCCGACAGACTTCTTCTCCCTCTCGATTCTCCCCTCCCCCACCCTCCCTGCTTCCCCTAACTCCCTCTTCCATTTTCCTACCCTCCCGACTTCTCCAGTTCCCTCCCACCCTCCCTGCCTCCCATCCATCTCTCCCTTCTCAACCTCCCTGCCTCCCATCCATCTCTCCCTTCTCAACCTCCCTACTTCCCCTCCCTCTCCCTCCTCCCTTATCTCGCCCTTCACGTATTTGTCCCGTCTCTATTCATAACTGAAGAGAGTTCAAATCGGATCGAAATTGTGATGTCTTCTTCATGTACTTAATATCCTTATGCGGGTATAATTTTTCACATGTATACCAAGATATGAGAAAAAATAAATGTGGCTTTTCCAGCAAATAACAGTGGAAAAATAAATTACAGTACATTAGAGACTGGCGGGAAAGAATGGTGGTGATGGCAGTGTCAGAGGCTTGGAGGCGCATTTACCGTAATCTCCGTTATTGAACTATGGGAATTAGTGTCTAGCAGCAGAGAAACTAAAAGAAAGGAAATGTATGTGACCAAATAACCAACATTCATCAGAAAAATGGGCCAAGTTCATGACGTGCAGATGTCTCAGTCAAGGAGCAAAAGTGTAAGCCATAGTGTCCGTATATCTAGCTAAAAGTTCTCATGATGAAATTAGCCTAATGTCCCCAGTGTCCACGAATTCACAAGGCCAACTGTACAGATGGTGCAATCAATCAATCGTCCGTCCCCCTTGCCCTCCCCTGTGACATAATACACAAGGAGTGGCAGTCATCACGTAAGGATTGGCAGTGAATGTAGGCCACGACATCCACGGGTGGCTAGAAACAGGTGGGGTAAAAGAAGCTAAACGAAGCCTAATTGTGGAGCAGGGGCGGAGAGGAGCAGCAGTGCCTTGGAGTGGATGGATGCCTGTCTGTTTATCTGTCTATAGCCAGATGTCTTAATCCCGGAAGGGATGGCCACAGACAAATCGCCCTAATATCACCCTGCCCACCGCCATTTGCTTGCCCTCATATACCTCTCCCCCTATCTCATCATCTCTTCATCTTTCTCTGTCAATCCGTCCTTTCCACCTCACTCATACACTCTCCTAGTCAGTAACTCATCCTCTAATTTCCCCACGTGTATTAAAATATCTTAATATGTCATAAGTCTGCATTTTTAGTTCAGAATTATTAAACAAACCGAGAGGTTCGAAAAGACTCTCCCCGTTGTGTTGTGAAATATTCGAAGAAAAATAATTCTAACATTCTGTCCATGATACAAGGTTCAGTAAGAAAGATAATCAGCCTTTGCTGAATCTAAGTCTTCTCCTATAACACGACTCACAACAGTCGATGCCACATGCAGATTCCCAAGTATACTATAGGGTGAATAGGGGCCAGAGAATGACATGAATACACCAGTCTGACCGGTCCTAGAATCGTACTGGTGTTCTCCCAGTTACGATCGGGAGACGCTGACTACTACACCACTAGCTCCCCCCAAGTAAAGCAAAGTGACAGTGCACGGGTGTCACACGTGGTCGTAGTGATAGCAACCTTGAAAGTATGGGATCGTATTTATAAAGGATCTTAACGAACATGCTGGGTAAACAAATCTCATAGCTGTTTACTAATGTCAGAAGTCGTTTTGCATTTCGGATTTTTAAGTCTGGTATTCACTCTCAGTTTTCTTGTGAAATATGTGGCAGAGTTGCCGTGAATTCCACACTGGTTGTGATGTTATTATTCCACACGTTCTCGGTTAGTGGCCTGGATCACATGATGTGTTGCTATTGCAACTAACACAGAATTTGATATACTGTGGGTACATGTAGAGAGGGTATTAATAATGATGTCAAACCTGTTATGATTGAAGTGAAAGGACATTGAGCGATTAAGCAAGATAATAATTCAGCAAATCCTGATTAATAAACAACCAAGAAAGTAAGTTTATCCACATCCAAATTTTGTAGCAGATCAACTGTACATGATTCACAACATTGTTTCGGTAGTTCTTTTCTAGTACAAAGTATCTTGTAAATAACTGTTAAGCAATGTTTTCAGAACGAAGTAAAGATGCCGCTGGGTGGGCGAAGGTAGACTTCCTTGTTTTACATGACAGTATTATAGACAAACACTACATATTTATTAGTATAACTGTGAAGGGCCTCAATAACAAAACATGTTAATGTCTCCCAACCATGGTACCATCCATTTTATTCCTCAAAAATGACGTGAACGAGTAATGTGGAAAAAAAATTCCACACTAGCGTGGAATGACGTCCGTCTGTCCACGTCCATGTTCGTGGTTCATTTGTTTTTCCACTTTCGCAGACGAAATCCCACAAAAGGGCAACGCTGTGTGATAGCTGTGAGACTGAAGATGACAACGTAAAGAAACAATCTTACGGGCAGCATAGCTTCTTAAAAGATGATAAATACAGAGCCTGGAGCCGTATGCTTTGTGTAAGATTGTTTCTACTTTTGTCTTCACTGATACAGCTGTCAAATACTTCCTAACAAATCTCAAGGAACAATTGAAAATATATATATATATATATATATATATATATATATATATATATATATATATATATATATATATATATATATATATATATATATATATATATATTTCTGATGATAGTATTATAAGAGACAGATGAGATGAAATATTAAACGAACCTTCATCCCTTATATACGAGATATACGGTACTAGGCCTCTCTCACCTTAATATTAGTCAGCAGAGGAAAGTGGAAAGCAGAAGAGGCGATATTGTAGGCGAATTTTTGTCTTTGTACCAGCAAGACACCAAACCTCTCGGTTTAGGACCAGTGGCCACTATCAAAGCTGAAGAAAGTGAAGAGTTGAAATATTGTCTCTAACCAGGGAAACATACCAAGCCTCTTTCAGCTAAGGTCTATTAGCTAACAAACGAAAACGATAAGCAAAAGGGTGAAATATTAAATGAACTCTCCCAGATTATTATACCTGTAACACACCAAGCCTCTCTCAGCTTAGAAACATTAATCAGCAGAAGAAAGTGAAGAATAGAGGTGGTGAAATGCTAGAAAAGTGAAAACCAGAGGAAGTAAAATATTAGAAGAAGTGAAACATTGACGAACTTCTGTCCCCGATTGTACCCGCAGCAGGAGGGACAACAGGTGGCCTTTGGCAACCTGCAGGGGGGGACAATTATGTGTCGTAATGGCCTTATTGGTTGAGACAGGTGCTTCCTTTGCCCCGCTACTCCCAGCTCCTTCCACTTTGTTCTTTGTTTAGCAAGGCAAAGAAATTTAAAAGACATCCCGTGGCTGAAGAGTTTTTTGATCAACATAATCACCATCCTTCATGTTTATCGTCACCTTCATCGTCATTGACATCATCCTCGTCTTCGTCATCGTCATCATCCTGACTTTTTTACCTACTTATAAGTGAGGTGTGATAGGACTGAGAAAACAGGAAAAGTGATGGAATAATCATGATCATTCTGACTTTTTCTTACCTAATGATGGGAGCACAGTGGAGCCAGAAAATAAAGAAAGTGAAAGTAGGAAAGTGTGAGAGCTACCAATTGAGACAGAGAAACAGACACAGAAACTGAAACAGCCCAGTGAAACCAACCACACAGTCATCTGTCTATCACTTAAGACAAATGTGTGACGAACAGTAAGATGACGAGAGTGGACAGACGAACCCCTTGACACAAGCATAGTATTGATGAACAACAATAACCTAATGGAGAGGTGGTGGTGGTGGTCCTTGCGTGTTGTATATTCTAGACATCCTGTTGCGTGGTTGGAAGGGTACGCCTTCATGTGGTGGATCGAATATTATAGTGCGGCTCATCTGCCTGGATAAACAAATGTCCCTCGGCTAGTCCCTCGAAAGAAGGATGGTGGACCTCAGTAAAAGGACAGATTTAGCCTGCAGTCCACCGGGTTCACGTCTAGATGAATCTGGGACCACAGCAACATCAGTGAGAACAACGATGGTCTTATTCACGAAGTAATGTAGCTAATTTCTGTGATAAGCAGAGATCCATAGTATTATATTTAGAGCAATAATTTGTTTTGGTCATGTGGAGGGACTGGAAAATGGGATATTGACTAGAATAATGTATGCGACTGGGGCTGAGAGGGAAGGGGAAGGGGGAGACCGAGTATTATATGCAGGTATGGGGTGGAGAGGTATATGAGTGGGGATGCTTCAGGCTGTAAGGAGGGCGACGTGATGGTAGAGGACAGGGTGACACGGAGGCTGTTTGTTTTTGGCCACTCCATCCGGGATTACGGAGTCTAACAGATAGCGGGATTGATAAACAAAATGTCACTATAGCATTTAGGATTTTTCGAACACCACTGTGCTTTACCCGTATTTTTAACTTTAATAGTCACCTCAGTTTACTTCTGGAGTGAGTGATAGCTGGGTAAGCGAAAATAAAAGTATACACAGGCAACCTTATACACAATTTAAGGTCAGGAATCATGCATAGGGCACCAGGGAGGACCTTGACAGTAGTAAGCTACGCTGGATCACACACACACACACACACACACACACACACACACACACACACACACACACACACACATATTCTTATACCTCTCCCCCCTCCCACCCCTCACCTTCCTTCCATCCCTTCCTGCGCTCTCTTTCGCCTTCCTTTCTCTTCCGTTCCTTCCTTTCTTTTTCCCCAAACTTCCTATCTCTCCCTTTTCTCTCTCCGTCCCTCCCCTCTCTCACTCTCCCCCCGCCCCTTCCCATCTCTTCCTTCTCTCCTCTTCCCTCTCCCTCCCCTCTCCCTCTTCACAACTCAGTCCTCTCTCACTCTTCTTTCCCTTCCCTCTTCCATTTTCTTCCTCCCTCTCCCTCCCGTCTTCTATTTTCTTCCCTCTCTCTCCTTCCCTTCTTCGCTTCCCTCTCCTCCCCTTCATTTTTTCCTCCACTTACTTCCTCCTTTCCCCTCATCTCAGGCTCACAAACAGATCCGTTGCTTGAGATCTGTGGAAGCATATCGTCCCCGCGGCAGGTTAATGATGATGATGATGATTATTATTATTATTATTATTATTTATATCGTGGATGATGGTGGTGTATTGGTAGGAGGGAATATTGTAAGCATCGGTGGTCAGAATGCAACATGTCTTGTGGAAGATGATGATGATGATGATGATGATGATGATGATGATGCCCTGTAAGTGCAGCAGGCGATGATGATTTGTGCCGTGAATGAGAGAGAGAGACAGCACGACGTAGTAGCCCAACAGAGCAACAAAGGAAGTGTTTCATTGTGTCTGACCTTCTGTACTTAAATATCTCAGGTTTTATCTTGCATTGTTTTCTTCTTGTCCACACCGTATTGCAGGACATTCTTTATTCTTTCTCTAGGATGGTGTCTTATTTATCATTTTTCTTGTTACCGACTTAATTTGGTTTGGGAAAGACTTTTAATATCACCGGCGGTTATAATTCATTCACCTTAGCACAGGAGCTGGAAAGAGTTGCCTTCATGTGGTGGCACTGATATAACTGAGCTGTTCCAGTGCCCAGTTATACAAGCGTCCCTTAATACCCACCCTATCCCCTAAGAGGAAGATGGTGGACCACAGGAAGAGCACAGCTTCAGCCCGCAGTTCACCAAGATCACTTGCAGATGAGCTTGGAGTTGTAAATACTACTACTACTACTACTACTACTACTTGTTACATTCAGACGACTATATTCAGCTTAGGAGAAACAGCCTCGAATTAAATTGGTTAAGCTTAGGAAACTGACAGGCCCGCCTTCATTTTTATTTCTTTTTAGCCCTTCCAGCTAGAGGACGTAATTTTCATTTAATTCTTCCCGCTGCTAGACAGTTTTATTTAGCTTAAGAGAGAATTTAAGCCGTGAGGGGGGTTTAGTGAAGAAAAATCTTTTGCATTCGAAAAGCCTTTGCGAAATGATTAATATCTTATGGGGTTAGCAAGAATAAACCAACAAAGAGTTACTAGTTTCTGAATCGCGAGGTTCATCGATTCATGCCGATGACGTGTGTGTGTGTGTGTGTGTGTGTGTGTGTGTGTGTGTGTGTGTGTGTGTGTGTGTGTGTGTGTGTGTGTGTGTGTGTGTGTGTGTGTGTGTGTGTGTGTGTGTGTGTGTGTGTGTGTGTGTGTGGTGTATGTGTGTGTTCACCCCTTGTACTCAGTTTCATTCAGCTCAGTAGTTTTTTTACCTGCAGGGATTAGATATAGCCTTCATTAACCCCTCCAAGTACTGTACGTTCTTTCCTAATTTTAATATAATCGTCTGGTAACAAGGAGCATAAACTAAAAATGGCTTTGTCAAGGCGAACGTGTTAAGTGGTAAGCTTTCGAAATTCTCAGCTCTATCTGTATGAAAAACCCTGAGTATTTACCCTTTCTCCTGACGGCGGGAAATTTCCCACAGTAAGGACACCGACTCCACTTCTTGAGCTGGGTAGGTAAAAACTAGATTATGTAAGCACTATCATTTGTGAGAACCTGTTGAGCTGGACAGTTATTTACGTATGTACTGTACTGAGGTGGTTGGTCGGAGAAGAGATCTGTTGTTGAAAAGACGCAAGTTCGATCCAGGCCGGGGTGGATTTTGGTGATGATCCACAAGACCCACCAGCATGTCACGAAAGCAACCATACTAAGATTATCACACCAGTCCTAAATGAGACAGCCTATAATGTATTCAGTATAGACGGTGGGTATTAGCGCTGAAGTATGATATATGAAGATGTACCGAACTCTCAAGTCTGTGCCCAGAGTCGGTTATGGAAAAACTAGGCAATGTAGATAGTATTACCTGGAAGGAACTTATAATTTGATAGTCATTCTCCCGTGTGCACTTGAGCTGGCTTGGTTAGGTTATATGTATGCATCTTGTCATTTCTGGATATGTCTTCCCGTGTATGTCTGTCACACTGCGTATATTTCGAGTGGTAGCATTATACTGGTGTTTGGAAAAGTTGTTTATGGAGAGATACAACAGCTTGGGCCCGACTTGGACCCTATTCCAAGTTGAACCTTAACTGTTTTATCGTGGAACATACCTTTTTTTTTTTTTTTTAACCAGTCAGAGCACTGGGTGATAGTAGTAGTAATAGTTGCAAAGTTCCTCTAAACGTGAGCCCGGTGAACTGTAGATCAGAATTATCCATTTTCCGAAGTCCACCATCTTCCTTTCGGGGAATAGGGTAGAAACTGAGGGACGTTTGTATAACTGTGTAGCTCCACCACTCGGTTATATCGGTACCACCACATGAAGGCGTCCCTCTCCACCACTAAGACAGTAAGACACACATGACCTGCAGCCTTGTAAAATCTCTTCAGTCCAGTAACCTATTTTGTTGATTTATTTTTAACCCCAAACGATTGTGCCCAAATCTGGAGAGGCGTCGTGTAGTATAGAGGGAAATGACGGCTGTATCTAACTTCTCCAGCTCGAAAAGTATCTCCAAAACTTGATAAACTGTCTGGAGATAGCAAAAATAAAATGAAAAATACATCACCAGATCGAAGGGGTTAACGTCATGTGTCCAGGCAACACGAAAGGATACTTTCATCAGTCTCAGCCTTGGCTTCTCACCTTTTTGCGTGAAGAAAAATGTGTGTCTGAGCTGTGTGGTTAGATCATGTAGTGAGAATGAAGAATGAGTAACTGAAAGAAAAACTAGACTATGTAATCACTGTAATCTGAAAACCTGTTACTTTACCTACGGATATTTGTGTGCGTCTTTGGTGACTGTTAGGCCATAAACAGCGGCGAACAAGAGGCTGACTACAATATAATTCATCCACTTGATCCTGACGGACATACTTCGACCTTTTGCGTGAAATTTCCCGTGGTTCCGTCATTATCATCATCATCATCGTGGGGGAGGTATGAGAGTCCGGGCTGTACAGCGAAGGAACAAAAAAATAATCATAATTAAAAAGAAAAAAAATAATGCAGATAGCGGAACACCTCGCCTTACCTGAGATAGATGCTTGTTCACCAGGGGCTTTATTTATAAACACTCCTAAACTGAAGCTGTGTATTAAAATGATTATATATATGTTTAGCCATCCTTCGTACAGGCACCAATACTTCACAATCAAATCAGACTGAATATTGGCATCCTTTATAAATACGAACTCAGAGGCAGTATTAAAAAAGGATCTTAGCCAAGTTCTACAGTAAGCAAAAGTCCCCATAAGTCATCGACGTAAATAATTTTCTGTTGACGTATTTCTACTGTCTGGTAGCAGCAAGCGTTACTTATGACGCCCTCGATTAGAAGCGGTTAAGAGACTTGTTATCATGACTCTGCGTTATTACTATGTGATTAGGTTAATGTGTGTGAGAAATGATTTGCCATTACAATCGCCCTGACTACCAAGTTCTGACATTAAAGATTAGAGTTCCCGGCCGCTTTTCCCCTGACTCCCTGGGAAGCATTATGTGACCTATAATCCGTAACCAGCCCTTAGATTTAAACCCTTATGGGCCATATCTGGTCACACACACACACACACACACACACAGTGGGAGAGTGAGGTAGGCTGACATCCAGGTAAAGGACTGCGTCCCTTAGAGCCATAAAAACTTCAGGCCACCACCACCCCCCACCACGCCCCCGCCAGGGAACAAAGACCATCACCCTCCCATCTACCTCCACCAAGACTGCCTGACTCGTGGGAAGGTGTTGGGATGAGATCTATACTCAGTTCACTTTAACTTGGCCTAGAATGACCATATCTCTATCATGAATGCTGAGTTGAAGGAATTATTTAACTCTGGAATTTAAGGGTAGTCACTTGGAGGTGCTATGGAAAATGATGTAGAGCTGTAGTGTTGGCTTTTTCTGCCACTGAGCTTGAAAGGGAAGAAAAGCTGAGCCAAGGTTAGGTGAAACAACTGCAGAGTCACATTCTCGTTACCTAAGGAAGCTTTCTAACACGTATTCTTTATCCTCGTATTTATGTTTCTGGTATGTTAATAAAATTGGTTACGTATTCTGTGTAGATATCAAAACTGTATACATAACACATCAGAGGACAGAAGGATGAAGTAAGCAAGAAGAATCGTTAAGGAAGTGGCGCTATTCTCCCTGCAGTCATCGGTTACAGTCCTACAATATGGATAACTGATGCTGAGGACTGCCGTATGGAAGGTTGTATGCATCAGTTAGATTTCTGAGTGACCTAAGCAGACAGGAATGCAAGGTTCCATGTTTAGGTCAGAATTTCACAGTAAGGAAAAAGTGATCCAGACAATTATTAGTTGTGACGGGTGGGTCAGAATTCAATAGTATGGAAAAGTGACCGAGCAGCAGTGCCATTGACTGTAGACAGACCAGAATTGTATAAAATGGAATTGTGGCCTAGGCAACAGTTTAAGATTCTGTTGGTGGGTTAGAATTCTTTGGTATGGAAAAATGACCTAGGCATCTATGTCAGTTTCTGTGTGTTAGATTTCTGCACCATAGTAAAGTGACCTAGGAAACTGTCATTTCCTACGGGTGAGTCAAAAATTTTAACCGCGTAGCCAGGTGAGTGGATGGGATCAAGGTCTAATGAGATTGGTAATAAAAAAACTAATTATCTGGTATTCTAATGGTTGTAGACTAGTTTGAGAATTTATTTTGATGTAAACATGTGAGAAGTGTCAGCACGAGGTGAACTGGAAATGTGAGTGTAGTGCATAAGTTTTTTGTTCTATTGAGAGAGATGGAGAGAGTGTAGCATATCATGAGAGACAGGGAGAGAGGGAGGGTAGGGATAAAGAGAGAAACAGATGATAAGGAGTCAGACAGAGAGGCAGGGATAGGTGGTATGACTATAGAGGTGGAGAAAGTGTGCTATATCAGTGTGAGGGAGAGGAGGGAGAGACAGAGGGAAGGTAGGGAGGGAGGTAGGAAAGGTCAGGGGTCAGTCGTAAACTAGGTCAGGGTGAACGAGATGTGGGAGGTGAGGCTGGGGGAGGGGGAGTGAGAGCAGTAGATGAACTCGAGAGAAAGTTGGATGTCCACTATGACAGCACGTTTGTTCTAACATGACAAATATTCCTAACCATTGTCAGCTCAGTTGATGGACATTGGTAAACAGATCGAGGGTGTATTAGGCTGGCAACGAAAAAGGCTTACTCCTACCTCATACCTAAGATTCTTTGAATATCATGCATCCACGACTTTTTCAGGGTGAGAGAGAAGTCCAGATTCGTCACTTAAAAATAAATCGACGATAACACCGCAAACAGGGAAAACTATGAAGAAAGTTAACTCTGGAACACGCTTCTGCAATCTGTTACCCCCTCTGCTTCTTATTTCCAGTCTTTTCACTCCATACCGATGCCGTATTTTTTTCCCTTTTTTCAAACTACCGAACACGCGATTTTAGCCAAGTTAGGGAAAGACCTGTAGTTTGAACAGGTGAATCAAGTTCATATCTAACCCCTTCACTTAAAATCTTTCCTAAGCTGAATAAAAGCGTATGAAGATAGTAAAAATATATTATGGTGTTTTTACTCTAAATTGGCGCAGATTTTCGTCCTTTTGTAGCTTATAACACGCAGGTCAGTGGTAGAAGTAGACAGTGCTACTGCTCTACATCCTTTCTATAGCACTTCTTTGTGACTAGCATTAAATTATGGTGCATCGTATCTTGTTACAGCTCAGCTTTCACGATAGAGAGATGGCAATTTTAGGCCAAGTCAGAGTGAAAAGAGTAATAAGAACAGCATAAGGAATTAAACGCTATGTGTCCAACGAATTCGAAGTGAGATCTTGATTCATTCTCTCATGGGTATAATTTTCTTTGTGAATGTCTTTTTTTCTTTCAAACTTCGAGCATATGGTGCATAAATATTGCATAAACGAATAACTGTTCCGCGTTTGTTACTTCCCCCACTGAGTCACCCATCGTTTGTATGCTGATGTTGTTGTGATAGATGTAAACCTTGTAACAGTTCCAGAGATTTGCATTTAACAGTATTCCCATTGTATAGCGCGATTTTTTCTGGCCGAGAACGTAATTTTTGTTTTATTTCTTTTGTCTTCAGACGATTTTATTAAGCTTATAAGTGACTTCGCACAGAATAGGAAAAGATATGGCCTGCAGTAACCCGTTCACTACTAAAGGACTTTCCTAAGCTGAGTAAATTAGCCTGGTAGCAGCACGAATAAACAACTAATTATGTCCTCTGGCTAAAAGGGTTAATATCGCTGTGGTTTTTGATGTGTCCCAAGGCTTATCTGAACGTAAACTCCGTGAACTGCAGGCTGAAGTGGTTCTTTTTCAGCAGTTCACCATCCTTCTTTTGCAGGATAAGGAAGGAACTGAGGAACAGTTGTATATCTCTGCAATGTATCCGTCCGGTTATAAGAGTATCACCACGTGAAGGCATCCCTCTACCGCGGCTGTAGTAAATGTAGAATTTGTAACAGTTGTGCAGTGTTTCATTTGATAGTACTTTCCTTGTGCACCAAATTACTCTGATGCTGAATACATTTCCTTAAGATTTTTCGTTCTTTACATTTCTCTCATATTTTTTTGGCGTATCAAATGGAACCAGGATCTCGGGGACCTGAATGATGAGTGAGTGGAAGCATGGTCTAGCCTTGGGCTGTCTGGACGTTGCTACTCCACACCCTACCCTAGGATGGGAAAGGAGGTCCGGATGATGATAATGATGACGATGAAATTCATATACTTTTGTCAGTGATATTCCGTTACTTGTTAGAGAGTAGTAGATTAAAATAGATAGATAAAAAGATAGATCGATATAGATATGAAACTTGTGTACGAGTATTAGCCTACATATGTATGTGTTGCAGTGGCCAGCTTGCGCACACCTTCTTTGTGACCGAGCAGCTCTATTAACCCTTTCACAGCGAGGATGCCACTTGTATAATTCTTGCAACCGCCAGACAATTATTCAGCTTAAGGATAACTTTAAGGTGGAAAGGTGAAATATAGCCTTCATTAATCCCATCACTTATAGGAATCTTTTCTAACCCACATAAAAATCATGTGGTAGCAGAAATAGATATGATTCAAGGGCTTTAGAGAGGCCATACTAAATACAGAAAGACTTCAAAATGACTCAGGGGGTTAATGATTTAGAGAGACCATAATCCCCCGTTTGTGGGTCTGTGGTGGTCCAGGGGTTACGTGGTCGCCCCCCGCCACGTGCCTTGTGAACCTACCCCACCCCCACACCGGAACCAGGTATAGGAAGCGCGTGCTGACGGAAGCCGCACATCACACCCCTCACACACCGCCGCCTTCCGCTGCGATCAGTGCCGTGAGAAGGACATCACCGTCACGTTTGTATTTTCGTTATTGTTGCTGCAGTTGATGTTATTGTTGTTGTTGCTGCTGCTGTTGTTTTCGTGGTGGTGGTGGTGTTGGTGGTGGTGTTGGTGGTGGTTATGGTGGCCTAAGTTTCATCCATACGTGAACCTAGTTCACTGTAGGCTGAAGTTTCCATTCTCTACGAGTTCACCATCCTCCATTCGATGGATGGGGAGGAGTTGAGGGATATTTGTACAACCGGGCAGCAGAGCCAGTCGGTTGTATAAATGCCACCACATAAAGGCGTTCTTTTCCCGCACTTAATTTCTCTTAAATCATTGAAGATCATTTAGCGACCCCTAATTTGAACCTCACAGAGACGCTGTACAGAGAGTATATAAGGATTTATACCGTGTCCACTCATGGTCTAAACTAATCATCGATCCCAAGATGGAAAATGGAACCTTTTGATTATCTGTATTTCGTTAAGACGGAATTTACCGATCTTCCACAAGACACACGGCCATAGCAGTCAAAACAGCCCCGCTGAAGCATTCATGCAAGTCTTGAGTGCGACATCTCTACCACGCACTGAATACGGGCGATCCATATTAGTGCCGAATCAGTGACATGTGGTGTGTGGCACACAGGAAGAGTGGTTGGCGTAAGAGATTGGACTGTTAACCATTTGACTCGGTGACGCATTAGCTTCGTTTATTCTTGCTTCTTCCAGACGATGTAGTTCAAGTTAAGACCTCTAGAAGTGAATGGTCAATCATTGCTATAATCAGTCCAAAGCATTATTATATCATCTGCAAAAAATAATAAGATTCGCCTATAATCAGTTCAAAGCTCAATGATATCATCTAGAAAAAAAATGAAATTCACGTTACCAGGCCGAAAGGATTATATTATATAGCCAGAATCACACACACACACACACACACACACACACACACACACATAAATGGGAAGGCCGCCCATTGGAATGTAAACAAAAGCATGGCAAAATAAAAGCCTGTTTCCTGCCGTCACAGCCTTACTTCCGGGAACGCATACATCACCATGTCACACTGGCGACTAGACAATGCAGAACGAGGGTGGGATTCGCAGACATATTTACAATCTAATCCCTGTCGTAACAGTAATTCTTTTCTTTACCTGAGATTGGACAATGAAGGGAGAGGGCAATATTTTTCCATGTCTCTTTTTTTTCGTACAACAAAAATAAATATTGGTTACGAGAAGAAAAATGCTTTATATTATGTTATAGTAGGAAAGACAACGTCACGATGTGCGTCCGGCATTAGGAAAGAAATAGCGGGAAGGAAATATATGAATGCACTTACCAGCATTACACTGAGTACCTGGTAATGGTAAAAGAGCTAGAGTAAGCAAACTGGGCAGCGACTGTGGGAATGAGATCACCGTAATATATAATCTAGAAAGAATAACAGGTACAATCATAAGCTAGACATTCTCCTTACCATGTAATCCTAACCTGGCAAGAGGGAAGCAGGACTGAAACTCGTTGCATGAATTCGGATCCTCAGATGTGGAAGATGACAGCTGATCGTGACTGTGCAAGAGGAAACAGAACCACAATGGTAGATGAGACAATAAAGGAATGAGGTTAGAACTGAAAATATAATTGCTACTTTGCAAAACCCCACACAGAGCTTGATAATACAACGCAGAAATGACACTAACAAATAATGAACCGTAAAACCGACAGAGCGCGAGATGAAGTGATGCGGTAATGAAATCAGCATTGTAACCAGAGATGCTTTGGGTTGCAAGTGACTCTTTACTAGAAGAAGATTAAAAAATACCTTTATTATCGTTTGACTCCGTTTTTATTCTGGTTAAATGCTGATAATTTTACTCATCAGAGAAAACCATGTATGTCTAATGGGCTTTGGTAGCCATCGAAAATGTAAACAGATACAAGCTGGGGAACACTTGGAGGGAAACCATCAGATAAAAATATCATGATATCAGTGAAATATTCAAGTCAGTACTTAACATGCATGTAAAGTTTACATAAACCTCTTCGAAATATCCATTTTCATATATGCTAAGATTACCCCATTCCATGTTCTTGACTTTTCGTGGATTTTTTTTTTTTCTTCGCTGGACGTTCTCTGCCTAGAGTCAGACACATGAAATAAATATCTACATGATCGGACAGTTTGCGCCAAAATATTGAACGTATTCTAACTGGGTGTGTAGATTTCATAACACCCTTTCCTCACCGATTTATTCCACACGTTACTTCTCACTATCTTCCTGTGTGTTACTGAAGCAAATTGAGTCGGTGCTAAAATCATACACCTAACGTAAAGAAGAATATCAAAATATAATAGCTAGAATAAATCGCTAAGAAACAGGTGCTACGAAACCCCCTTTGGCACTTAGAATATGACCCTAATGTTGGATCCAGACCTCACTGTGAACAGAGCCGTTATAGTCAGCCCTGGACCACCCCCACTAGCACGCAGGGCAGGAAGGATGTCACCCGCGTGTTCGTTCTACTTTCACCTCTCGCAATCCGTCCCTTCCCCCGCCCGCCGCTTCGTCAGATCCTGTTGGGCTTTTCCTACAGGTAGTATGTGTGTGTGTGTGTGTGTGTGTGTGTGTGTGTGTGTGTGTGTGTGTGTGTGTGTGTGTGTGTGTGTGTGTGTGTGTGTGTGTGTGTGTGTGTGTGTGTGTGTGTGTGTGTGTGTGTGTGTGTGTGTGTGTGTGTGTGTGTGTGTGTGTGTGTGTGTGTGTGTGTGTGTGTGTGTGTGTGTGTGTGTGTGTGTGTGTGTGTGTGTGTGTGTGTGTGTGTGTGTGTGTGTGCGCGCTCGCGTGGGCACCTTGATTTTCATCCCTATACCTTGCTTTCCCTCGTCTCTAATTTCTTTCCTTACCTCTTTTTCTTTTCTTTCCTTAATCCTTCTTCGTTTCTTCCTCCCTTTCCCCTCCTTACCTTACTCGCCCTCTCTTCTTTTTCTTTCTTTAACATCATTGTACTGAATCAGTAAATTTAGGTCAGTGAGTATTTAATTTACTGTCTTATGAACTAGACAACGAAGATCTCTAACTCTTTTTCAATGTAGCTGACGGCCAGGTGTGTCAGACTAGACACACCTAGACTGGTAATCAAGGAGACTCATTCTTACTTCCTACTTAAGGTTCACCAGAGTTAATACCAGCACGACTTAATAATTAAATTGTGGGGGTGGCCCAGTTCCGTCAGGTGAATGCAGACCGACAACAGGAACCAAGAGCATAGTGGAAGTCAAAGGACAACTGGCCATACCAATCCTGGATGTGCAAACGAGGAAGGAAATAGATTCGTCATTATTCTGGTGGTGATAAGCATGATAAGTGACTGGTAAATAGTTTTCTTGAGCGCTGCTTTGACAAAAAAATCATATTCGGTGTGCTTGTGGAAATTTTCATAAAAACATGACAATCTAGACAGTTTTTATGCTGAAAAGTAGGAACCCAAAACTTAAATTCAGCAAAACCCGTTCTTTCCAAATGAAATATAAAGCCAAGTAATAACAAAAACTACATCCTCTGGGTCAACCCTTCAATCCGAAGACGCAATTTTTATGGTGTTTTTGCTGCAGGAGGATGATTTTATTCATCTTGATAGAGCCACCTAGGAGAGAAATTAATGGAAGATCAGTGCAAACGTCTGGAAATTGCGAGAATAAAATAGAAAATGCGTCATTAAATTAAAGAGGTCAAGGGGGATAAGTGACAACCTTTGGACCATATACTAGGTGACGTGGGAGGCTACGTAGCCTCTTTTTTCTAGCGATTTATTTTGCATATTAGACTTAAACGTTGTCTTGTATGCCAGTTACATCGCGTCAGTATCAACACAGTTTACATCAGTAACACACAGTACGACGCCGAGGTGTAACGTGCAGAAAAAAATCGGCAAAGAAGAGGTGCCACGACATCTCCAAAGCCACATAGAGTCAGACCCTTTGACGTATACAAGGGAGTGGAGGGAAAGATCCGTTACCTCCCTCCCACACGGCCCTTCCCTCCCACCTCACGCCATGCAGGGGCCAAGGAACACCAGCTTGCAGGAATACTAGCATACAAGGGTTAAGGAGTACTAGACTTGTGGAATATTAGTTTACAGGGGCCAAGGAATACTAACTTAAGGGAATACTATTTATCAGGAATACTAACAGGAACACTAGTTTACCGGAATACTAGCTAACAGGGGTCAAGAAATACTAGCTCACTTCTTACAAGGACTAATTGAACATGGCAGTTTTTCCTTGTAGCTAAAATCCATGTTGTATGTATAGAAAGTGGGCATCAGTTAGGGCCTCTTTTTACAAAGTTCCGGTCTTCCTTAAGAACTCGGTCAGCAGTATAGTTTGAATCCTGGTCCCAAGGTAATGAAAAGAGATATAAGGAAACAGACCTAATTCACCAGTCTGACCGGCCCAGGAGTCAAAGTTTGGTTCAAGCATTTGTGCGATAGATGTGCTGACCAGTGGGATATCATCACTCTGCACTGACGTCACCAAGGCGCGGCCACTATAGACTGCTAGCCACTCCCCCTTGCGCCTGGAGACATCAGCTCAAGAGGGTGGAAGTGAAAGGGATTCTTAACAGATGGCGTCATGCAGTACTGGTCATGGAGCTTCGTTGGGGGGATTTTTTTTATTTTTTAGACTTCTTTATCTCTGGACAAAAGTGCTGTGATTCAGTGTTACGAGACTTCCGATTTGTGTAGTTAGGTGTGTGTGTGTGTGTGTGTGTGTGTGTGTGTGTGTGTGTGTGTGTGTGTGTGTGTGTGTGTGTGTGTGTGTGTGTGTGTGTGTGTGTGTGTGTGTGTGTGTGTGTGTGTGTGTGTGTGTGTGTGTGTTGTTTTTGTGTTTAGAACCGCCTAGTACGAGCTCTAAGCATTTTTTTTTCCTGATTGTTTTTCCCCTAGACAAAGAAGCTATGATCTGTTTTTATGAATCATCTTACTGTGAGATTAAAAGGTTTATATGTTTTCTTTCCTTACTCACCAATAGATGCAGTTCCTGACTGAGCGTATCTCTTTCACTCGTGTCCTCCTGCTGTCACACCAGATGCACGTACATTAAACTTCCTCCATTGAAATTAAAATGCACGGAGGGGAGTCAGGGTGCGTGTGTGTGTGTGTGTGTGTGTGTGTGTGCGTGTGTGTGTGTTTGGGGGGGAATTGCCCTTGAACCCGAATTTCTGACACACACAGACACACACACACACACACACACACACACACACACACACACACACACACACACACACACACACACACACACACACACACACACACACACACACACACACACACAGATGCCACGTATTTAAATATGCTGAGAAACGACTTAGAACATGGGTGGTGGCACTATATCATCTGCATTGTCATCAAATGTTGCTCTGACCTAAAACCTCAGACCTCGGCAGGCTTCTCATTGGCGAGTAAAATTTTCTGGGGGTAGCTGTAGTATCAGTTTTCCTCCGAGGTTTAATGGTTAAAAAAAAAAAAAAGTCTCAGTTGCTGTTACGTAGTGTTTTAACCTCTTCATTGCCACGGGTTTTCCTGTTACGAATAAGACAACTTGCTGATCGGAAGAATGAAGCATAACTTGTACATAAGACATTGATCTTGAAAAAAAAAAAAATTCTCTCTCTCTCTCTCTCTCTCTCTCTCTCTCTCTCTCTCTCTCTCTCTCTCTCTCTCTCTCTCTCTCTCTCTCTCTCTCTCTCTCTCTCTCTCTCTCTCTCTCTCGTCTTCTGCCATCCTCTTTTCATCTGTAATTATTCTTTATCTTTGTGCACAGAGTAGACCTGTTTCCTATCTGAGTTACCTGACCTAATTTTAACGACAGCCAAACACAGCCCTCACGCTCTGCACACAGGGTTCAGACCAGCACAGATGTCTTGGTTCCACAGTGCCGATAAAAATGTTCTTATCGAATAATTGTACTTTCAAAAATTCGTTTACTGTGACGATACAACAATTTGGTCCCTACATACCATGTGGGTGTAATTCTGACCATACGTGGGTCCACTTTCTTAGTCTTTTTCATTAATCCTCTAATCTATTCTTTAAGTGTCGGTACACATAGATACTGTTGTACTTGGCGCAACGGGATTATGTTCCTCAAAACGAATAGACTAATAAAGACCACAGTAAACCCCTCCACTTCGGGAAACAAAATAAATCTTCTAACCTGACTTAAATCGTTTAAAGATAGGCTAAATAAAAACAAATATAAATATCAGGAGAAAGCGACAATGAGCATGAACCATCTTATACGTAATGTGGTGAAAAAAGAAGAATGAGGAGAACAGAGGAACAAAGAAGAGTTTTTGAGGAAAGCAGGAAGGATGACGTATGTTCCAGCAAAGGATGAGAATGGGGAGAAGGGGGGAGGGACAGCGGGAGGGGGAGAGGGACTCAGGAAGGGGACAGAGGGGGAGGCAAAGGGGAAGGGAGGGGGGGAGGGGTGAAGCCCTGAGGAAGTTGAGTAGGAGTATCTTGACCATAATTTTTTTGTTATAATTGCCTTTAAAATTATGCTTTATTCTTTTCCTTAACCCTTTATGTGTCCCAACCTACCATATTCATCGCCATAGGAGGTAGACGACGAAGGATGGAGATTTCTAGATGGAGGCTGTATAGACGAAGATAAGATTATAAGCAAGCAATCTTCTGCACAGTTTAAAGCTAAGAATGTTTGTGAATACGACTTCGGGTAGGACAAGCAGATGAAAGTGCACAAACTTCCCATATCTCCATTTCCTCCTGCATAAACGAATTTTAGTTATGAGAAGTGCGTTTGTGGACCATGCCAAGTTGTTAGCGAGAAGACTAGGGTAAAATATAACTCTAGGTCGTTTTCTAGGCGACGGAGGCCTTGTTGCATCTCTTCCTCAGTTATTTATTCTATTAATTTATTTATTTTTTTGCATATTACACCCTGATATTCTTTGCTTTGTTATTTATAGCGTTATAATATTCCTTGAGTAATGTACAGGAACTTTATGGTTTAATCTGCAAAATAAATCGCTAGGAAAGAGGTGTTACAAGCTCTTTAGAGCCACTTAAAATACGACCCCCTGCCCAAAGGTGTCCTGGTAGCCAAAAAATCGAACCTCAAACCTCTCTCTTGAGGGCCTGGGTGTATTGGCCATCACCCCTTACTGTGCCTCACGAGTCTAATTTAAGTTGGTGGGAGGACGAGACGCTTTGTTCGGTCCTGCCTTCACTCATTTCCGGCCGTCTGCTCCTCCTCCCGACTGCCAGCTGACCCTTCAAGCCACACTGCTTCCTGTCCTAACCGCCTTGCAGGATGGAGGATTGGGGAAGCGGGGGGGCGGGTTTAATAGGCGAAAGAAGAGGAGGAAAGGAAGAGGTAGGAGGGGGAAAGAGTTGCTGAAAGGAAGGCAGAAAGGAGTACAAAGGAAAGCATACAGCAACAGACCTATTATTTTCTTTCCAAACTATTTCTTGTAGGACAGGTTATAACTAATGTAACTATTCCGTGAGTCTAAATCAAGGAGAGGAGATCAGGAAAGGGGACTGAGAAGGGCGGAGAGAGAGAGAGAGGGGGAGGGGGGAGTGAGAGAGAAGGAATGGAGGAAAGAGCAATGGATGGAAAGGAAGAAGACAGAAAGTGTGTGTAGGAGGGACGGAAGACAACAGGATTTGGAGTGAGAGGACAGCTAATTGGGGAGGAGGAGGAGGGGGAGGGGGAGGGGGAGGGAGACTAAAGTAACTGGAAGGAAGGGAGGAAAAGAGAGAAAAGATGGAGAGAAAATAGCGAAGAAGAGAGAACTAGTGTGTGTGTGGGAAAAAGGGATGTAGGGCGATATGAAAAGATATGACGATAGCTGATGGAAAAAGAAAGAGGAGGAGGAGGGCTTAGGATGAGGAGAGGAGGAAAGGACGAAGATAGAAAGAGGTAGAGAGCGTGGGAGGGAAAGAGGGTGGAGAGAGCGCAGAAGGGGAAAAATAAGAACAGTCACTGCAAAGAAGGGAGGGAGAAGTAATCCAGGTGATGCTTGTTAGTGAGAGAGAGAGAGAGAGAGAGAGAGAGAGAGAGAGTGTGTGTGTGTGTGTGTGTGTGTGTGTGTGTGTGTGTGTGTGTGTGTGTGTGTGTGTGTGTGTGAAGAAGCTAATGATAGAGGAAGAGAGACCCAGAGGATATAAAGACTGCTAAAGGGAGCTCAGCCATAAATGAGGTTAATGAAATAGAGTGAAACTGTTGTAAGATTAAAGCTAATCTCTCTCTCTCTCTCTCTCTCTCTCTCTCTCTCTCTCTCTCTCTCTCTCTCTCTCTCTCTCTCTCTCTCTCTCTCTCACACACACACACACACACACACACACACACAAAACGACTTGAGCAACCTACATGTGTGCAAGGCGAGGAAAACATAAGTAAGAGTGTTCTTTCCCACCGCGCCTTGACTGGGTGTTCTTGTGTATCAACCCACGAGATCTAGGGCGAAAGAGAAAATGATGATGATGACTGAAGCTGATGATGATAATGCTGATGCTGATGATATTTATAATAATAATAATATTATTATTATTATTATTATTATTATTGTTGTTGTTACGATACAGAGCCGAGAAAAGAGAAAATACAAGGAAAAGGCGAGAGGGATTTACGATACAGGAAAAGGTTAGACGAAGGGTGCGCAGAGAGAGAGAGAGAGAGAGAGAGAGTGAGTCAAATGGAGTTACACCGCAGATGGAAAGAAGCTTGGAGGAAAGCAGGAAGAATTAGGAGGCAGGACAGGAATGACGAAGGCAAATACAGGGAAGTGTTTTACAAGCAAGGAGACAGGATATGAGGAAAATAGGATGAGAGAGGGTTGTCTGAGGGTGAGGAAGGAGGGAAATGAAAAAGAATACGAAAGCATAGGTTCTGTGCCTATTCACTACACGAGGAGAGGCTTGGAAAGGGGAGACTGACCTGGAGAGAGTGTGTAAGTGAAGTTTAGGGGCAAGGGATGGGTAGGGGAAGACATAGACTGAAGTGGAGCGATGGGATGGAGAGGTATATGAGAGAGGGTGCTGTAAGTTGGAGAAAGGGCAGAAAGATAGCAGAGGACAGGGTGACATGCGATTCGTTTGAGGTCGCTCCTTACGTGATAGCGGTAGACAGAGACTGAACATTCTGCACAAGAGTTATCAAGGCAGTCTTAATTATTCCAAGTCCTATTTTTCTCCTAGAATACGGCTAGTAGTAGTCGGTTTGCGTCGTTCTCTGCAATTATACTGCTGAGTAAACAAGGACAAAGAGAAACAAACAACTCACTAGTCTGCCCGGCAAATGAGCGACAAATGGGGAGAGGGAGGGGAGTTGGTGGTGAAGTAGGGGGAGCGGTTCGGGGGTGAGGGATGAGGGTGGGATAAGGGGGAGTTTGGGGTGAAGGGAGGTAAGGGGAAGGGAAGATGTGGTTAAGTGGTCATGTCTAGTCGAAGTAATTTTACCGGTATGTTACTCTGTTCAGTTTTATTTACCTTACCTTTCGAACTAGGCTGATGAGATAAACAGTAGCTTTAGTTAACTTCGTCACGTGTATAGTTGAGTGAAATAGTATGCCAATAAAGAAAATATAGTTAGCAAGACAACAGCTTAGTCAGGGAAGTCAAGAGGAAAGTTAAGAAGGGGGAAACTTGACCACAGATTACTTAACACCTACCTTTAAAGCTCTTATTTTATTCCCAGGACGTTTAAAGTTGCTGTTCTGGCTTTCCCTCTAAACTCACGATTGTTTGTTCTCAGAATTCAAGTTATTTTTTTTCCCAGTATGTGTGTGTTGTTCGCTACCTGAGGGAACAACACCTCTTCCTACTGTTATGTTTTCTCTGCAGTACATTAGGGAGGTTGAAGTTTACGCGTATCTCGAAATTGTTTTATTCAGCTCAGGAGAGACCTTTTTTTTTTTTGTGTGTGTGTGTATTAACAGGATAGTTAGAGGGTTTAGATATAGCTTTCATATACCTCTTCACCATACGAGGTCTCCCTGAAGCTGAGCGAAATCTTCAGTTAGTACCAGGAACAAGATAAAGATAATGTCCTAAGCTTCAGGGGGTTACTATGGCGAAGAAGTATATACCGTAACCAAACTGAGATCAGGAACGAAATATGGAAAATCTGGGGTCGAATTAATAAAATATTTTACTTTTTTTTTTTTTTTTTTTTAATACAATAAACGAGTCTCCGTAAGTCAGGTAGTATCTCAGACCTTTTTGTGTTCCGTATTTTGTCACTTTAATTTTCACTCTAGCTTGATTGTGAAGTATTTGGTATCTGTATTAGTGAAGACAAACGGGTACAGACTCTCTTCCATGTAGAACTTGGGAGGGATAAGTATGACCCCTAAAATTATAAGACTCCCCAGTTAAAGTGTAAGGGTTAGGTATGTGCTAATTCCCACAGTCAGTTATAAGACATTTCTCTCTGACATTTTTTTAGAATCAAGTTCCGTTCCATGGACTCCCTACCCCACCCAACCCAACCCCGTCCCACCCAAGCTTCATTCCTCTCCACCTCACACCACCCGTTCCCTGGGCCCACAGTAACTCAGTGTGTGTGTGTGTGTGTGTGTGTGTGTGTGTGTGTGTGTGTGTGTGTGTGTGTGTGTGTGTGTGTGTGTGTGTGTGTGTGTGTGTGTGTGTGTGTGTGTGTGTGTGTGTGTGTGTGTGTGTGTGTGTGTGCGTGCGCGCGCGTGCGCGCGCTTGTTTTGCTCAGAGGCAAGTGTGTTATTGTGCTCCCCTGAGAACTCTTAGACTGTGCTTGTGACAACACTCCTGAGAGCAGCAGGATGGAGGGGAAACAAGAAATTACAATGGAAGTAACTATACCGTAGGGTGTTTCTTTTTGCGTGATGGAACTGGTCCACTCCAAATACTTGATTACTTAGCCGTAGTTGCATAAAATTTGATGAACCTTAATTATGAGGTACTAATGAGTCACCTTGATTACTGTAGTCTGTTTATTTTCACCTGAGAGAATATGGCCACTACCACAACGTATTGGAAGTCGTTGTTGCACGAAATTCATTGAGTCAGGTTATGAAGTATGAAAGAATCTCTGTGTTTACTATGGCCGGTGTGTTTTTACCTAACAGAACTTGTCCACTCCCTCAATTTGAAAAAGTCGTGCTTGCATGAAATTCGAGATGAAGCAGAGTTATAGGATAGGCATGAATCTCCTTGGTTACAAGTCAGAACGACCCTCCAAAATGATTATACATGGCCGCCCACTCTCCATTCTCAGTACACTAGACCATCGCCATGAGCTGATAGGGGTAAGGGATCTTAATCAGTTTAGTAAAAACGTGGTATAGAAAGAACATACCAAGGTAAATAATGTAAGGATGGGGAGAATGGTACGCTCTTCAACCTACAGTATTTCAGGGGGCATCAGTGAGGGACTTTGGAGAGGAGGCAAAAGAACTCAAAATGAATAAGCACGAAGAGCGGAATAAGGAATGACATTTCCAAACGGCTTCTCGTATGTGTGACTAATGAGGAAAGTACCCAAACATTCCCGCATTAAAGTTCTAGGTACGAACAAACTAAGGCAAAATGGGATCCTACCTAAAGGCTCCGTAGTCGACCCTTTCCTTCTCGTTCGCCATATAAATATCAAGGATACAGCCATCAGCCCAGTACTGTACCAGAGCACTTAGTAAACCGTGATCTCAAGGCCTCCCGCGTTGTTGCCAGGCCTCATCACGACTGGTGGGAGTAGCTCACGGGGCTGAGTAGCGGGAGGCCAGCCAAAGACCCTGAGAGCTGGGTCTATAACGGACCCGCGCCAGGCCTCTGTATCATAATTTCTTACCGTTGTCTCTGAGCGGTGATTAGCCTACAGTGCTAACCTATAATAATGACTTTTTGATGTATCCATGTTATCATTAACCCACATACTAACAGATTCTCTTTAAATTGGCCTGAAATTGCCATCCCTTCATCTTGAATGCTGAGTTGTAACAATGTTTACTAGTAAAATACAATCCTATTTCTGAGTGAGTGTTATGAAAAGGATGTAGAATCTGTCGCTTTGTCTTTCTGCCAGTAAGGTACGTAATTTACGTGAAGTAAGCCACAAAAGACGAACATCTTGGCAAAGTTAAGGTGACAGAACAGTACCTACTTATTCGTGGAGATTTTAAGAACGCCATTAGCCCAGTATGAAGTCATAAGCCCTATAATAGTGTTCACCATATGACTGCTATAAAACGCCGTGCTAATATTCATGATTCTTTATGCAGTTGTCCTAGAAGGCTGGCACTTACTTCCATTACTTATAAAGAGATCATTAGGTAAATAGACCGTACGTGAGGTAAGTCACAGTACATCTTTTGGTCTCTGCTCTCTCAGACTCCTATGACTCACTCTGACCTAATGAAATAGTCTTACGTTAACTGAAATAAAATAGTCAAGTTCTTCCGACCATGAAAGGGTTAATGGCGATAGTATTAACACTCTCACTACCCTCAGACTCGCTCGCAGCTAAAGAAAATCGTCTGGCGTTAGATGAATTATAGCACTAGAGTTGTCCTGAAAAAAAAAAAAGAGGATGAAAAAATGTACAAGAGCTTAGGGTGTGACCTCAACTTAAGAGGTTCCAGTTCACATCCTGGAGCATCCCTGGGAGTAATATTCCTCACCCATCCTGAGGTGGGAAAAAATAACAATAATGAGGATGATAACGTTGATGATAATGATATGATGATTGATGATTGATAATGATGACTGACGATAATGATGATGATGATGGTGATGATGATGATGACGACCGTACATTTTTTGCTGTAAGAATGAGCCCCCCCCAAAAAAAACTGCGGTATTACTACAGTGTCCTATCTTGCCAGTACCTATCTCTTGATGCACTAATCAGCTGAGAATTTAAAGAATAAAGGATGGATGGAGAGAGAGAGAGAGAGAGAGAGAGAGAGAGAGAGAGAGAGACCACGAACTGGGAAGAGAAGTATGCAGTCAAACAACTTCATACATAGGATGGGTCATGGATAGGGGCAGGGGCGTGGAGAGAGAGAGAGAGAGAGAGAGAGAGAGAGAGAGAGAGAGAGAGAGAGAGATTAGATCAGATTAGAGATTTTTGAGTCTCTCTCTCTCTCTCTCTCTCTCTCTCTCTCTCTCTCTCTCTCTTCACACACAATACAGTTCGATTGCTCAAGCGTTCCCGGTAGTGGGATATGAGTCATGTGCCTGGGAGTGCTGCATGGTTCAGGGCGAGGCCAGGGTGGGAGTCGCTGGAGATGAGGCAAGAAAAATATAGGCGCTTCATTCCCAAAGGCCCAACAGTCCTCCAGCGTGCCACACACCTTCATATGTCACCACATGGGCGCAAATACCCAATATCCATACTGAATGAATGGGCTGTGTCATTTGGAACCGGGGTGGTGATATTAGTGGGGGTGTTTTATAGCATATCGCTTGCTCCTATGGAAGATCAGTAAGTTTTAAAAAATTTAAATCTGCAGACTCTTCCTTGCCATATTTTAGGATTGAACTCAGGCTCTTTCGGACGGCAGATCGTTTTCCTTACCATTTGGTCACTCTCAACTTCCAGGCAGCCTTCCCTCATGTTCTATTGGCCGAAAAAGTTCTATCGTCACTCCTGCTTCTCTCTGTCTCTCTCTTCATAGACTGAAAAATTTTCTCCTGAATTGGAAGTCAGCGTCACTGATCATAGTTGGTTTGTTTTAGCCTGACAAAGATCACTGACCACTTTTAGTTTAGCTGGTGGTCAAATGTAGTCAAACTGGGCGATAAATTTGACTTGTAACCAAGGAGACTCATTCCTGTCACATAACTCATCGATTTTTATGCAACCACGACTTAGTATTAAATTTTGGGGAGTTCTTTTAGGTGAAAATAAACAAACTGTGCACCAATCTGTGGCCAAGTAAACCTCGGTATCAACTGTTGCGGCTTCAACAGACTAAGTTTTAAGTCTGTGGAGGAAGAAGATAGAAAGTCGACCGAAATTTTGCTGTCAGTAGTACTCTTTCACGCCTTCTCTCATGTACTCTTCCCTATACTGTACTCATCTTAATTTATGTCTTCCTGCACACTCGTAAACAATAGTAATTTCTGGCTGGCCGTGTTCGCTGCTGAAGAAGAGAAGTTAAGAATTCTCAAGGGTTATCTAGATATACAGTTCTGATTTACAAAGATATGAAGAGAGAAGCACGAGAAATTACAGGATTAGTAGTGTCGATAGTATTGTTCCTCGTACCGGACATTTTTTATGTGATGTTCAGTATAATTCATCTCTGTCTGGTGATTAGATTTTATTCTGCCTGGTTTTAGAATTCGCCATCCTTTCTCTTCTTCCACATCGCTGTTATCAGACTCTTGTGATCTGCTGTGCCTGTTTTATATTGTTCAGGTGGGGTGCGTTGTATGTAATAAATAATAACATACAATAAACCACGTTCTCCATCACACTGGAAAACAATGATAAAAACTGGAAGGCCGAGTAGAGCGCGTGAGGGAAGGAGCGTGACTGGAGTAGTCGTGCGTGTCTCATCACGAACTACCTAGTGTTCCTACAGCCCTCCTCACCAACACACACCCCACCATACCTTCGATCTGGATTTATTTATTTTCATTTAGCAATACTTTTCGCAGATGTTTAGTTAGCTTTAGCAAAGTTAACGTATTCAAGAGCTACAGTATCTATTGTTGCTGCAGCCCTCTTCACCAACACACACCCCACCATACCTTCGATCTATATTTTTTATTTGCATTTAGCAATATGTTTTGCAGATGTTTAATTAGCTTTAGCAGTATTAACTTATTCAAGAGCTATCTTGTTGCTACACGTCTCCTCACCACCACAAACTCAACCATCCCTTCGATATAGACATATTTACTCGGATTTCCATTCAGTAGTACTTTTGCTGATGTTTACTTAGATTTAGCAATGTTAGCATATTCAAGAGCTATCTACCGGTAGTGTTGAACAGCCTTCCTCACGAACACCTACCCAAACCACCCTTTTGATCTATCTATCTATCTATCTATATACCTAGGCTGATTCCCCCAAGGAAAGGGAGGTAGCCGAGACAGGACGACTCACTCTCCATTTACTCATCCATTCAAACACATTCATTCGCATCTTAGCCCCAAAGGGGAGAACGGACAGATCCTCACCGCACCACACCGCACAAGGGTCAACTGGGCAATGCAATCAGTGACATCCGCAGCAGGGCCCGACAGCAGAACTGGTTTACCCCTGCCACATCATAACAGACCCATCCCCTTACCCGCACCTGACCTGACTAGCTGATCAGACCAAATGCGGGAGAATATCCCCTCAGGGCTGCGTCATCACTTATTCATTCACAATTTCTCTCCATTTATTTCTGTCACGCACAGCCACTCTTCCTTGCTCAACAGACAATATATATACATAATATATATATGTATTCCTATTTGACAATAGCTTTAGATGGATATGTACCTCCTTTTAGTAGACTGCGGTAATTGTGCGTCTCATCACGAATTATTATCTAGTGTTGCCACATGCCTCCTCATTAGCACGCCCTCATCCCGCCCCTGTATTTCATTGTACTTTGTCCACATAACCTGGTCAAAAATTCTCCTCTCTTCATCATAATTACTGAGCTGTAACAAGAGATTAATTCTCGAGCTTGGTGCTAGTCACGAAGAACTGCAGTGAAAAGGATGTAGAACTTTACAGGACGCTTACTTTGACTGCAGTACTTTAAACTTACCCAAAATTGCTGCCTCGCCATCTTCAACTGTAACAATAGATTAACACAAGGATATGGTATTGGTCACGGAGAAGTGTTATGAAAAGAGTGTACATCTATAACATTGTCTTCCTTTGCAATATATATATATATATATATATATATATATATATATATATATATATATATATATATATATATATATATATATATATATATATATAGCGAGAGGGGAGTTACGAAATCTGAAAAAAAGATGTTGCGAAATCTAAAGGAACGTGAACACAGGTTGTTGCAAAAAGTACCCCCAAACCCACCTGGAAACAGCCGACGCCAAGTAAAAAATGTCCCTAAATCTTTCCAGAGTAGCCTGCATATGGCCAGAAATAGCCCACGCCTGCCAGACATAGCTCACATCCTATCAAAATTGTTTACGACGTCAAAAATAACCCCCATCCTGTCAAAAATAGCCCACTGTAAAAAATAATTCACATCCTACCGTAAGTAGCGAAAGGCATGCTATAAGTAGCCCACATCTCTTGGTCTACCCAGTATACATCCTTTTTCACCATTCTTTTCTATAGCTCATTCCTCCTCCTCCTCCTCCTCCTCCTCCTCCTCCTCCTCCTCTTCCTCTTCCTCTTCTTCTTCTTCCATTTCTCTCTTCAGTCTTCAAGGTTGACGAGGAGACTCACTCCACTTCACCTCATTGACCTACAGAAAAGGTCGCGGGAACTTAGCCATCTATCTGTCTGCCTATATCTATCTGTCTGCTCATCTGTCTGTCTGTCTGTCCATGTGCTATGCCTGTCTACCTGCCGGAACATCTCTCTGTCTGTCTGTCTATCATATTCTGTTTTACCTACAATCTATAATATCAACCATCCACGTGAAATACTCTCTCTCTCTCTCTCTCTCTCTCTCTCTCTCAAAACAATGAGACATGCAACCGTCAAATTTGCACTCCAGGTTCCTAAATGAATTCTAAGTACGAACAGGGTAAGGGTTGAAGGCTAGCAGGTGGGGGAGAGGGGGGGACGGGTAGGGAAGGGCTGGAGATGGAGAGGGAGAGTGAGGGGGGAGGGGTTCGAGAGCTGTGAGGTGGGGGGAAATCCCATCTCGTCAGGGCAGGTATATGACGTAAGACCAAAGCTTCATAAAATGCCTTACAAAAATATAGGAGACTTATTCCCATGAGAAAGAATAAGGTTTGGGTCGGGTCGAAATTGTTTTTTTCTTGCCCATAAACATCACAATAAGGAGGCATAATTTGCACGACACTGTAATAGCAACCACACACACACACACACACACACACACACACACACACACACACACACACACACACACACACACACACACACACACGGCCCTACCCAGGTATACACACAAATAGTTACAAGAATATTTCAGTATTTCATTAACTGTTTCAAAATATAAGAGACAGAAAAAGCTAGGCTTTGTGTGTGTGTGTGTGTGTGTGTGTGTGTGTGTGTGTGTGTGTGTGTGTGACAAAGGATAACAGTTTGCCTAATATATTTTCACTTCTTGTGCCTCTCGCTTTGCTCTGCTGAGTAATATTCTAAAGCTGAGAGAAGTTTAGCATATTTTTCTGCACGTAAATTGTACTCCTCGGTGTGATGCGTCAGGGAGGAAAGTGACGGACATGCCTTTAAGTTTAAAGTAGACCCAGTGGACATTATAAACCATCTTTTACCCTTAACTGCACATGCATTTATTAGCTCGAACATTCAGGGGCGACATTTTTGTGAGCTGGCTTTACTGGACGAGTGTGAAAGTGGGTGAATTTCGTCACGAGGCTATCAGCACAACGAGTGAGTCATGCACATTCATAATTCGCCTTTTAAATACTGCCATTGTATTTAGGCCCCATGTCGAAATAGCCGTAGTATTTCAATCCAACTAACCCTGTGTGATTTTAGTCAGCTGAGTGAGTTAAATGAGCCTGAGAGTGTTAATAGCAGCCTTGCGTTTTATTGCACTAAGATGTATTAACTCTTTCATAATATAACTCTAGCAGTGTGCTCCAGTTGACTCTAGACGATTTTCTTCAACTGAGTGGGTCATAGGATCCTGAGAAGGTTTGTATTACCCCTGAGTTTCACTGCATTAAGCTTCTTGAAGATGCTTTTTTTTTTTTTTTATTCCTCAGAAAAAAATTGGCTGATGTTCTCGTATAATTTTTCACAGTTCACTTTCTGGAATTATTATTGATTTACATTTTATTTAACTAAGATGTACGAAAATGTTTTTTTTTTTTTTTCACTTCTCAAAAGAAAATAAATCACCAGCTGAAAAAAGATGCAGTTTCCATTGTCTTTTCTTTAAGGTATGACATATTTGTTTCACCGTATCCAAATTTAAAATTTTTCATTCCCTTTATTATTAGCCCTGCATTCATTTATTCATTAGAAAACTTATTGTCCAGTGATTTTTATATGTTGTTCACAGTACATCTTTCAAGTGTTCATATATTTAGATTTACGCGTCGAGGAGAAAAAAAAAATATTGCCTTGATTTTTCGTATATACCTTTTTTTATTTTACCTTTCTTGGAGTTTGTTTCAGGGTTCTTCCTCAAAAATATTCCTTGATTTTTTTTTTTTTTTTTTGCCTAGAAGTTTAATTTTAAGGTATTGCCCCCCGCCCCCCAAAATGCGGTTTTTTATGGTGCATATAATTTTTACATTACCTTGCTTGGAGTTTATTCCGTCCACCACCACCACGTAGAAATTCCAAACTTCCGCCGAGCTGCCTTAACAAATGCAAGGTTGATGAGAAGTCGAAAGTGTTGTCATCAGTGTTGCTGATATTCCAGGGATCATGTTAGTCGAGTGATCCTTCCACCACCACCATCAATGTAGTTAGAGAGAGAATGTGAGCTAACTTTAAAAACCGAAGAGGCGCGCACACACACATACACACACTAGTTTAGGATACAGGAGAGTAAATGCACATAGTAGCCCCCCCTCCTTCACGGCTTTACCTGCACTGACTCCTTACCTGTGTGTAAAGTCACCTGCAAGAGTTGGCAACCCATAAGACGTATTTACAAACTTTACTGAGCGCTAACTTACGTATAATTTCACTTGTTTATGATATGTTTCTTGGTATTACAATGCTGTGGAATGTTCAAATGGAAGAATAATTTTTTATCCACAGTTGTTCATCGAGGAAATAAAACAGCATCGTCCCAGGTTAGATCCTCTTCAGCTGTTAACAACTTTCCGATATGTAGGTAAAAGTCTTCCGATTTCATATGCTTTCACTGTCATACCTGCCACACACTTAACAGGCTAACTAGACATGGATATTACAGTGACAAAATGTGAAAACAAAACGTTCTGGGATTATAGTTAACTGTTATGAGCTTTATCTATAAAATATACGTAGGATTTTTTATATATACAACCCCAAAGTCCGTAGTTATTTATAAATATTCTTAGTCGTCAGGGTAAGCAAGTCTCGGCAGCAGTTAAATATTTTCATTAATAATTTAATTTTTGTCTTGTCGTATCTAAGTTATTTTTCTCTCTAATTTGCTTGAGAACAACTTGGTAACCACATGAATGAAGGTTAGATTATAGCAGCAAGCAATCATATACTCAGCCTAGCGTAAGGGTTATGAATACGATCTCCTAGAGTTACCAAACCACAGGATCCAAATTCATAAAGGATGCTAACCGTGATGAAGCCTCCTCGTAGTGAACCATTATCGGACATCATATCGTTTGATCGTATTTTTCACTGTATGATTTACTCTTGTTTGTTTCTTAAGTGTTTGGTAACTGTATGATTGAAGAAAAAATCATACGTTATCTTATACACACACACCCCTTAAACTCGGGAAATATATAAGTACCGGTTTCACAGATAAATTTGCTCTTAGAAACGGCAGCAAAAGATACTAAGAATAAAAACATATGGCCGATTGCTCTGACATGAGCCAAAATTGATACAACATTGCTAAAATTTGGAATAAAGATGAGCAAAATTTCGGAATAAATATAAAATAGCAATGTTGGCAACCTACATTGTCACCCACCCTCCCTTCGATGTTCAGTTGCCTTGTACCCATTTAATAAACCCTTTAAAATATTGAAAATAAATGGTTGTAAAAGGATAATCCAAACTGACATTAACTTATTATTGCTGACTCGCGATATATTTGTCTTTTGCATACAAAGTCGAAAAAAAAAAATGGCATGTTACAAAGAGATTTAAACTGGAGCTCAGCTAATGATCTGACAGTGGTGTCACATCCTCCAGTCTTCATAGCGTCGTTGCCAGCTCCTCTGTGTGTTGGGATGGGGGCTGGGAGGGGGTGGGGATGAGATTGGGGGGAGGGAGAGAAGGAAAAGGGATGGGTTTAAGGGAAAGAGAGGGGGGTAGGGGATGGGCTTAGGGGAGAGAGAGGGGGAAAGGGGATAGGATTGAGGGGGAGATAGAGGGGGAAAGAGGGTGGGACTGAGAGGGAGAGAGAGGGAACGGGGGGAAGGTAAGGACGAATGAGCGATACCACCATATTGATCTTTTTCCGTCATTGAGGGTATAGGGGAAGATCAAGACTGAGAAAAAAATTTGTTCCCTTAGTCTCGTGCAGTCAATAGGCAATAGTCATAAACCATCATCATCATCATTATCATCATCATCATCATCATCATCATCATGATCTCCTCCTCCTCCTCCTCCTCCTCCTCCTCCTTCCGATTCCGGGCATTGGTTAAAAAAAAAAAAAAAAAAAAAAAGATCCACTCCCTCTCGTAACTTAAAAAAAAAAAAAAATGAGATCTTGTGGAAGCTTATGCCTGTGCGGTGGAGTCAGGTTTCCGGTGGCTTGAATGGCGAGTGAATGTGTGGCCCACTTGAATGGGTAGACATTTGATTAGTTTTTTTTTTTTTTTTTTCTACCTACCCCATCGGTCCATGGAAAGAGATGTCTGGACGACGACGACTGAAATATTTGTGGCACCTCATCCTGAACGACATATTTTGCTTATATTACCTCTTATAGTAAGTTGAAAGTTACTCCTTTTTTTTTTTTTTTTTTTTTTTTTTTTTTTTTAGTATCGGTGTGGTATAATTTAATCACACAAGAAGATACGAAAGTGTATTATCCTAAGTAAAACGTTAAGGAATAGGTGGTACAGAGGTAACTGATTCAGCGAGATTGCTAGTCCGACGAGGTGGCTTGTGTGGGTTATGTTACTTTGCACAGCGCAACCTTGAGCAAAGGTCTACCTACTGTACAGTCCCCTGTCAGCTATCCCTTCCTATCGTTCTCCTTTGTTGTGTTCTTCATATTCTCTCCATCTATAGCCAGACGCCTTAATCCCGTTAGGAGTGGCCACAAACAAGGCATCTATGGCCATAGAATTTGAGACACACAACAAAAAAGTATAAAGAAAAAAGGATGCTCTCCAATGTTCCCTCCCACAGCCGGCACAGGAAGTGTTGGCGAACTTATGCTCATGGTTATACATTGTGCTATGGCTCTAGGTACAGAAAAAAAAAAAAAAGTTTCAGAAAACTCATTAGGCTGCGCACATCACCCCATCTGTTCGCACATACAACTCATCCCAGTTGCTCACGCTTTTTTTTTTTTTTTTTTTTTCCGCCATAGACTGTTTTCCTCGACCTTAGGGGACTCGGTAGAAACTGTTTTTCTATCTTAAGTAGCAATTTGACCTTAACTCCTTCAGCTCGGTGACGTATTTTACTGCTTTATTCTTGCTACCTTCAGACGATTTTAATTCAGCGTGGGGAGACCTTTGCTAGTGGAGGGATTAATGAAGGCTGGTCTAACCTCTCCAGTTCCAAAGTCCCACCGAAGCTGAATATAATCGTCAGAGGTCAGCAAGAATAACATTAACCAAAAATTAATAGAAGTGGAACTAATATTACACCTCAGTATAGTATTATCTCTCATGTTGTCTTCCTCTAAGCAGTGTGTCTAATATTACACCGTATTTTCCTTCACGTTGTATAATTAAATACTAACATTTATTGCGTATATAACATACAGAATAATACTGAGGTTTCATATCCATAAACAATGTTAAGAAGATATGTTAGAGTCTTCCTAAGAGGAGCCCTCACATCCGTACGCTCGAGCCGCCGTACCCGACAAAGCCCATATAATTATATGGACTTTGGTGCCCAATACAGTTTGCATGGTTGGATTGACAGTTATACCATCTCGTATTCGGGATGACTCTAGTATCCCTTTTGTTTACCATCTCGTGATCGGGATGACTGTACTGACAGTGAATGTTTACGAACCTTTCCGATTAGCGCTACGATTTATCGAAGCTTCACTCATAATGGTTTCAGAAGTTGACAGCTGGAGGAAGTGAAAAAAGATTAGTCATCTGTTTTCCTCTCCTCTCATGAGGTGTGATATCCCGACACCTGTTCGGTTACCATAGCAGACTCATACGAAATTGTGTCCTACGAAAGAAAGTTTTTGTTGTTGCCTGTTAATGAAATTTTACACCGAGGTTGTGTATTAAGAAATCAAGGCAATTTTGTGAAGATGGTAGAAAGCGTAATACACTGACTTAGTATAAATGGACGCAGTTGCTGAGTATTAACGTGACTGAATATTGTTAGTCTGTGTTTTTAATAAAACTGGTAAATGCGGAACTAACAGCCGAACTGAAGAGTGCGAAAGTTAGGAAAAACTCAAATTGTGTGATTATTATAGAACACTTGACTTTTCAATATCAGTGCTGACTATACTCTGTAATGTGGAATGGGAGTCTGCAACTTCTTACCCTAGATGTTTTATAAATGACGGTCATAAATCAGAGACTTGCACATCTCCTACCATACTTTCGTTTTAATTAGTTAATCATGGTAATGGCGGTAGTGTGTGTGTTTAGAGAGGAAAATACGCGTGCTCGAGGAATATCGTGCTAGTGTGCAGAGAATATACTTGTGGACTTGGAAAACATGAACGAGGAAGATCGTGGTCATATGTATTTAAAGGACACTATGTAAAGGAGGAATATAGTGAACAAGAAACTAAGCTGAGTTTTGTGAGCGTTAGTGTGTAAAAAAAATAATAATAATGATAATAATAAGAAACTAAGAGTGAGCTTTGAATTAATTCTATTTCCTTTGAGTGTTGGTGATGCGTAAACTAACAGCATCTACGTCCGTCTCTTCGTTTCATAAGGTGAGGGGAAGAGGGAAGAGCAGTCATTACCATACTACCTTCTTCGAACCGTAGGGACCCGGGGCTAGGCTTGCGTAGTCCAAAACTTTTAAAGGTATCAGACCGACTTATTCCTTTGATGCCATTTTACATTAAGTTTATGGCCACCTCTTGAACTCGATCCATGGTTTCTGTAGCAAATTTCCACATCGGAGTTACCGAATCCATGCTATCCCAGCCTGATGTATCCTGGCCTAACCTGCCCCAACCTAAACTTTAACATAACCCTAGCTATAGTATCCAACGCTAACCCAACAACCTATCGTAACCTATAGGCTATCTAGTCCTATCCTAACCTAGCCTAAAGGAAACGCAGCTTAGCCCCGGACTTTTACGCTCCTGATGGTGAATAAAAGAGTGGATGATATAATATTCACTCTTGATTGGTTGTGAATACATGGTAGATGTACAATATGAGTTACGACAAAAGTTTAAGCAAGAAGTGTACATAATTATGTTAAGTGTCTTGTGATAAAGGAAGCGTCTTACCACCTCTCCCTTAACTTATTTTGTACATTTCATTTTGGCATTCTCATATGCCGTTTATTTTTTTATATAGTCATAGTTTGCGTCAGTAACTGGTAAGAGGATATTGATGTGTGATATTCAGTATGAATCGCCTAGGAAGCGGTGTTAGAAATCTCTAAATACACTTAGAATTCAGACTGTAAGCTGTGTTCCAAAATGTGGAGCCTAGAACTTATTATTTTTTTTTTTTCTGCTTTCAGGTAAGGTAGGCATTTTCTCCTCAACGCTGGAGCTCCTCTTCCGATCTCGTGTGGTGAGTGTTAAACGTGATTTTCGTTGAGGTTAGCAATGTTAGGTTTCAAGGACATTGATAGGGAAATTTCCTAGAACGAAATACTGCTTGTTATTTCGTTTCAGGACTGGTGTGTGGTAGAGTCGGCAGCAAAAACCTTGCCGCCCTCTTACTTCCCTTTCCTTGGACTTTTGATAATTTGCCAGGAGCATCCACAGCAACTCAGGTATTCATTTAAAATATTTTGCATTTGTTAACACTCATGATCACATTAATTACTCAGCAGAATATAGTCGTCTGCAGGTAGTTAAAATGGAAAGTTGAGCCATCCCGATCGAGAGAGGGTTAATGATGATCGTATTAATGCTAATGCTCGTATGATTCACCTTCATATGAACAATCGTCTGGAGTTACCTTGAATGAAATGGTAAATTATAGTTGTCCTTAACATGAGAGTATTAATGATGACAGTATAAACACCTAGGTCTCTTTCTCTCTCTCTTTCCTGAATAACGGTGTCTGGCATGAGCTGAAATTGAGTACTAGAGTCTTTCCTACAACGAAAGGATTTCATTTTCCTTGAACTCTTAGTGAAAACATTTTCTATGATGGCTTGTTTATATTCTGCTTAGAAACACATTATTGCCAGTCCAGATATCATTCAGAAATTTTCTCAACAATAGATGCAGTTTGATGAAACCTGTATGAAAGTGCATAAATTCAGGATAATGTGATGTGATTTCGTTAACCATATTGTATCAGTTTTTCTTTGCTATGGATATGCAGTTTTCTCATGGATCTCATTAAATATTGTCAGGGAACTGGCATTACTGCGGCTAGCAACAGGTGATATGTCGTTTAAAAGTCCTAGGCCTTTAACTTCTACAGTATTTAATCCTGAGCGCCTCAGAGTAATCAACAGTCATTTAAAGAGCATATCACAGGTAGGCCCAAAGTACATAGACTAGGCCCACGTCTACTGTCAATTTCCCCCCAAATTATTTATACTCTTACATTATGTAATCCATGTACAGTACTCCAAGAGTAAACTAGGTTTTTGTGGCAGGTAACACCAATATTGACCCTCTCCTGGCGAATGGTGACAGAACATTGTATAGTAATGTATTTCAGCAAACGCCATACTATTTTATTTATCTGGGTAAAAAAGAAAAAAAATGTATTAACCGTCTCTTGATCAGATGTATTGTAGCATTCTAAATTCCAAAAACTAATGCCAGATGATTTTATTCAGCTAAGGTGAAACAGGCAGTAGGAGCCTATGATTTATGGTTGTATGCTGAAACATAAATTTGGAGGCCATGAGTAGCACTCGATGATGATGATGAACTGATTGGGTTGTAGTGAAATGTGAATTCACTTGGTTATGGTAATGTTAAAATTACTCCTTGAATCCAGGTATTGCCCATTTTAGTATAGTATCTTCTTGCTGCCACCAGCTGATTTGATTCTATTTAGGACAGAATTATAAAAGTAAGGGAGTTAATGATGGTTGCATGTAATCAATCCAGTTTGAAAAGTCTCTCATAATCTGACCAAAAGCCTTCTGGAAGTAGCAAGAATAAAATAAGGTCATTCCCAAAGTGAAGGGATGGTGTGGAGAGCTAACCATATGAATAAGTATTATGGGATGGTATTATGGGTAAAGGTGAATGTAGTGAAGAGTAAAGTGATGGTCTTTGAGAGAGGTGAAGTCAGTGAATGTACAGCGAGGTTGGACGGTGAGGAATTGGAAAATGTGAGAACGTTTAAGTACTTGGGTAGTGTGATGAGTAAGGATGGAGGTTTGGTGGGTGAAGTGCTTGAAAGGGTACAGCAGGGAAGAAAGGTTGCTGGTTCTTTGAAAGCAGTGATAAGAAACAGGGAAGTGAGCATGGAAGTGAAAAAGTTACTACATGACAGTACCTGTATTGTGATACCAACTCTAACATATGGAAGTGAAGCTTAGATGTTGTTGGAAGGACACAAGTCAAGAGTGAGAGCAGTGGAAATGAGTTATTTAAGAGGAGCCTGTGGAGTCACATGGAGAGACAGGCTGACAAATGAGGATATAAAAGAGTGTTGTGGTGTGGATGTGGATGTGATAGGAAGCGTTATGAGGAACACACTGAGGTGGTTTGGCCATGTGGAGAGGATGGAGGGTGAAAGACTGACGAAGAGAGTGTATGTGAGTGAGGTGGAGGGGGGAAGAGGGAGGGGGAGGCCGAGGATGAGATGGAGGGATGGGGTGGAGAGGTATATGAGAGAGGGGGGTATGAGTTGGGAGCAGGGCAGTGAAATGGCAGGGGACAAGGCGACTTGGAGGCGATTTGTTTGTGGCCACCCCAAATGGGATTGAGGAGTCTTGCAATAGATAGATAGATAGATAGATTATGGGATGAAGAGAGAAGGCCACCAGATGGCAGAGAACAGAGCTACCTAGAGGTGATTTGTTTGTGACCACCCCGTCTGCTATTAAGACTGACAGCATTTTGATACAATATGTATATGATGCATACATAGTTATCTGTCTCTTCTTCTAATCTGAATATACTAGTGTGGTGATCTAGAAGCTAAAATAAGATTAAAATATTGTACGGTACATGCTCGGAACAGAGTTAACCTTACAAGTTTACCTTCAGGCATCTTCTACAGCACCATCAGAAATTGTCATGGCTGGTAACCCATTGACAAGCCATGTGCTAGACACCGCCACTGGTCGTCCGGCTGCCAACATGAGGATATTGCTGTATCGACTTCATGAATCCAGCTGGCAGCTTCTGAACACAAAGTAACGTTTCTGATTTTACAAACCTCTTGCTATAGTTTCCAGGGTATAGGTAGCCCTCACTGTAAGTCAAGATATGTTCCAAAATATAGGCAACCCCTCAATTTTGCAGGGGTTAAGAGACACAGACCCCCATGAATTTGGAATTACCACGTAATTTTGACGCATACCCCCAAAATACCCCTATGGTAGCCCATGACTCCTGTAAGCCCATAGAAACCATCACAGGATCCTAAAACTGGCTTAAAATAGCACAGATGTATACTGTACTGTACTACTGTACTGTACTACTGTACAGTACAATATACAATTTACTTCAATAAGAAATAACCTGTAAATGAATATATTTACAAGAATTAAGGTTAATTTTGTTGTTGCTGAATGCCACTGACACCGCAGTAGTGTGCACTGTCTTAAAAATCCATATCCAGGACCAGAAAATACCAGCAGATATAACAAATATATACTGAAGTAATGTATAAAAACTTTAATAACAAATATATAAGCATTTAATGAGTATGGCTAAAATGCGTTAGGGCAGATTATTTGTACTGGGAAAAAATCTGCTTAAAAGCGGTGGCCATGAACTTCAAGCCTGTGAATTTGGGCAATTGCCTGTATAGTTACCATACAGCTGGTATTGTTCAGTGAGGGAAACAGTAAATCAGCCTTACAAGGTAGCAATAAGCATTTTTTTTCTGTAAATCTACTGTGGATTTAATTGCAGAATGTCAAAAAGGCAACATAAAAGACTTGGTGAGCAGCATGTTGTATACTGTACTGTACAGAAAATCTCATAAATTGTCTTCCTTTGACAATTTATACATTTCCTAAGAGACTCATACTGTATTACAGAAAAAAATGCCTGTAAATGCTCCACTGTTAAAGGTAAACCAGATCTGCCAGTTTTCACCAATTCACAGTACCAGTTCTCCAGCATAGAAAAATTATTTTATATTATGGAATGCATCCCAGAGACTACTGGGACCATAACTACAACCAGGTGCCATTTATTTGTTATACTGTATGGTTTAACATGTGAAGTTCATACATATTTGTATAACAGATGAGAATGGTTACTATAGTTCACCCACTGTAACTTGGTAGATATATTAAATTGTCCTTTTGCAGTTTCATTTTTCATAATCGGGTGGCAGAATAAGACAGAATTATGACTCTGCACCCTTTTAGTGGCACATTTTCATGACTGGCACAAAATTCTGCAGCAGTGTTATTTTTACTAAACCATGTGATGATGTAGGTAGTGCTTTTTCATAATACTGTACTATACTTTAGCTACATCCGGATGATTTTATGTAGCTGAAGGGAATTTTTTTTTTTTTTTTTTTTTTTTTTTTTTTTTTTTTAGCTGAAGGGATTAGATACAGCCTCCTTTAAAAACGTAAATAACTACCTTTTTTCTGGAGACAATCCTTCAGGTCTGAAAAAATAATCTGGGGCTTTCAAGAATAAAGTAGTAACATGACATTCTAGTGAAAAAATTAATTTGTTTCCATTGTGTATACCACTTGTTGCTGAAATTAGATATTTTAACCACTTCATTTTTTTTTTTTTTCTTTTTTTACCCCTCAGACATTTTTGTTAACCTTAGAGAAACAGTTTTTAGTAATGGTGTTAACAATTAGCAGTCTTCATTAATCCTTTCACTATCTGATTTCACTGCCCAACCTGATTTTCATCATCTGAAGGTAACAGTAATGAAATGAAAATTAACTACAGTACAGTACACACTGTGGATTGAAGGGGTTAACCTTTTTTTCCAGAGTTACAAATGATGATGGCCGAGCTGGGCAGTTCCTCTCCCAAGAAGCCTTTATTCAAGGAACCTACAAGATGTATTTTGCCACAGGAGATTATTTTCAGCAATCAGAAACCAAAGGGTTTTACCCTTATGTAGAGGTGATTATTGGCTTTGAGTGTGTGTGTTTGTATGAGCTATGCTGTACTGTGCAGTGAGTAGTGAGTATGAAAGAAAACAAGATGTTGCCAGAGAGAGACCTTCATGTGTTAACACCAGTATAACTGGGCAGTTCTGTTACACAGACATCTTTCATCTCCCTCCCTGTCCCTCAGAATGAGAATGGTGGGCTGTTGAAGGGCAACTTTAGCCTACTGGCCACCAGGTAATGTTCTGATGAGCCTGGTGTTACAACAACAACAACGATGCAAAGTATGGAAGTTGATGCAAATGAGGCCAGGGAACTGCCAGGGGATCATATAAGTTGGGTGAAATTTTTATGGAAGAGCACATAGAAGGGGTTGTGCACTACTATTTTTAACTTAACTGTCATGGACTGACTGGCAGGTTTGTTTAAAGAGGCAGACTGAGGAAGATATGGGGTGAGATTCTACATGGAGACATTAAGACTTTGGGACTGAGCAGGGAAATGGCCCAAGATTGTGACAGATGGAATTAAGGGACCTATGTGCTAGCATGGTCAGTGATCTCTAAACGTAATTGTTAATCCACTAAGGGCTGATCACCTTGTCACTCTCACCTTCAGCGTCTTAACTGAGTAAGCTCAGTCGGTAGAGAGGTGGGCTATAGTCCCAAGGGACCCAGGTTCAAATCCCAGCTGGGGCAGGGAACAGTTTAAGGATTTGAATTACATTAAATCAGGCTTTACTGATCTACCAGAAGCCCCGCCGACATGTCGTAAAAATACCCCCGCTAATACCAATACACCAGTCCTGTATGAGACAGCCCTAGCATGTATTCAATATGGACGGTGGGTGTTAGCGCTGAAGTGGTGACATGTAGAGGTGCATGGTATGTAGGAGGACTGCTGGGCCTTGATAGCAGGCTGTGAAGCCTATGCCCAGAGTCGGACAAAAAAAAAAAAAAAAAAAAAAAAAAAAAACTCCAGATGGGGTAATAAAGGATGTGATGATGAATGGAAGGATGAGAATAATTTAAGTATAATCGGCCTTCCAGTCAGGCTACACTTGTGCATAAACTGAACTGAAAAAGGATTAGGGAATTTTTGGGTAAAAAAAAAAAAAAAGAAGGTGGGGGCACTCACCATCCACTCACTCAATGTAGTGCTTCTCTCGGGTGTCTGCCCTGTCCTCTCCTCCATCCTTCTTTCCTTCCATCTTCTTCCATCTTTCTTTCCTTCATTCTTTCCTCATCCTTCTGCCTACAGGTGACTTTACACTCCCTCTTCTGTCTTTCATTCCTTTATTCTTTCCTCTTCCTTCTGCCTGTGGGTGACTCTACACTGAGTGACAAGCCAAATGGTTTCCTGTACACCAGAAAACCATATACTATGCTGGGTGGTAACCATATAGCCAAATTTTGGCACCTGGTGGTTTAGTGGGTAATTATTGTGCTCCAGTCGGATTGAGCCGATGAAGGTTTATATCCAAGGGGTGGTTGGGGTTTATTTGCACACACAATGCCACTCAGGGATGAGTGAAGCTGGTCACTCTCATCTTAAATGTCAGGGCCAACTGTTTAGCCCCGGGGCTTCTCATGGGGCAACGTAGGATTGGTTGATGGATGGATGGATGAAAAAAAAAAAAAGAGAGCAACACTTAGTATAACCACATTTGCCCATCAGCTGAGATGAAAGGGGTTAGGTATCTTTATTTGGTCAAAAAACATACATACATACATACATCATCTAATCCTGTGTTGCCCCATGAGGAGTGCAGGAGCCTGGGACTAGGGAAGTTGTTCCTGACATTTAAAATGAGAACGACCAGTCTCACCCATCCCTAAGTGGCATTACATGAGCAATAAACTCCATCCAACCCTTGGATATAAACCTACACAGGCTCAATCTGGCTGAAGCGCCTTAATTACCCACTAAACCACCAGACGCCATAGTTTGGTTATATGGTTACCGCCCAGAATAGTAAATGGCTTCTTGGTGTACAAGAAACCATTTGGCTTGTTACTTTGTGTAGTCACCAATAGACAGAAGGGAGAGGAAAGAAAGAAGAAATGAAAGACAGAAGAGGAAGGCAGGAAAGAATGAAGGTAGAGAGGAAAAGGTTGTCACCCGAGAGCAGCAGTACAATTTGTGAGTGGATGGTGAGCGCACCCACCTACCACCTTCAGTTTATGAAATTAAGTTTCTCCTTCCAGATTGTGTTCATCATAGAGAAGCCTGAGGAGCATTACCACATACCCCTACTTCTTAGCCCCTATGGATACAGCACTTACAGAGGCAGCTGAGTTGTCATCAACATGTCCGACATTGGCCTCTAGGTAATGGGTCTTGATTTACAGCTGTTCTATAAGTGACATGGAGATTGTAACACCATTTACTTTTCAGCTTATATCTTATGTGTCATATTACACCTTAATTTTCTCATATGTCTTTAGTTAATTTGTAGTAGCATAGAAGACAGCCTTGTACATTTTACTTAACGGTGTATTCTGTTTACACTTTAACTTCCTTCTGTGTTATTAGAAATATTTTCTGTGTCAACATAGTTTGCATCAGTAACATATAAGGGGTTAAAAATATTCAATAGACAAGATGAATTGATATGGAAGTGACAATACAAAATCTCTGGATGTGACAAAATAATATGACCCTTTGATGTGTGTTCTGGTTAGCTTATGATTGTTCTTCATATGGCATGTTAATACTCTGCCAAGGTATATGTTCTCTTCTTTTTCTATGCCATCTGTGGAGATATTAATCCTCTCATGGTTGGGGTGACTTTAATATGTAATTGTTGCTTACACCAGACAGTTTTAGTCAGCTGAATGGTAATACTGTCACCCTCAACCATTTTATGGTAAGGACAGCTTTATTATTCTGTTCTGACTAATACCAAACCATTTTCTTCAACTCTTAGTAAGTTGTAGGAGTTTGAATGTAGAAGAAAATACATACTGTACAAGAAAATAGTACGGTGTAGTTTACAAAATACCATAAATTGTTACGAAAGATGTTCTAGAAAACTTCCTAAACCAACAAGAATATGGCCAGAGTTTGGGGTTATCCATCCATATAGTATGTTATATAGCCTGTAGTTATCTGCACAATCTTTATTGCTATTAGTGTTTTATAATGTTTGTAGTTTTTCATAATGCACTCTGAGTCCAAAAAGTATTAGCGTGAACTCAACGCAAAACGTTCTTACATCACAGACGATGGCTATTGCAAAATGCCCAGTGATTTTACTCCATGCTGGTAGCCCTGTTTTCATGGGGATGCCACATATGGCTTGCTTGTGGCATTTTTTGACCAGCATTGTTGCCATATGTACATTCAGATAGTACCATAATGAGTTATTCTTTTAGAATATTATGAGTTACATTGATCATTTTAGGATATCATTGGGACCCTACCTGCACATTACTTTTTTTCATCTTGTGTAAAGTGGATTAGAAATTGTACTTTTCATATCAGTATATTGCATTGTGCTATATGCAGCGTACCTGCTGTTTTTCATTTCTTTTTCATGTATTTTATCACTTACTGCCCTCTGACTATACCAATATCAAATATGCTTTTACTGTACTGTATTCAGCCTGTATGCTGAATATCTTACCCATTATTTTTATTGCTTATATTTTATTAATTTTCCTATTTTTATGTTATTACCCCATGTTAATGATACATTATTGACATGTATGTTTATAATGAATATTGTATATTTAATATTAACTACTGTGGTAGGTGGGGGTGCTCACCATCCACTCACTTGACGTAGTGCTGCTTTGAGTGTCTGCTCTTCCTCTCTTCCTTCCTTCCTTTTCTGTCTTTCTTTCCTTTGTTCTTTCCTCTTCCTTCTGCCTGCATGTGACTTTACACGTGCTCTTCTGTCTTTCTTTCCTTCATTCTTTCCTCTTCCTTCAGCCTATGGGTAACACTACACTGAGTGACAAGCCAAATGGTTTTCCGTACACCAGGAAACCATTTACAATGCTGGGTGGTAACCATATAACCAAATTATGGCACCTGGTGGTATAGTGAGTAGATAAGGTGCTCCTGTCGGATTGAGCCTGTGTAGGTTTATATCCAAGGGGTGGTTGGGGTTTATTGCTCATGTAATGCCACTCAGGGATGAGTGAGGCTGGTCACTCTCATGTTTTATGTCAGGACCAACTTGCCTAGCCCCGGGCTCCTACGCTTCTCATGGGGCAGCGTAGGATTGGATGATGGATGGATGGATTTTATGTTAAATGAAAGTGAATTTCCAATATAACAGAAACAAAATGCAGTACATATGTGTAAAGGAAGTAGAAAGTAGAGTTCGAGGAGGAAAGGTGGCTGGTACTGTAAAGACTTCGATATGAAACTGGACTGAATGTGGAGGCTACAGGGAGACAGCTTAAATATATGCTAGTGTCCACAATTATTGTTTTTGGCATGAGCATGAAAAATAAAAAATGAAAGAGGTGAAGAGAGTAAGACAGGGTGGCAGTGAAGTTAGTAGGGGAGTGAAAGATATAAATGGTAGAGTACTAGTGGAGAAGGGAGAAAAAGTGAGCAGATAGAGAGAACACTTTAAAGAAATGTTGAACATAGGGAATGGAAGTAATGCGAGTATAAGTGGCTGGCGAATGGCTGGGAGAAGGAGGGAGGTGAGAAGACAGGAAGAAATCAGTAGGATTGAAGTGAAAGCAATGAAGAAAGTCAAATTGGGGAAAACCCCAGGAATTGATGGAATGTGTGGTGAAATGCGAAGCATGGGGGAGAGATAATAGTAGAATGGATGTGGAAGATGTGCAGATTGGCCTGGGAGGAAGGTAGAGTCCCAGAGGATTGGAAGTCAGGTATAATTATTCCCTTGTACATAGGAAAAGGGGAAAAAGAAGTGTGTGGTAATCATAGGGGCATTTGTCCTCTTAGTGTAATAGGAAAAGTGTATGGTAGGATACTTACTGACAAAGTTAGGGATATAACAGAGGAATTAGTTGGAGAAGAACAGGGAGGTTTTTGGAAGGGAAGAGGTTGTGTAGATCAGATATTCATTCTTAGATCTTTAGTGAAAAAGTTTCTAGAGAAGGGAAAGATTTTGTATGTGGCCTTCATGGATTTGGAGAAAACATATGACAGGGTGGGTAGACAAGGATTGTGGAAAGTATTAGGAATATATGGACTAGATGGGAAGTTGTTGAAAACTGTGAAGAGTATGTATGATGGTGCTAAGGCTGCAGTGCGTGTGGATGGTGACTGAGTGAATTTTTCTCTTTGAAGGTTGGGTTGAAACAGGGATGTGTCATGTCTCCATGGTTGTTCAATCTGTTCATGGATGGGGTAATAAAAGAGATACAAGGTAGGGCAGTGGATTTTGGAGTGGCCCTAGTGAGAAAGGGTAGTGTGTGGAAACTCTCTGTACTGTTGTTTGCAAATGATAGTGTTGTTAAGTGAAGACGAAGGGGAGCTGCAAGGCTTGGTGGATGAGTTTGGGAGAGTGTGTAAGAAACGGAATCTAAAGGTGAATGTAGGGAAGAGGAAAGTGATGGTCTTTGAGAGAGGAGAAGTCAGTGAATGTACAGTGAGGTTGGATGGTGAGGAAATTGAAAATTGTGAGTATGTGTACTTGGGTAATGTGATGAGTAAGGATATAAGTTTAGAGGGTGAAGTGCTTAAAAGGGAACAACAGGGAAGAAAGGTTGTTGGTTCCTTGAAAGCAGTGATATGAAACAGGGAAGTGAACATGGAAGTGAAAAAGTTACTACACGACAGATTTGTGATACCAGTTCTAACATATGGAAGTGAAGCTTGGACGTTGTTGGAAGGACAGAAGTCAAGAGTGAGAGCAGTGGAAATGAGTTATTTAAGAGGAGCCTGTGGAGTCACATGGAGAGACAGGCTGACAAATGAGGATATAAAGGAGCATTGTGGTGTGGATGTGGATTTGATAGAAAACTGTTATGAGGAACACACTGAGGTGGTTTGGCCATGTGGAGAGGATGGAGGGTGAGAGACTGATGAGGAGAGTGTATGTGAGTGAGGTGGAGGGGGGGAGAGGGAGGGGGAGGCCGAGAATGAGATGAAGGGATGGCGTGGAGAGGTATATGAGAGAGGGGGGTGTGAGTTGGGAGCAGGGCAGTGATATGGCAGGGGACAGGGTGACGTGGAGGCGATTGTTTGTGGTCACCCTGTACAGGATTAAGGCGTCTGGCAATAGATAGATACAGAGCAATGGAAATGAAATGTTAAGGGATATGTTTGAGTTTCGTAGACTGGATCAGATAAGAAACCTAGAGATTCGTGCATGATATGGAATGAAAAAGCCTCTTGATAATTAGGTAGAAAAGCATATGTATAGAAGGTATGGTCATATTAAGAAAATAGAACTAGATTGGTTAAAATCATAATTGAGTTTCAAGGTATGAGGAGCAGGCATGACCAACCAAGATGGATGGATGGATGTTGCATATGTAGAAGTTGCACAAGCTGAGGGATGGAAACAGTGAAGGTGCACATGACAGGTTGGTACCTCATTCTAAATGTAGCAGTTTGTGGATTTGCTCATTCAGAGGTGTATGGAAAGTGTATTTGCAGGAAAAAAAAATTGCGGATGGACTTGTATGTATGGAAGTGAAGCTTTAACTTTGATGGAAGGACACAAGTCAGGAGTGAGATGAGTGGGAACAAGTTATCAGAGGAGCATGTAGAGTTATGTGGAGTGACAAAGATGAGGAAGTTTGGGAGAATTGTGGTGTCGAGTCATTTTGCTGCATTGTGTGGACAGGAGTACCCCAAAATGGTTTGGCCGTAATTAACGAGTGAAAGGAGAGTGAGAATCTGACTGTAGAATTTATATTGGTGAGATGGAGGAAGAGAAGAGGAGAGGGAGGCAAGATGAGGTGGAGGGAAGGAATGGAAAGGTATATAAACAAGAATGCTGTGAGATGGACGTAGGTCAGCCTGATGGTGGAGGATAGGGCGACAGGAGGTAGTTTGTTTGTGAATGCTTCTTCCAAGATGAAGGCATTCTAGCTGTAGATTGATAGATGGATTCTTCAGCATATGAGAACATCTTAGTAGTGAAGTGGATATTTAAAACTTTATGAAACTCTTCCCATTCAAAGAATATCCCCTTTAGCAGAATAAGATTCTCTAGAGGTACTCTAAATAAATTAGCATGCTGTGTCCATGAAAAGGAAAAGAGTTAAATCTGAATTCAATACTAGATGCAAACTCACATCTCGTGGTGTAGATCTGATACTATATGTTCTTGACCAGAGTTCTGGTACATTTTCTCATTTGCAGTGTGTACTTTAAACGAGAAAATTAATGTGTTGGCTTTCTTTGATCACTTACATAACCTGTAATACAGATGTGAAAAAGGAAAGAGCAATACACACTTGAATAGATTTTCAATTGGTTTCATTCACAATTTCTCTGTACAGCACATAAGAATGAAATAAATTTTATAACAACATCATTTATTCAAATATAAAATGCTTCTGTGATAATTACATTCCTACAGCATAATAATAATTTAAAATATTACCTAGAAACCATGCATGCATATTCTGAATTTGACACCCTCAGCTGCATCACTCAAATAATTTGCCATAGTTATTGTACACAGGTAACAAATAGGTCATATATGGCTTCTGAGGGTAACTAGAGATGCTTATTTACACACACAGTATTAAGAAAACACAAAGTACAGGAGGCAACCACTTTACAAATGGGTTACATTCCTGAAAAACTGTTTGCTAAGCAATGTTTCGTTGTGCAAACCCGTAATAACATGGGTTAACCCGTAAACTGCTCTATACAGCCTGGGCCGTTCTGAGTGTGACTGCTCAATACAGCCCTGGCTGCACAGGTGAATTTCGAATATAGTGCCATGGTGACCAAGGCCGACCCATGCAAGCATGTTTGAGCCTTCAAAACTGAAACCGAAAATAAAAACCATACATTCCAATAAGGAATCAGACACTTCGAAGTTCATCCATGGCTTTACCAAGGTTAATATTGAGCTAATATTTTGTTACTATATACTTTGGTATGTGTTCTCTCAATTCCTAAGACAAAATTTGGCCTTTGGGAAATATCATTTTTACCCCTATGCCTGTGCACCATGGACACCTCCAAATAACCACCTTGTGCACTTAAATGGAGTTTGGTTCCAGGGCCCCGATTTTTTTCCCCCATCCACTCGTATTAACCCCATTTTTGCTCAGTCTGAATCAACATATGTGTGTTTTATGACTCCCTAACCATTAATCTACAACTACCTCCGCCAAGGAGGTTATGTTTTCACCCCTGTCCGTTTGTTTGTTTGTTGGTTGGTTGGTTTGTGAGCAAGATTACACAAAACTACTGGATGGATTTCCACGAAACATGGTAGAAGAATGGGCCTTGGCCCAGAATAGACTCCATTAAATTTTGGTGCAGATCCAGACAAAGGTGCGGATCCAGGAATTTTTTTCCATTTTCTGTAACATTGCGAGATAAGGCATTTTTCAACATTTTCGTTGGGCCTTGGCGGAGATATGCGCTCTACTGAGTGCCATTCTTGTTTATAGATGTGAATGCTATTCTCATATTAGCAAGCAGTGTATACATGAAACGTTCCATCTCACTGATGTTGTCAGCAGAGATAGTCTGTTATTGATAATCACTCCTAGGTCCATCTCCATTTCTGATATGTGCAGGTTTGAACTTCCTAACTTATAATCCCAGTCTGGTCTTTTTTCACTTTTACCAAACTTAATTACATCGTGTGTGTGTGTGTGTGTGTGTGTGTGTGTGTGTGTGTGTGTGTGTGTGTGTGTGTTTGATTTTAGGCTCTACCTGTAGACTTTTTCATGTGATTTGTTGTAAACTTTTCTTTTTCAGTATTTTATTCATACAGTATATGCATTTTTATTGTAGCCTCCACCTCTTTGTAGACATCTTTCTTGTAGAGTTATTTACTTTTGTTGGCATGTTCTTTATCTTCACTCCTCTCTCAGTGGTTTTACAAGCACTTTGCATCCATCTTGAGGTCTGACCAGAAAGGCGAACCTCTCGATTTGGATCTCCTCATATCCCTTAGCCACCTCTAACTCAGCAGCCAGCACTAGCTTTGCAAGAGCCACCTTGACCTCCATCAGGGCAAACCGCATGGCTGCAAAGAGGGTTTAAGGTGTTAGAAAGAGAGAGGGAATTATTGTTACAAAAGGTCAGACCTACCTTGGCATCCGCCAGGGTGAACTGCAGTGCTGGAAGGAGGGTTTAGGGTGTCAAGAGAGAAACAGAGAGATTGGTAGATGGATTCGGACCGTGAGATACAGACAGAGTGAGATGTGAGGGGTAGCTATTATTGTAGCTGCCAGCAGACTTTTATTCATCTTAACTGGGTACATGTCATATTATAGTGGTTAATGAAGTCTATAGCTAACCCCTCCAGTCCAAAAAATCTCTCTTGAGGTGAATGAAATCATCTGGTGGAGCAAGAATAAAATGCAGAATATATCGCCAGACTGAAAGAGTTTAACTGAGTGCATGAATGCCAAAATATGTAACAAAGCTAGAGTATGCTTGGCCTGTCTACATTGCTGCTGACTGCACTCAGCAATATAGGCTGCAGGAAGATCACATATAAGCCACAGGCATTCTATAATTGTCCATCCTAAATTGCAGGCTTATTCAAGCCTTTACCATCTCAGTTAACCTAGTACGGAATATTGAGTTGATTTAATTCCATCAGTCCAAGAATGTAGTTATTTGTTTTTATTCTTTCAGCCTTCTAACAAATCTATTCAGATTAGTAAAGATTTTCATTACTAGGGTGCTTTCTCAACCTGGAGAATGACATACAGAAGATGGAGCGAAGGGGAAAGACAGACCAATGGTTAAGTGATGAGAAATATAGTTGAAGGGGGGAGGGGATTGAACTTGAAGAAACTGAAGGAGAGGGAGATAGGGCTTTTGGAAAGAAGAGAGAGAGAGAGAGAGAGAATCATACTACAGTACACTAACTTTCCTTGAAAGTACCATATTTCCATCCTAAACACTGAATTGTAATAATAAATTAACATTAGAATTTGATATTAGTCATAAAGAACTGTTATGGAATGGATGTATAGCCATACTGATGTCTTTTTCTGCATTTAGCCATGTCAGAGTTCCAGAAGGATGAAAATTTGGGCCACATTAAGAAAAAAGGACTCAGTCTGTAAGTAGCAAAATTAAGAATAAGAATGCATTATCAGAGTGAACTGGCAAAACACAAGTCAAGAGGTTCAGTGATGTGGCATTTGATTAGATAAGTTATCTAGATGCTTACTTATCCTGAATCTGATTATCTGCATTTTTTCTCATATGATTGGTTACATGATTGTTTTTTTAATTAGTTTTCCAAATCAGATCAGTTTTATGTTAATTTTTCCAGGGTCTGATTAGGTATAGTTTCATTGTGTTCGTTTATAAAGGCCCCAACATGCTTCCATGTGTTGGCCACGATTATGAAATGGCTGCCTTCCATATTGCTATTCAGTCAAGGACAAGATTTTCCTGCTACACCACTGTCTACTTCACACCTACTGTACGGCATGCCCTTCAGTTTCCACTCTGATGCATAATATGATGTGGGATCATTTAGCATATTGCTGAAGTACAGTACAGGCATATCCCGGTTTAACGATCTAATTGGTTAGGAAGAACCTCATCGTTAGGCAGGGTATTGTATATTAGGGTACTTTTAAATTGTATTTCATTGTGGACCATTTACCAGCCTTGGGTTTCCCCCCAAATCAAGTCCAAAACCCACCCAGATGAGCCCCAAAACAGGTTTTAAGACCATCTAAATGGCCTAACAGCTGTCAAGGAAGCTAACCCAAGCCTAGCACCTGTAAATAACTCACTGAAAGCAACAAATAAAGCCTGAAAATCATAAGGAATAGGTTAGAGAATATCAAACACATCTCATCACTTACTTCTTGTAAGTCCATGTCCAGTCCTGGTCATCATCCTTGCTATCCCTCCCGAGGCTAGGGGACATATGGTGCTCCCCAACACTCAATCCTCCTCCTCAAAGCCCTCAAACCCTATCTTCATGGGAGGGTCAGAGGGGAGTGGCGATGGAGTGTGATGCGAAGACTCAGGCGGAGGTGATGGAGTGCGATGTGATGCACTGGCTCAGGCGGTGGCGATGAGGTGCAATGTGATGGCTCTGGGGGTGGCGATGGAGTGCAATGCGATGATAGAGGAGGTGGTGCGGGAGACAGCTGCGATGTCCGTTGAGGTGGTGAGGGAGACCGCTGCAATGAATGATGAGGTAGCGATAGAGTCAGTTTCTGTGGTTCTAGTCGTGGTGAGGGAGACAGAGACAGTGGCCGAAGTAGTGTGGGAGATGGAGGGTGGGACAAGGAAGGCAGCGATGGAGTGGCAGAGTGCCTTAGTGGAGACACAGGTGACACGGGAGACAGCGATCGACTGAGAAGTTAGGTCCAGCACATCGGGCCGAGCATGTCCTCAGCGGGAGGTGTCCCTCGGTGTTTCTTTGCTGGTTGAAGGTTGGGGAGATGCTCTGCTGGTTGAAAGCTGGGGAGATGTTCTGCTCGCCAAAGGCTGGGGAGATCCTATGTGACTTGCTGGCCTGGTGGGGGCCTGCTTAAAGAATGCTGTAATCATTGTCTCCTCGAGCCGATTAGCTGTGTCCTTGTTTCGTCCTGGGAGGGGGTCGTGCGTTTTCATTAGGTCTATAATCTTGCCAGCTTCGTTAGCATCTCCTTCAGGATCTTGATGTTGAGAGCTTAGACCTCAGGCACAACCTCCTCCTCCTCTGCCTCCTGGTGCACCCACTGGATCCCCATATTGAGGACCTCCTCGTCGCTGAGCTCCTCCCTGTAGTTTTCGAGAACCTCCTCCATGCCATCCTCGTCGACTTCCCCAAAGCCTGCTTCATGCGACAACTCGACGATGTCCTGCCGCACATGCTCGACAGGCGGATGTTACACGCCCTCGGGGAAGCCAGTGAAGGAGTGAATACACTCTGGCCACAGCGTCCGCCACACACGGCAGTTATATTCTCCAGGGCTTGGTGTATGTTGTACCCTCTCCAGAATTGCTGTACTGTTGTCCTGTCGTCACTGTCGCAGGCCCTTACCAACTGCTTCATTGTGCAGCGGAGGTAGTAAGCCTTAAAGGCAGCGATCACCCTTTGGTCCATTGGCTGCAACAAAGACGTGGGGTTGGGGGGTAGGAACGCCACCTCAGCATGGCTGGCCCATTCCTTCATTGCGGGTGGGTGGCTAGGTGCGTTATCCACCACCAGGAGAAATCTGTTCGCCAGATTTTCGTGAGACGCATACCTCTTCAGCCCACAAGAGAGGTACGAGTGAAAATACGACGAACAGATATCTGAAGTCAACCAAGCCTTCTTGTTCAGCTTCAGATAACCCCAAGGTTCTCCTTAACATACCCCACCAGAGCCCTGGGGTTCAGAGTGGTAGACTAGGAGCAGCTTCAACTTGAGGTCACCCTTGGCGTTGCCCCCCAGCAGCAGTGTCAGCTGGTCCTTTGAGGCCTTGAATCCTGGCGTAGACCTTTCCTCTGTTGCAAGATATGTCTTGGAGGACATTCTCTTCCAAAAGAGTCCAGTCTCATCAAAATTCAAGACCTGCTTCGCACTATAGCCACAATCCACGATGATGCATTTTAGCTCATCAGGAAACGCTTCCGCCGCCACCGTATCTGCACTCGCCGCCACCGTACATCTTCACGTGGTGGAGATTTGCCCACCTCTTAAACAGGTCAGACCACCCATGGCTAGCCTTCAAGGTCTCACTTTCATCAAGCTCACACCTGACCTTTAGCTCGTCCCAGAGCGAGAGAGCCTTAGTGTAAATAATAGCCTGGCTCACGGGTGTCTTGCGTCAGTTCTGATCTTCCACCCACGTGCGCAGCATCTGCTCCAGCTCCTCCATCGCAGGCTCTCGCTGGCGGATGATACGGGAGGCGGATAAGGTTGCAACCTCCCCAGCAGCAGCCTTAATGGCCTCCTTCTTCTTTATGATCATGGAGACAGTCGACTGGGCCAGGTGAACAGCTGAGGCAATAGAACACACACCTTCGCTTTTGTCATGCCGCTTAAGATTGTCCAATTTCAACTCCAGTGACACAGTCTTATGGACACGCTTCGCGGGAACACCACCAGCACCACCACTAGCAGACCGATTACCACCACAACTACGGCCTCCACTAGCACCACCACTAGCCCCACCACGTGCAGCACTGTTACCAGACATTATCTCACTCATTTGGGCCCAAAATCACACAGTATTGCACTCCACACACGATTAGTATCACTGCTCTACTCACGGCACTGCTCGAACACAGTTACGATGCACTACGATAGCAACTTGCATAATGTTGGTAGTGGAATACGATGCATGGTGGGCGAGCGTAAGGGAGTTCCTCACTCTGAGATGGCTGGTGCGAGAAGAGCAATATGGGTGAGTGCGGGGTGAGCGATGGCTATGGGGCCTGCGCGAGCGTTTCTGCGCATCCTGGGAGGTGGGCAGGCTTAGCTGGCTGCAGAAACATGCGCGATTCAAAATTTCGGCCCATCATCTGTGAGCGCAATATTGGAGGGCCCATCAATAAACCGGGGCTCACCCATCAGGTATTGGGGCCTGGTGCAATTTATACCCCCATTGCTAAGCCGAGGTATCGCATCTAGGGGTATCGTATATCGGGCAATTACACTATATTATACCTGGCCTCCCTCAGCCTAGGAATACATAATTAGCCATTAAAGGAAAGTGAGTCATACAGGGTGAGTTTGGCTGTGAAGTATATGATAGCTGTATTTGTGAAAACATGCATAAATAAGCAGTTTTATATAGTACACAACTTAAGCTAGTTTAATTGTGAAGTCAGTGGTAGCTGTAAGAAAGCTGAAAGTTCTGTATATCTATGAATAAGAAAAAAGCTTGATTGTGAAGTGTATAATAGCTACGATAATTGTATGAGGAGGGTGGGAAGCAGTCTTACATGCAACTTATCAGTCTAGTTCCTGGGTTCCATTCCTAAAGGTTTGTGTTTGAAGTTCCTGATATTGTTGAAGAATATTTATGAAATAGAAAATAAAAACATTTATTAACCACTGTGGAAACTTTATTGTTTTCGTTTTCGTTTTTAAAGGCTCCAACATGTTTGCATGTGTCGGCCTTGGTCACCTAATGGCGGCTCTCCATGCTGCACGATCCATTGCAGCCTCCCTGTTCAGTCCCTTAACCCTGAGGTCGCACTTAATGACCTCGTCCCATGTCTTTCTCGGTCTATCCCTCATAACCCCACCCCCAATATTAACACGTCTCACCTTCCTCACCCAGTTATCGTCCCCCATCCTCTCCACATGTCCAAACCATCTCAATCTACCTCTCCTCATCACAGCACCAATACACTCCACTCCCATCCTACCTCTCAACTCTTCCATCGTAAACCCAGCTCCTCCAGGCCTTGGACGCAGGGACGCACTGCACATCCACCTAATCATTGTCATTTCTGTATGTCTGAGCTGGCGAATATCTTCCTCCTTCACTGGCCAGGTCTCACTACCATACAGCATTACACTCCTAACACATGCTGCATACAAAGACCCCTTAGCACGTAGGGAGAGTCCTCTCAATGTCAGGAGAGGCAAGAGCTCCCTGAACTTCTTCCAACCACTTCTCACCGTAGCCACAGAGCTGGCTCCAGCCCCACCTCCAGCACACAACATGTCTCCCAAATAACAAAACTCTTCCACACACTCAAGAGATTCACCAGCAAGTTCAATCCTTTCACGTCTGACAATCTCCACCTGCTCACCCCGACACGCCGTACACATAAAATCAGCATTATCTCGCAGTCTGCGTCTGATACCACTACATCTCTTATGCACCCATTTATCACACACACCGCACAAGATGGAATTACTTCCCACGCCCTTGTGGCAAACTGCACATGGCCACTCTCCCTTGTCTTTGACAGTACCGCCACCAACCCTAGATATCATCACTTTTGTTTTATCTGCATTTACCCTTAAACCCTTGTGCCCCATACCATCTTTCCACTTCCTATACCTTTCCTCCGCCTCCCTTTTGTTCTCTGCAATCAACACCAGATCATCAGCATACAACAACTCCCACAGGAGTCCGTTTCTAAAGTCACGTGAAAGGGCGTCAAGTACCATGATAAACAACATGGGACTCAAGACTGACCCCTGATGCACACCAACATTCACGGAAAACTCATCACTCAAATCTCCATTCACTCTTACCTGGGTGTGAGCACCCACATACATAGCCATAACCACCCTAACCAGTCACTCCTCCAAGCCAAGCTTTCTCATTGCCCACTTCACCACCTCTGTAGGGACTCTGTCAAAGACCTTTTCCAAATCAACAAAAACAAAAGAAGGATCCCATCTCCTACCAATATATTTTTCCTGAAGCTGTCGAACAATGAATATAGCATCAGTGGTCCCCCTACCTGGCATAAACCCAAGCTGCATCTCATCAATATTCACGCTTTCTCTAATCATACCTTCTAAAACTCTCTGCATTACCTTCATTAACTGATCTAAAAGCTTTATACTGTACCTCTATAATTTCCTCTTTCCAGGGCATCACCCTTCCCTTTATACACATTTACAATTACACCCTTCAGCCAATCATCTGGGACAACACATTCATAAATAATCCTATTTATCAGGTCAGTGACTAAACTCACCCCTATATCGCCTGAGGCCTTCAGCATTTCGGCAGTCAACCCAGACACACCTGCTGCCTTCCCCACCCTCATCCTGCCTATTGCCTCACTCACAGTAGTAGTATCAATCAAAGGCCAAGGGCCAGACACTGGATCTGCTGGCTCCAAACCTTCCCTGTCCCAGTCAAACTCCTCATTCAACAACCGGTTATAATGCTCTCTCCATGCATCTTTAATATCCTCACTGTTCACCACTACCCTTCCTTCATCATTCTTCACACACTGCTCACCTATAATATCCCGATTATCGCTCTTCACCTGACCTGCCACCCTAAATATCATATTTTTCCTTTCCCCATGATTTAGGTTAACAAGTAATAGTCTCTGTGACTCAGACTTTGCCCTGTATACCTCTCTTCTAGCCCTACAGTTGGCAGCCAAATATTCCTCTTTGCTACCTCCCTTCTTCCATTCCCAGAAAAGCCTTCTGTTCTCCTTAACTGCAGCTTCTACACCCTCATCCCACCACCAAGTTACTTTATGTCTTGGTGGTCCTTTTGTCCAACCGCATGTTACATCAGTAACTCTCAAGAATATAATGCCTATATATATATATATATATATATATATATATAGGAGAGAGTTCATTGAGGCCCTATGCATCCCTTGGGGTGCCACAGGAAATGATTGATTGATTGATTGATTGATATATATATATATATATATATATATATATATATATATATATATATATATATATATATATTATATATATATTTAAACAAACCAGAGCAACAATTTTTTTGTTTTCCTGAGCTCAGATGCCCTATGTCACTGAAGAAGCAGGAGGAGGCTCAAGATTAATGCCTATAGTGTTTGAAAAGTCCCTAGTCTTCCCCCAAAAAACGACTGCAATAGTCTGTTAACATTTAGGTCCCCAGTTGTACTACTGGGTGAGTGGTGATAAGAGGGAAACAAACTTTGTCCAGCAGGTTAAAAATGGAACTTTGATGTTGTTAGAGCAATATTCCAATGGGCATGTGCATGAAGTTACTGTACTGTACTTGCAGTGATAATTTAGTTACAATAGGTTCTGTTAGGTATCAGAAAACATAAAACATCTGATCCATACCGATGCAATTCCTTGGTCCCATTCCAAAGGGCATGTGTGTAAAGTGCTTGATGTTGGCCTTGTTCTCAGGCATGAAGCGGTCTGGACGGAACTTGAGGGGTTCGGGCCAGTAGCGTGGGTCACGGTGTATGCTCCAGATTGGGAACTGGATCAGGTCGCCCACTCTGAGCACCACATCTGTCCCGGGTACTCTGGGCAATGAAAGTTGTCTGTTGTTAGTAGGAACAGAATACAGGCTGTTCTCATTAGGTGCTGGTGATGTACAGTACAGTCATGTGATGATACTGATATGACTTTTGTATGGATGCTGTCTAGTTAAGGATGTCTCTCTGTCTGCTCTCTGTCCCCCGAAAGGAGGATGGTGGACTACCTAAGAAGATCAGCTTTGTCCTGCAGTCCACTGGTTCATGTTCGTATGAGCTAGGGGGTACAGTTGTTCCTGCTTGTCAGAAGCAACATTTTGTTTTTATATCATTTTTTGCTAATAATTCCTCAGTGGACTTAACAATTGTCTGTTAAAATTCACTGCTGCCTGTGAAGCTGATTTTCCACTTTCCCTCAATTTACAGTAGCAGTTACATGGAAAAGGTTCATTAGAAGTCATCCCCCACTTGTAATGGTGACACCCTGAACCAGAGTTGTGCCGACCATGAGAGGGTTGTTGTGGAAGTGGTGGTCAAGTGGTTAGAAATGACGTTGTGTGAAAGAGGTGGGGGAAGGGGGGGAATCCTTCTTAAGACCAACCTTATAAAAAACTTACTCAAATACCATCACATTAGTCGTGATTGAAACTGTCCAAGCATGTTATGCATTATGGGGAGCCAGTGATATAATGACTACAGAAGTGATCTGGTGTTTAGAAGAGGCAAGGAATAGTCCAATTTAAATTTCATATAAGCAAACATTACTTATCTTCACAAGTCATGCCAACATATCATAAAAACAAAAAGTGCAGAATCATACTAGTCCTGATTATCACTACCTTAGTATTCGTCTGTATTCAGTATGGACAGTGGATATTAGTGGTAGCACAGGAAGGCAGGAAACTTATATGGATGGAAATGCTTCGGATACAAGGTTAAAATTGTTGTTAAGTATTTAGAGTCTGTTTTGGAGGTTTAGTGAAACCTGGTACGGTATCACAGCATTTCCATGAACACTATATCACAACATACTTGTATGGCTTGGTGCATATCCGCTCCCCTATAGCACCTGGTGGATATATCCTCAGAGTTTCTGTGAAAAAAATGTGAGTTAATTAATGTGAAGGAATTAGCTTGAAAACTGGTGGACTGGTTCCATGTGGCAGAAATATTTGATGAAATGCACAGCTAAAGGAAAACACCCACAAATTTACAGGTGTTTATTCCTGTGAGGTTGAGCTGGAATTGCAGGGACTTGAATGTGTGAACAGTTGCGTGACCATTTCACTGAGCATGCTTTTGACGTTTCTTCTACTCTTAAACTGGACTTTTTTCCCTTGCTTCTTAATCATATGCACCCTGTCCTTAGATAGGAGATAAGTATAAAAGAAGTTGATGCAGTAGCTTCAGGGCCCTTCAATATATGCCCTTGATGTAGTGTCCTATGGGAGGGTGCTTTTGTTTGGAGTGTGGTTTGGCTTTGCTAAAGTCTATGAAAGCAAAGCACCTTGAATCTGAAAATCACTAGCGTGAGAGAAGAATGGACAGAGCTGCTCCTACAGGTACACAAACATCTAACAACGTTATGTTGATGATATTGTTCTTGTTGCATCTGCTGTTATCGGGCACAGACTTTGATTACTTATTTATTATTTATGCAGAATCAAAAAAACAAAAGCTGTAAGCCAAGTAGAATTTATCCTTCCTGGAGAAAATTGTACAAAAGATTCAAAACCAAATTTATTCGTTTGGAGATGCCATGACACATTGCTTTTAAAAGACAGGGGGTAATACATTTTGAAGAAAACAGGTCCTCAGGTATTTGTATACGACACAAGCTTTACACCACTTCATTCACTCGTGCACCCATCAGTCAAGACTATTACTCATCCAGGTACAGAGTCAGTCCTTGTCTAAAGTCAAGATGTGTACTGGAGTAGAATGCTAAGTTCTAACCAAGAGAGATTTCAACTGACCTTGTATACAGGCATCAAGGAATTTTGCCTCCATCACTCCATGGTAGGTCAGTTCCCCCTCTTGCCCCACCAACTCTTGGAGCTCCTCACGTAGGCGTTCTTGCTCTTTGGGGTTCTGGGCCAACAGGTGTGAGGCAATAGCAAGGGTGGAGGCTGTGGTGTCATAGCCGGCTATCAGGAACATTGTGCACTGTGCCACTATCGTCCTGTCAGCCAGCACTGGAGTAATAGATTAGGTGGACTGAGATCAGGTTAGCTATGTTGAGTTGGGAGTTGGGTAGACTGTAAAAGGGTAGTCAATAAATAGTCTAGTGGCTTAGGTTAAAAATATTGTGTACTGAGGTACGATCATCCTGTTGGCCAGCACTGGAGTAAAAATTTAAATGGATTGAGGCCAAGTTAGGATAGCATATGACTGATGAAACATAGTTGGGTGACCTAGGAAAGAGGCACCATGCTCTCTAGCCTTACTGGCCCAACAATGAAGTAAAGAATAATGTGGTTGGAGACCAGATTAAGTTGGCATATAATAGAATTGAAGGAGCACTGTGGTGTGGATGTGATAGAGAGTGTTAGCAGAAATGCATTGAGGTGGTTTGGCCATGTGGAGGGGATGGAGAGTGAGAGAATAGTAGCGAGGAGAGTGTATGTGAGTGAGGTGGAGGGAGGGAGGGAGAGGCCAGGGATGAGATGGAGGGATGTAGTGGAGAGAGGGGTGTGTGAGCTAGGGGGGGGGGTAAGGGCGGTGAAATGGCAGGGGACAGGGCGACATGGAGGCGATTTATTTGTGGCCATCCCTTACCGGATTAAGTCGTCTGGCAATAGATAGATAAACAGATGATAGTTTACTGTAGATGAATGAAAGATATGGTTTTGAAGTTTGACTTAGGATTTCTCATATTTGAATTGAAATTTTGGTGGCTGTTAGTCTGAGTAAAATATAAAAGTGCATCAAGAACAGCAAAAAGATTAAACTTTACACCTTAAGATCTAAAGCTAGATGCTGTTGTGGCCCCAGGCTCATCTGATCAGAAACCCACTAATCAGACTGCAAGCTGAAGTTGCCCTTACAGTCCACATGCCTCCTCTCAGTGGGTAGGGAGGAAGCTGAGAGACGTTTGCATTTGTTATGACAGTGCTGCTACATGAAGACGTCGCTCACCAACACAAAGAAATGACTATAATCAGAAAAGACCAAGAAGAGACAGACCATGCTTGGCTGATGTAGTGCTATTGGAGCCACCATCCTCAGCTCGGGCCTCCAGCATCAGGTCTAAGAAATCTCCTCTCTGCTGGGCTGCCTCACGGGACGCGATGGTCATTTTCACAACGTCACTGAAGAACTTAACTTCTGGTCCATCTACTTTAAAACCCAGGGCATCGTAAACTTTTGGGAATATCATCATCAACATGAACTTCAGAAACTTCAATGGTGTCATGGAGAAAAATGTTTCAGCCTTTTGAGTAAACTCTGGCTTTTCTTTCTCGAGGGAGTTGCTTTCTATACCAAAGGCGCATGAGGCAATTGTGTCCATTGTAAACCTGCCAAACTTGTCCTTCATATCAATGGCTGGATTCTTTGCTGCATCTCTAAGACAGGAGGAAATAAGTGTGTCACCATTTTTACACACAAGTGGGAACATGCTCTTCATCTTGCCTGAAGAGAAGGTTGGGGACATGATGGAGCGCAGGACCTTCCACTCATCGCCTGTCTTGTTACTCAACATCTCCGTCAGCAAACTATCCTTTTGGTCACCAAAGGTCCGTCTGTCTACAAAGTGATCAAAGTCCTTAACTAGAACTTCTCGCAGAATATCCGGATCGCCAATAAGCAGTGCTGGTCGAAAACCTTCATACCTCCCACAAAACTTCGATCCTCCGTGATACTTGTATATCTGTAACAATACGTGATTTTTTCATAATAAAACCTCTTGACCTTGTGTATTTATTTTTATTGTCATTCTGTAGCATCATATTTACAACTTAAAAGAATGTCCTAGTTACCATGCCAGTATTAAATATCAGGTGAATGAATTAATAAAAAAAAAAAACAACAACAACAGTCTTAGGTGACTCACTTTATCAGTACTTTCCCACAATGGCCTCACGAAACCTTCATGCAAGTTGCCAATAAGTGGTAGATGAGGTGCTGTTGGAATGCCCTTTGAGGCCCAGTAGTTATGACGGTGCTTGGAGTACCACAGAAGCGCCAGCACCACAGCCACCACAGCTAGCCAGATCTCCACCAACATCCTTGCTTATTCTGCCTGGTGGAGAAAGAGGATATCAACACACACACACACACATTAGACCATCATGAGGAATGGATAAACAGAGGATAAACAGATGCTCAGGTTAATGCCTGTTGGCTTGATGGTCATTAAGATACACTTACTTTTTCCCGAAGTACCTGTCTTCCCCAGACTGTCACACTCGAATATGCAGTCCAGATCCCTATTTCAGTGCTGGGTACGACCTACGAACAGTCCTAGAAAAGGAAGACCCTGACCATCGATCTCATTATTTTCTGGCTTGCATGTTTAGGAAGACGGCTTGTATTTATGTCTATCAACTGCACGTAGATACAGAAGACAGACAAATTTTTACCGTCACAGTCTACCTTTAGAATGACACGCAACAATCATATTTACAACCAAGTCCCCGGTTTTATTGCTGGGTGAACAGGTACTATTCCGGCAAAGAATCTCTTCCCACCTTGCTATCTCAAACCTGTAGGCTATGGCACCGTCACTTACGATCTCGTAACATAGCAGGCAGTATCGGATACAGTCATGGAACGAGCGCAACTTTCCTGTCTTTACAGATTAGAGATATCGGGGTGGGAAGGAATACCTGGCCGTAGCAGTAGCTTACATATGGGAAACAAAATTTTCCTAAAAGTGTGACCGTCCTGGGAATCATTCGAGTTCGTCCAGTTGAGGGTTGGACGTGACGGCCACTGCATGCACGTCGGCTGGTAGGCCAGGCAAAGGCAGAACCGCGACGTTGGCCGCTGTACACGTAGGGGAAGTGTCGGCCACTGTACGCCCTTCATCTGCCTCCTCCTCAGGGAACAGCACCGCGGTATCAGCCACTGTACGTACCAGGGAAGGGTCGGCCACTGTACGCGCTTCAGCTGTTGTCCCTAGAGCCTGTGGAACCGCGGTGACGGTCACTGTACGCGTCGGGGAAGGGACAGTCACCGTACGCCCTTGATCCACAGTCACTGGGACTACCCCCTCAGAGGAAGTCTCTGGCTCGGCCCCTTACATCCGGAGGCCGAGCGGGACACCTCTCTCCCTTTCCTCACAGGTACAGCCCCCCAGAGGAGCTGCTGTTCGAGGAGTGGTGGCGGGGACTTATCCCTCGAGAGGGGATCCACGCCCTACAGGTCGCCCCTGGACGATGCCCGGTGTTGATGGACGCCACCCGGAAGGGATGCAGCAGGCAGCTCCTGACAGCAGTCCGGCCTAGTTGTGACCGCAGCCCCCAGTCATTCAGGGACTTCCCCAGGACCACGGGGCGAGACCTCTCGAGCCCCAGACGACCCTCCGCCAGGAGCAGCTACGACAGGCGCGTCTGTTGGCCCTGTTCGGCTCCAGTTGAGGGCCAGCTCCCAAGTCGAGGCCCCACCAGGAAAGGGCCTCCTCGTACACCAGTCCGCAGCCACGTCCGGACGACCTCACCCCCTGCGTGAGGGCACGCTCGACAACCTGCCTCCCATGCACGGGCGCCACTTATGATTAGCCCAGATTCCAGCAGCTCAAGAAGTCCGACAGTGCTACCACAGTGAAACAGGGACTGACAGTGTCTGTGTTACATGTCTTATCCACGCTTATGGTACAGTAAGAACTGACAGTGTCCATACTCAACATAGCGGCACCTCTAATGTACAGTGAGAACTGGCTAAGTCTATAACTAACGCGTAATACACTAAGACTGTATGGTAAAGACTATTCAGACTGTATCTGTATCTATTGTGTATCGTTAGTGAATAATGATGACAGTGACCACACTTGTATGTACTGTGTGCAGTAATTGTTGTGTACTATGCCTGACATTGTCCATGTAACCAGTACTGTATATATTTGCTGTGTACTATAAGGCAGTCAGAATTAAGGCAATATATGTGTGAGGTTGGTCTGCCGAGTTTTTATGCTCTGTTCTTCTTGTTGTGTGTTCTAGTTCCTGTCTAGAAAGAGGACCCCGCTCAGTACCTAGTGTTCTTAGAACGAGAAGTCGACCTTGAAATACCTAGCAGAACAGAAAGGATGTAGAGCCATAGCATTGCCTAATTCTGCCAGTGAAGTACGGGAATTGGAGCTGCAATATAACATGTCTCCACCAAGCTAATGTGAACGAGCTATAGGCAGGCCTACACTAGACCAATTTATTTCTCAGTATAAATGTTTTTACGAGTCGCCATTGTTCCGTCTAGCAACATTTTTTTTTATTATTATTATGTAGGCCTACCAATTTTTAGCGTATTTCTCAGCGATTTTTTTTTTTTTTTTTTTAGACAAAATTACTAACACCATGTTGCTGAAGAGGGGTGCCTACGCACGATGGCCACAATCCGGACAGTTCCGCTGCACGGTTGTGCAAACATTCTCTCAGCTCCCTCCTAATCCATTGGAAGGGGAATGTTAAACTACAGGAGAGGGACGTCATCGTCATGCAGTCTACAGGGCTCACGTTCAGATGAACCTGGGATTAAAACTGCTGCGCTTACTGTAGGACCTTTTGAGGGCGAGTTAGACAGCCTCTGAATCTGGAGGAAAATTCCCTATGTCTTGCAAAATCTTATTACGATCTACGATGTACGTTAAAACCCAATATGGCTCCAGTCTGGATCAAGATGCGTACGTTTGTTTGTAATCCTGGCAAGAGAGAGAGAGAGAGAGAGAGAGAGAGAGAGAGAGAATAAAAAGTAGGGACGTGTGGCCGACAACACTTCAAGGATACACATTCATGATGACTGGTGATACTGGGTCCTGGGTCCTTATTCAAAACGGTCGTGTTCTCACTAGCTTTCTTTCTTTAACAATATCTTATTACTGTTTCCCTTTTTATGTTGTTTTCTGTGGAATCTAACTCGTGGTTATATCCATAAAGATTCGATAAGTAACTTGAAAGAGAATACCGGTGTCAGTTTAGTGATTTAGTTTGCATGCTACATCTTTATGTTCACTTCTACAGTACCGGTATCTAAATTTTGGCGACACTGTTAAAGACTGCATAAACAACATAAGAGAATAGCCTACTGGTATCTATGTTCCATATGCAGAAATAAGTTGGTAAGGACGATGTGCTAGGGAGATCTTTATCCGTCGAGAATATGAGTAAATGACATACGAGGGTTTCTTGCACCTTTACCTTAGGTATTTAAGTTGTTTACAGGGGTGCGATCGGGATTTATTATGGGGAAACCTGAATATTGGAGATCATATTCTTTAGTTAACATCTGCTTGGAAAGTATTATATTGGTACCCCTGTCTAGATTAATAAAAATTTATAGTATTATATTGTAAATGAAACAACTCAGGAAATAATCATTAATACTGAATGAATGGATTAAAATACGCGAGTAAACAGATGACTAAATTACTGCATAATTTCATTTTATTCTTTGAGAGGGGGAGGATACCCCTTTGTCCCCACCAATGGTTGCCTGTGGCAGGATATTAATAACATACACGACAATTTTAAACTGTAAATAGAATTATTCGCTAAGAAAGAGGTGCTAGGAAGGCTTCTATATCCATCGAAACCTGTATGGCACCGATATAACCGACCAGTGGAACCGAACGGTTATATCCGTGCCATCACGTGAAGGCGACCCGCTCCAGCACTGTTTGATCGTTGCTTGTGATAAACAGAACTATACAAAAGCAGTCTTTTGCAGGACTTAGCAGAGTTTATAAATACAGGCCCAAGGTTCAAGTCACGATGACTAGTGGTTTTGCTGTGTTGAGTCATGTTTCGTGGGCGTAGGAGGCCACGATAGTCGATTTAGTTTTATTAAACGGAGTTGACCCACTCACACAACTTGAATACTGAATTCTTGTTAACTGAAATTCGCTAAGCCTTTGCTGTGAGGTAGGTATGAGTCTCACCTTCCAGTGTGACGACACCTTGTCATGAGCTGAGCTGAAAGGAGGTTAGGGATTTTTGTCAAGTAAGAGCAAATACACACTTCCAAATTTTCCTTTCCAGTGTATCTCTTCTACTGTGTTAATGTTAGCTCTTTTTAGGTTCTGTGACTCAAGGCTGTCTCACACCAAAAGCCACACGAGCCACGCTGCGTGTGTGTGCTGCGTATTGTTGAACTGCCATTGAGCTTATTGGATGAGGTAATTCACACCAGACGCTATATTGCCTACGCCACCATAGCTTCGGTGCTGATACCACACTGAATAAATGCGGGGGCCGTTTCATGCAGAACTGGTGTGATGGTATTAGCTTTTTTTTTACACGTCGTTGGGCCTAAGCTGTAAGGGATGATCAATAAAGCCTGATGTAAAAAAAAAAAAAAAAAAAAGTTTCCTGTCCCCGCCCGGAATTGAAATCTTGTTCTTTCATACAATAGATCACTTCTAACCCTTAGCAGGATGGTCAGATTCCCGTAAACATAATCACTGCACTAAAATATCCAGCATCCATCTGCACCACAGATCTGTGTCTGTCTGTCTGACTGTCATTTTGTCTATGTCTACCTGTTTATCTGTGTATCTATCTATGTCTGTCTGTGCCTGTCTGTTTATTTGTGTGTCTTTCTGCAGCACGACTGTTTGTCTATCTTTCTGTTTAGCCAGAAGCCTCAATCCTGGAGGGGGTGGTTATGAACAAGTTTCCACCGTCTTACCCTGTCCTCCGCCATCAAGCTGCCCCTCTTACAGCTCACACCCCCCTCGCTCACATACCCCAACACCATGAAGAGGATGTTAGTTATGGCACTGGCTGTTACCGTTTTTCTGTACACTTAACACTCAAAGGCGTTATCAGTCACTCTCAGATAAATAAAACCATCTTACGTTAGCTGGAATAATACCGTATATTAAAGTTATCCCGACCATGAGAGGGTTAACTAGATTATGTCCATTTACATCCTATTTCCCGTAACTAAGTGGCAGAAGAAGACAACACTGTGGTTCTACATCGTTTTCACAGCACTTCATCGTGACTGCACCATATTCCTGTGATAATTTCATGTTACAGTCCAGCGTGCGAGACGAAGAGACGACTGTTTTAAACCCAAGTAAACTGGGTAGAATAAGAGAGTACTACGACTCTTTTTTTCATATCACTTCTTCGTGATTAACACCATATTCTAGTGTTATAATCTCTGTTATAACTTGGTATTCGTTAACGGGAAGATGACAGTTTCAGGCATTAGCTGAAACAAAATATTACAGCTGTGTTGGCCAGCAGGGAGTTAGAAGGAACGAACTATTATGGCCATTGTCTAAACTCAATAATTTATCACCAAATTACGCACCGTAATCTCTTGGCAGAAGTGAGGCTGGAAGAGGGCTTAGGTATGAGGCAGGTCTGAGGAGTGAGAGAGAGGCAGAGGAGTCTCGAGGGTGAGGCAACCAGGTGGAGAGTGAGGCACGGCGAGACTGGGAGGGAGTGAGGCGCGGGGGACAGTGCCCGGCTACTCTGGCACTGGCTCTGTGGAAGTACCCGTGAGAGACAATGAATGTGACCTTGGCATCAAGTGCTTTAGGGGGTAGGTGGGAGTGAGGTTGGAGAGATGGTGATAGTGCTGATAATGGTGCTGGTGGTGGATGCGGGCGATTAGGTAATAACGCTGTGTCTAGGGTGACTTGATGGAACGTTCATGTTGACCCAACATTTGGAGGACGCTCTGAGTGGTGGGTTTGGACCCCACCAACTGCCACTGAATTTGTGAGGCGAGACGCTCACATGCTAACGCATGTCCGCATCAATCAAATAACCAAACCTACACCATACCACTGCCGATATCAAGTGTCTTCTTTTTCACCGCCTGCATTGTATCTGTCCTACCCACATATGACTTTATGCTGTGTCCAAAATATACATTCATACATACATCACTTCTTAGAATATGATCAGTGTGTACATTTGTATGAATGCCTACATACCGTTAGGCAAAGGCATATATACTCGTATACTGTAGGCTCCTCTGATTTGTAGTATATTTACTGTATATTCAAGTTACCGACTTTGTCATAAATGCTATTCATACTTAGACATACATATTAATTTTATTACATTTCATTTAACCTTGGCCTTTCCTGGGTTACATACCTACATACATACCTCTACTTACTAGCATACGTACATAGATTTATATGATTTTTTTTATCAGTTTAATTTCCAGCCCCTTCTCTGACTGATCACTGCTTATCACTTATTCTTAGTTATATAAGTAACGAGGGTGGAGGAGGTAGGGAAGGGGGAGGTGAAGAGGAAGTGAAGGGAGAGGAGATGAGGGGTGGAAAGTAGAGAAAGTGAGGGGAATGGTTTGGAGGGGAGGGGGTAATGACGAAGTGAGGGGAAAGGGTGGGAGAAGAGGGATGGAAGGGGGAGGAGGGGAGGGAAGGGGAGAGGAGGAGGAGAGGAGAGAAATGAGGGGAAGGGAAAGGGAGAGGAGGCGATAGGAAGCAGGGAGGGGAAGAGGAGGAGAGGAATGGAAGAGAAGGGAAGAGAGGGATTGAAAAAGAGGTGAGGGGAGAAAAGAGAAGGGGAGAGGGGGGGAAGGGGAAGAGTGGGAATGATAATGATGAAGGGTGAGGATGGAGGAAGTGAGGTTTAAGCCCTTCAAGTAGAGGACGTGTTTGTTCTTCTCTCTTGCAACAGCCACACGATTTTATTCAGATTAGCAGCGACTCTTTCGAACACGAGAGGTTGGATACGGAATTCATAAACGCTTTCCCCACGATGATGTCTCATCAAGTACATTACCTTTGAGTGTAAGGCTGCGAGCTGCTAACCCCTTCATTTCTGTATGAGGTATTTTTTCCCCAATTATTCTTGCTATTTCCAGGCGATTTTATTCAGCGCAGACGAGACACTTCTAAATGGAGAGGCCATATTTACTGCAGGCTTCATTAACTCCTTCAGTGCGAGAGGTGTTTCCTGAGCTGAATAAAATCGTCTGGGTGAAGTGGAAATTAAATTAGACGTCAACGAACTGAAGTGAATAACTTTTTTTTTTTTTTACTGACTTTAGTAGTGGAATGAAGACTCATCACTAGTGTTACACGTCCACCGGGTGCTGGAGAGGAACGCCTTCACGTGGTAGCACCGATATGACTGGGCAGTGCAGCTGGCCGGTTTCACGAGACCCCTCAGTTCTCTGCCAGTCCCCTTGAAAGGAGGGTGGTGGATTGCAGATCGATAACCATTTCAGCTTGCAGTCCACAGGGTTCATGTTCAGATGAGCCAGGGACTTCAACTACTAGCCTACTACTCGGGCTACTAGAAGGCTTTCCTTCTGCTGGTAAGTTTAGGTTTAAGTCAGATTAGATTAACGTAGGATTGGTTAGGTAATGGAAGAAGGGAAACATATGACACCTTACCAAGGCAGTTTCTGGGTCCCATCCCAAAGGGCATGTGTGTGAAGTGCGTTATGTTAGCTTTGTTCTCGGGCATGAAGCGATCTGGTTGGAATTTCTCTGGCTCGGGCCAGTAGCGGGGGTCACGGTGCAGACTCCAGAAGGGGATCTGTACGACATCCCCCGGCCTCAGTGTCACCTCTGTCCCGGGTATCCTAGGCAAATAAAATCGTCTGACATTAGAAGAAATAGAATACATTAGGCCCTCTATATCCGTGGTTTTCACTTATTCACGGGCTGCTACTGTGCTAAAGTTGTGCCGATCATGAGAGGGTTAGTAGTATCAGTAGTCACACTCAATGTCAGCGCCTATGCACTCTTAACTGAATAAATCCGTCTGGAATGGAATACTATACAGTATTTAGCGAAACATGAATAGTGATGGCGGCACTATGAACTCTCAGCAGGGAACTTTCATTCACCGTTGCAGCTAAATGCCAGACAATAATATAAGGGGTTTATCCCAACTGTTGGGCTGCACGGGAGAGGCAGCTCCCCTGACACCCAGGTGCTTAAAAGCTCCTATCTCTGCAAAACACTCATCCAATAGTACGAGTATGATCTGCAAAACCTATTTCGCCACACGAAAGCTAAATACCTTTTTTTTTTTTTTTAAGATAATAACAGGAGTAACATTAAAGCCTAGAGATGAGGAATTAGATCAGCCCATCCCTTAGTCACTTCAGCTCGTGACACGCTGTGTTCGGTAACTGATTATTGCCATTATACGTTTTGACGGTTTTAAATGATCTTCATCTGTGTTAAGGATATTATTGTCATTGCTTGTAGCCTTTCAGATAACAAGTCGCATTTTTTTGCCACAATTCTGATAACCACAGTCACTGGGCCGGCGATGCTTTTCCGTGAACTTTTCAGACCGCTCACAGCTGTGGACGGTAAAAAAGGCAAGATAGGGGCATCATTTGTCAACGGTCGGTGGCCAAGGATTAATGCCTATCGAGCTGACAGGGTTCACGGAAGCAGATAATTAATTTCTGCCAGGTTCCTATCTTCCTTGGAATACATGCGACCATCAGATTTACATCCAGGTTAGCATTTTTAGCTATGTCTGCCAGCACGATAGTTCCAAGGTTCGAATCGTGGTGCAGGTAGCTGATGCCACTCGAATCAGGTATCTAACTACCGTAGTAGATAAAATGAGTTCCTAAAGTAACACTTATGGGAGGTATCTCTGGTAACCTGGGTGATGAACAGCCACAGGGTCAAAGGTCTAACTTGTGAAGATGAGAACACCCACGGTGGCTATGCGTCCCATGGCGTTTACTTTCACCATTACCTTTATCACGATTTATCCTGACAGGTGAACAGGGACAAGGAAAAAAATATTCAGTAGTCTAACTGTTCCTATAGACGAACTTCAGGGCATCCGGTTGCGAGATGAGTTTCCTACCACTACACAAGTATTTAGTTCTTGTACCTTAACTTGGCCCAGATTTTCGTCTTCTCCCGTACTCAGCTGCAGAAGAAGGCAATGCTGTGGCTTTACATCCTTTTCATAGCACTTTTTCGTGATTAGCACCATATTCTAGTGATAAGCTGTTGTTACTGCTTAACATTTACGATAGACGTATTGTAGTTTTAGACCAAGTTGAAGTAAAAATAATAAAGCTTCCATAATGGACCTATGATCCGTCTCGCAAGTGGGATTGGAAGATTTTTTTTTTTTTTTTTTTTCTTTTTTTTTAATGTGAGAAATGTCCTTAGGATGAGTCTAAAGGATGATGACATTCCAACTAACTTACTTGTATGGCTTGGTTATTACTCGTTCCCCCATAGTTGCCCCAAATAGTACCCCAAAATGGTTTGGCCATAGTTAAGGAGTGAAAGGAGAGTGAGAGTTTGTGTGTAGAATCCATATGTTTGAGATAGAGGAAGAGAAGAGGAGAGGGAGGCAGGATGAGGTGGAGGGAAGGAATGGAGAGGTATATAAACAAGAGTGCTGTGAGATGGACGTAGGTCATCCTGATGGAGGATAGGGCAACAGGAGGGAGGTTGTTTGTGAATGTTTCTTCCAAGATGAAGATATTCTAGCTGTAGACTGGTAGATGGATTCTTCAACTTATGAGAACATCTTAGTAGTGAAGTGGATATTGAAAACTTTATTAAACTCTTCCCATTCAAAGAATATCCCCTTTAGCTGAATAAGATTCTCTAGAGGTACTCTAAATAAATTAGCATGCTGTGTCCATGAAAAGAAAAAGAGTTAAATCTGAATTCAGTACTAGATGCAAACTCTTTTCTCGTGGTGTAGATCTGTTACTATATGTTCAAGTTCTTGACCAGAGTTCTGCTACATTTTTTCATCTGCAGTCTGTAATGAAAACTGAGAAAATTAATGTGTTGGGTTTCTTTGATCACTTGCATAAGCCTTTATACAGATGCGAAAGAGGAAAGAGCAACACACACGTGAACAGATTTTGAATTTGTTTAATTCAGAAGTTCTCCATACAGCACGCAAGAATGAAATAAATTTTATAATGACATCATTTATTCAAATATAAAATGCGTCTCTGGTAATTACGTTCTTACAGCATAATTATAGTTAAAAAAAATTACCTAGAAACCATGCATGCATATTATGAATTTGACACCCTCAGATGCATCACTCAGATTAATTTGCCATTAGTCAGTGTACACAGGTAACAAGTAAGTCATATATGGCTTCTGGGGGTAACTAAACATGCTTATTTACACACACAGTATTAAGAAAACACAAAATACAGGAGGCACCCACTTTACAAATGGGTTACATTCCTGAAAAATTATTTGCTAAAACAATATTTCCTTGTGTAAACCTGTAATAACATGGGTTAAATGTAGTTTAGTTCCAGGACCCCGATTTTTTCCCCCCATCCACCCGTATTAACCCCAGTTTTGCTCAGTCTGAATCAACATTTGTGTATTTTATGACTCCCTAGCCATTAATCTACAACTACATTGACGATTTAACAAGCAACTGGCCAATTAAAAAAAACATGAGTAACACTTTAACTGAGTTTTATTTTCTGGGCAGCATGATGACAGAATACGGTAAAAGCTGCACCTGTGGCAGCAAGGTACTTTACTGTTTTGGATAGTAGGGCAGGAGTGAATGGATGTGCGTTTTCTCTATAGTAGCGCTGTGGTAGAATCAGCGTACTAAGAATGCGCACGGAAAAAATTCGTTAAAGCATATTTTGGCGTTCGTTAAGCGAGCGAAAGGTAGTAAAACGCTATCTTCTTTAAAGCGAATTTTCATAGCGTGATAGTTCATAAAGTGGGGGTCGCCTGTATTTGGTTATAGAATTGCTGATGTTGGCATATTAACAGCGCATAAACATTTTAAAATGTAGGTACTACTTTAGACACATAAAGTGATATAAAGGGACTCCTGTGTTATGGACTAAACTACTGTTACAGTACTGAATATCAACATTGTTATCCCAGGGTGTAAATTTATTTTCTTAAAATACGAAATATTGATAAATATTATCAATCAGAGATAATAGAAACATCTTTAATTTTTAATTTCCCCTGGCATACTCCTTGAAAACCATTTTACATTCCCTGGAGGTGTGTGTAGGCCTACTCTTCTGTTTGGAAACTGCAATGAACACTTGACTTTCCTTTTTCTTATACTGTAGATTCTTAATGACACTGCTGTTGTAGGTATTTCCGTAGCATTTCGTGACGAATCTTGTACTGGGAACTTAATATATCTCTTGGAAGTAATATTTCTTATGGCCTCTCTTCTGCTGTTGTCCCTCGGGTATTTCATTAGCATCACACTTCTCTCAGTGATTTAATTAGCACTTTGTTGTGTGTGGCCTCTATTTGTAGGCTTCTCCTATTAAACCCTATCTTGCAAAATATTTTGTAGCTCCCCTCTGTCTGTCTCTCTCTCTCTCTCTCTCTCTCTCTCTCTCTCTCTCTCTCTCTCTCTCTCTCTCTCTCTCTCGCGTGCGTGCGTGCGTGCGTGCGTGTGTGTGTGTGTGTGTGTGTGTGTGTGTGTGTGTGTGTGTGTGTGTGTGTGTGTTTAGGCTCAACTTGTAGACTATTTTCATGTGATTTGTTGTAATTTTTGTTTTACAGTATTTTCTTCATATAGGCATTTTTATTGTAGCCTCCACCTCTTTGTAGAAATCTTTCTTGTTGAGTCATTTGCTTTTGTTGGCATGTTCTTTATCTTCACTCCTCTCTCAGTGGTTTTACAAGCACTTTGCATCCATCTTGAGGTCTGACCAGAAAGGCGAACCTCTCGAATCGGATCTCCTCATATCCCTTAGCCACCTCTAACTCAGCAGCCAGCACTAGCTTTGCAAGAGCCACCTTGGCTTCCATCAGGGCAAACCGCATGGCTGCAAAGAGGGTTTAAGGAGTTAGAAAGAGAGAGAGAATTATTGTTACACAAGTTGGGTCAGACCTACCTTGGCATCCGCCAGGGTGAACTGCAGTGCTGGAAGGAGGGTTTAGGGTGTCAAGAGAGAAACAGAGAGATTGGTAGATGGATTCAGACAGAGTGAGATACGGAGTGAGATGCGATGGGTAGCTATTATTGTAGCTGCCAGCAGACTTTTATTCATCTTATTGAATACCTGTCATATTATAGTGGTTAATGAAGTCTATAGCTAACCCCTCCAGTCCAAAAAATCTCTCTTGAGGTGAATGAAATCATCTGGTGGAGCAAGAATAAAATGCAGAATATATCGCCAGACTGAAAGAGTTTAACTGAGTGCGTGAATGCCAAAATATGTAACAAAGCTAGAGCATGCTTGGCCCGTCTACATTGCTGCTGACTGCACTCTGCAATATAGGCTGCAGGAAGATCACATAAGCCACAGGCATTCTATAATTGTCCATCCTAAATTGCGGGCTTATTCATGCATTTACCATCTCAGTTAACGTAGTACAGAATGTAGAGTTGATTAAATTCCATCGGTCCAAGAATGTAGTTATTAGTTTTTACTCTTTCTGCCTTCTAACAAATCTGTTCTGATCGGTAAGGACTTTCATTACTAGGGTGCTTTCTCAACCTGGAGAATGACATCCAGAAGATGCAGGGAAAGGGAAAGACAGACCAATGGTTGAGTGGAAATGTGAATGAGAAATAGACCTGAAGGCGGGAGGGGACTGAACTTGAACAAAATGAAGAAGAGGGAGAGAGGACTTTTGGAAAGAAGAAAGTTAGAGAGACAGAGGAAGAGAGAGGGAGAGAGGACTTTTGGAAAGATGAAAGTTAGAGAGAGAGAGAGAGAGAGAGAGAGAGAGAGAGAGACATACTGCAGTACACTAACTTTGGTTGAGACTACCATATTTCCATCGTAAGCACTGAATTGTAATAATAAATTAACATTAGAATTTGATATTAGTCATAAAGAACTGTTATGGAATGGATGTATAGCCATACTGTTGTCTTTTTCTGCATTTAGCCATGTCAAATAGTTCCAAAAGGATGAAAATTTGTGCCACATTAAGGAAAATGCACTCAGTCTGTAAGTAGCAAAATTAAGATGAAGAATGCATTATCAGAGTGAACTGGCAAACACAAGTCAAGAGGTTCAGTGATGTGGCATTATCTAGATGCTTACTTATCTTGAATCTGATTATCTGTGCATTTTTTCAAATCTGATTGGTTACATGATTGTTTTTTTAATTAGTTTTCCAAATCAGATCAGTTGTATGTTAATTTTTCCAGGGTCTGATTAGGTATAGTTTCATTGTGTTCGTTTATAAAGGCCCCAACATGCTTGCATGTGTTGGCCACGATCATCAGATGGCTGCCTTCCATATTGCTATTCAGTCAAGGACAAGATTTTCCTACTGTACCACTGTCTACTTCACACCTACTGTAGGGCATGCCCTTCTGTTTCCTCGCTGATGCATAATATGATGTGGGATCATTTAGCATATTCCTGAAGACGTACAGTATATTATACCTAGCCTCCGTCAACCTAGGAATACATAATTAGCCATCAAAGGAAAGTGAATCATACAAGGTGAATTTGGCTGTGAAGTGTATGATAGCTATATTTGTGAAAAAATACATAAACAAGCAGCTTTATACAGTACACAACTTAAGCTAGTTTGATTATGAAGTAGTGGTGGCAGTGAGAAATATGAAAGTGTTGTATATCTGTGAGTAGGAGAAAAGCTTGATTGTAAAGTGTATAGTACTGTAATTGTACGGGGAGGGAGGGAAGCAGTCTTACATACAACTTATCAGTCTAGTTCCTGAGTTCCGTTCCAAAATGTTTGAGTGTGATGTTCCTGATATTCCCGAAGAATATTTATGAAATGGAAAAGAAAAACATTTATTAACCACTGTGGAAACTTATAAAGATTTTTTTTTTTTTTTTTTTTTTTTTAGGAAACAAGAGCAACAATTTTTTTTTTTCCTAAGCTCAGATGCCCTATGTCACTGAAGAAGTAGGAGGAGGCTTAAGATTATTGCCTATAGTGTTTGAAAAGTCTCTGGTCTTCCCCAAAAGTACAACTGCAATAGTCTGTTAACATTTAGGTCCTCAGTTTTACTGCTGGGTGAGTGGTGATCAGGCGGAGACAAACTTTGTCCAGCAGGTTAAAAATGGAACTTTGATGTTGTTAGAGCAATATTCCAACGGGCATGTGCATGAAGTTACTGTACTGTACTTGCAGTGATAATTTAGTTACAATAGGTTATGTTAGGTATCAGAAAACATAAAACATCTGATCCATACCGATGCAATTCCTGGGTCCCATTCCAAAGGGCATGTGTGTAAAGTGCTTGATGTTGGCCTTGTTCTCAGGCATGAAGCGGTCTGGACGGAACTTGAGGGGTTCGGGCCAGTAGCGTGGGTCACGGTGTATGCTCCAGATTGGGAACTGGATCAGGTCGCCCACTCTGAGCACCACATCTGTCCCGGGTACTCTGGGCAATGAAAGTTGTCTGTTGTTAGTAGGAACAGAATACAGGCTGTACTCATTAGGTGCTGGTGATGTACAGTACAGTCATGTGATGATACTGATATGACTTTTGTGTGGGTGCTGTCTAGTTAAGGATGTCTCTCTGTCTGCTCTCTGTCCCCCGAAAGGAGGATGGTGGACTACCTAAGAAGATCAGCTTTGTCCTGCAGTCCACTGGTTCATGTTCATATGAGCTAGGGGGTACAGTTGTTCCTGCTTGTCAGAAGCGACATTTTCTTACATCATTTTTTGCTAATAATTCCTCAGTGGACTTAACAATTGCTTGTTAAAACTCACTGCTACATATGAAGCTGATTTTCCAGTTTCCAGTTTCCCTCAATTTACAGTAGCTGTTACATGGAAAAGGTTCATTAGAAGTCATCCCCCACTTATAATGATGACTCCCTGAACTGGAATTGTGCCGACCATGAGATGGTTAATTGGGTGGTGGTGGTCAAGTGGTTAGAAATGACATGTTGTGTGAAAGAGGTGAGGCAAGGGGGGGAATCCTTTGTAAGACCCACATTAGTAATAAAAAAAACTTACTCAAATACCATCATATTAGTCGTGATTGAAACTGCCCAAGCATATTATGCATTATGGGGAACCAGTGATAAAATGACTACAGAAGTGATCTGGTGTTTAGAAGAGGCAAGGAATAGTCCAATTTAAATTTCATATAAGCAAACATTACTAATCTTCACAAGTCATGCCAACATATCATAAAAACAAAAAGCGCAGAAGCATACTAGTCCTGATTATCACTACCTTAGTATTCGTCTGTATTCAGTATGGACAGTGGATGTTAGTGGTAGCACAGGAAGGCAGGAAACTTATATGGATGGAAATGCTCGGGATACAAGGTTAAAATTGTCAAGTATTCAGATTCTGTTTTGGATGTTTAGTGAAACCTAGTACAGTATCACAGCATTTCCAAGAACTTTATATCACAACATACTTGTATGGCTTGGTGCATACGCGCTCCCCTACAGCACCTGGTGGATATATCCTCAAGGTTTCTGTAAAAAAAAAATAAAAATAAAAAAAAATAATGTGAGGGAATTGCCTTGCAAATTGGTGGACTGACTCTTTGTAGCAGAAATAATTGATGAAATGCACTTCTAAAGGAAAACACCCACAAATTTACAGGTGTTTATTCCTGTGAGGTTAAGCCGGAATTGCAGGGACTTGAATGTGTGAACAGTTGTGTGGCCATTTCACTGAGCATGCTTTTGACATTTCTTCTACTCATAAACTGGACTTTTTTCCCTTGCTTCTTAATCATATGCACCCTGTCCTTAGAGAGGAGATAAGTATAAAAGAAGTTGATGCAGTAGCTTCAGGGCCCTTCAATATATGCCCTTGATGTAGTGTGCTATGGGAGGGTGCTTTTGTTTGGAGTGTGGTTTGGCTTTGCTAAAGTATATGAAAGCAAAGCACCTTGAATCTGAAAATCACTAGCGAGAGAGAAGAATGGACAGAGCTGCTCCTACAGGTACTCAAACATCTAAAAAGTTTACGTTGATGATATTGTTCTTGTTGCATCTGCTGTTATCGGGCACTGACTTTGATTACTTATTTATTATTTATGCAAAATGAAAGAACCAAAAGCTGTAAGCCAAGTAGAATTTATCCTTCCTGGAGAAAATTGTACAAAAGATTCAAAACCAAATTTATTCGTTTGGAGATGCCATGACACATTGCTCTTAAAAGACGGGGGTAATACATTTTGAAGAAAACAGGTCCTCAGGTATTTGTATATGACATGACCTTTACACCACTTCATTCACTCGTGCACCCATCAATCAAGACTACTACTCATCCAGGTACAGAGTCAGTCCTTGTCTAAAGTCAAGGATGTGTGTACTGGAGTAGAGTGCTAAGTACTGACCAAGAGAGATTTCAACTGACCTTGTATACAGGCATCAAGGAATTTTGCCTCCATCACTCCATGGTAGGTTAGTTCCCCCTCTTGCCTCACCAACTCTTGGAGCTCCTTACGAAGGCGTTCTTGCTCCTTTGGGTTCTTTGCCAACAGGTGTGAGGCAAAAGCAAGGGTGGAGGCTGTGGCGTCATAACCGACTATTAGGAACATTGTGCACTGTGCCACTATCGTCCTGTCAGCCAGCACTGGAATAATAGATTAGGTGGACTGAGATCAGGTTAGCTATGTTGAGTTGAGAGTTGGGTAGACTGTAAAAGGGTAGTCAATAAATAGTCTAGTGGCTTAGGTTAAAAATATTGTGTACTGAGGTACGATCATCCTGTTGGCCAGCACTGGAGTAAAAATTTAAATGGATTGAGGCCAGGTTAGGATAGCATATGACTGATGAAACATAGTTGGGTGACCTAGGAAAGAGGCACCATGCTCTCTAGCCTTACTGGCCCAACAATGAAGTAAAAAATAATGTGTGTGGACACCAGATTAAGTTGGCATATAAAAGAAGTGAAGGAGCACTGTGGTGTGGATGTGGATGTGATAGAGAGTGTTAGCAGAAATACACTGAGGTGGTTTGGCCATGTGGAGGGGATGGAGAGTGAGAGAATAGTAACGAGGGGAGTGTATGTGAGTGAGGTGGAGGGAGGGAGGGAGAGGCCAGGGATGAGATGGAGGGATGTAGTGGAGAGAAGGGTGTGTGAGCTGGGGGAGGGGGGGAAGGCAGTGAAATGGCAGGGGACAAGGTGACATGGAGGCGATTTATTTGTGGCCATCCCTTACAGGATTAAGTCGTCTGGCAATAGATAGATAAATAGATGATAGTTTACTGTAGATGAATGAAAGATAAGGTTTTGAAGTTTGCCTCTTAGGATTTCTCATATTTGAATTAAAATTTTGGTGGCTGTTAGTCAGAATAACATATCTAAGTGCATCAAGAACAGCAAAAAGATTAAACTTTACGCAGTAAGATCTAAAGCTAGATGCTGTTGTGGCCCAAGGCTCATCTTGTCAGAAACCCATTAATTAGACTGCAAGCTGAAGTTGCCCTTACAGTCCACATGCCTCCTCTCAGGGGGTAGGGAGGAAAGGGGATTAATCTCCAAGCTAGCTCTTATCAGATCATATAGCCTTGCTAGGGTTACAGGAGAGTGCTACCCCTCCCAGCACAGCAGCCACCGGGCGGGGCGCGAACTCGCAACCTCACGATTACGAGCCCGACACCCTACCACTGAGCTACCGCGCTCCCCGAGGGGTAGGGAAGAAGCTGAGAGACATTCGCATTTGTTATGACAGTGCTACTGCATGAAGACGTCGCTCTCCGGCACAAAGAAATGACTATAATCAAATAAGACCAAGAAGAGACAGACCATGCTTGGCTGATGTAGTGCTGTTGGAGCCACCATCCTCAGCTCGGGCCTCCAACATCAGGTCTAAGAAATCTCCTCTCTGCTGGCCTGCCTCACGGGACGCGATGGTCATTTTCACAACGTCACTGAAGAACTTAACTTCTGGTGCATCTACTTTAAAACCAAGGGCATAGTAAAGATTTGGGAAGAAGATCATGAAAATGAACCTCATAAACTTCAATGGTGTCATGGAGAAAAATGTTTCAGCCTTTTGAGTAAACTCTGGCTTTTCTTTCTCGAGGGAGTTGCTTTCTATACCAAAGGCGCATGAGGCAATTGTGTCCATGGTAAACCTGCCAAACTTGTCCTTCATATCAATGGCTGGATTCTTTGCTGCATCTCTAAGACAGGAGGAAATAAGTGTGTCACCATTTTTACACACAAGTGGGAACATGCTCTTCATCTTGCCTGAAGAGAAGGTTGGGGACATGATGGAGCGCAGGACCTTCCATTTATCGCCTGTCTTGTTAGTCAACATCTCCGTCAGCAAACTATCCTTTTGGTCTCCAAAGGTCCGTCTGTCTACAAAGTGATCAAAGTCCTTAACTAGAACTTCTCGCAGAATATCCGGATCGCCAATAAGCAGTGCTGGTCGAAAACCTTCATACCTCCCACAAAACTTCGATCCTCCGTGATACTTGTATATCTGTAACAATACATGATTTTCTCATAACAAAACCTCCTGACCTTGTGTATTTATTTTTATTGTCATTCTGTAGCATCATATTTTCAACTTTAAAAAAAAATGTCCTGGTGACCATGTTAATATTAAATATCAGGTGAATGCACTAATAAAAAAAAAAACAAAAAAAACAACAGTCTTAGGTGACTCACTTTATCAGTACTTTCCCACAATGGCCTCACGAAACCTTCATGCAAGTTGCCAATAAGTGGTAGATGAGGTGCTGTTGGAATGCCCTTTGAGGCCCAGTAGTTATGACGGTGCTTGGAATACCACAGAAGCGCCAGCACCACAGCCACCACAGCTAGCCAGATCTCCACCAACATCCTTGCTTATTCTGCCTGGTGGAAAAAGAGGGTATCAACACACACACACACACACACACACACACACACACACACACACACACACACATTAGACCATCATGAGGCATGGATAAACAGAGGATAAACAGATGCTCAGGATAATGCCTGTTGGCTAGGTGGTCATTAAGACACACTTAATTTTTCCCGAAATCCCTGTCTTCCCCAGACTGTCAGACTCAGTCAAATATGCAGTCCAGATCCCTACTTCAGTGCTGGGTACGAGCTACGAACAGTCCTAGAAAAGGAAGACCCTGACCAACGATCTCATAATTTTCTGGCCTGCATGTTTAGGAAGAAGGCTTATGTTTATGTCTGTCTAGTGCACGTAGATACAGAAGACAGACAAATTTTTACCGTCACAGTCTACCTTTAGAATGACACGCAACAGTCATATTTACAACCAAGTCCCCAGTTTTATTTCTAGGTGAACAGGTACTATTCCGGCAAAGAATCCCTTCCCACCTTGCTATCTCAAACCTGTAGGCTATGGCACCGTCACTTACGATCTCGTAACATTGCAGGCAGTATCGGATACAGTCATGGAACGAGAGCAACTTTGCTGTCTTTACAGATTAGAGATATCGGGGTGGGAAGGAATACCTGGCCGTAGCAGTAGCCTACATATGGGAAACAAAATTTTTCTAAAAATGTGACCGTCCTGGGAATCATATTCAAGTTTGCCCAGTTGTGAGCGAGACGGGCCCAGGTGTACTGCGGCCCTACGCCCCTCTTCCCCTCAACATGGCCAACGACAGGTGAACAGTCCCGGCAGACTATACCGCAGCCAGGCCAACCCTCGCCAGGATCGGGGTGGGACTTGTCCACAGTCATTCGCCAGCAGCACCGTGGTACCGGCCACTGTACGTACCGGGGATGAGTCGGCCGCTGTACACCCTTCAGCTGTTGCCCTCTGCAGCACCGCGGTATCAGCCACTGGACGTTCTGGGGAAGAGTTGGTCACTGTACGCTCTTCAGCTGCAGCCATTCCTGGGACCAGTCCCGCGGTGGCGGCCACTGTACACCCTGGGTTGGACGTGACGGCCACTGCACGCACGTCGGCTGGTAGGCCAGGCAAAGGCAGAACCGCGACATCGGCCACTGTACATGTCGGGGAAGGGTCGGCCACTGTACGCCCTTCAGCTGTTGTCCATAGAGCCTGTGGAACCGCGGCGACGGCCACTCTACGCATCGGGGAAGGGACTGCCGCCGTACGCCCTTCAACCACAGTCTCTGGGACTACTCCTTCAGAGGAAGTCTCTGGATTGGCCCACTTTACATCCAGAGGTCGAGCAGGACACCTCTCTCCCTCTCCTCACAGGTACAGCCACCCAGAGGAGTTGCCGTTCGAGGAGTGGTGGCGAGGATCTATCCCGGGAAAGGGGATCCACGTCCTACAGGTCGCCCATGGACGACACTTGGTGTTGACGGACGCCACCCGGAAGGGACGCCGCAGGCAGCTCCTGATGGCGGTCCGGCCTAGTGGTGACCGCAACCCCCAGCCAACCAGAGACATCTCCAGGACCCCGGGGCGACACCTCTCGAGCCTCAGATGACCCTCCGCCAGGAGCAGGCGATGATAGGCGCGTCTGTTGGCCCTGTTCGGCCCCAGTCCCGAGGGCCATCTCCCAGGTCGAGGCCCCACCAGGAAGGGGCCTACCTGTACACCAGTCAGCAGCCACGCCCGGACGACCTCATCCCCCTGCAGTAGTTCCGTGCCCCCTGCTTGAGGGCACGCCCGACAACCTGCCTCCCACGTCCGGGCGCCACTTATGATAAGCCCAGGTTCCAGCAGCTCAAGAAGCCCGACAGTGTAATACCAGTGCCACCATTGTGAAACAGGGACCGACAGTGTCTGTGTTACATGTCTTATCCACATTTATGGTACAGTGAGAACTGACATTGTCCATACTCAACATAGCGGCACCTCTAATGTACAGTGAGAACTGGCTAAGTCTATAACTAACGCGTAATACACTAAGACTGTATGGTAAAGACTATTCAGACTGTATCCACAACTAATGTGTATCGTTAGTGAATAGTGATGACAGTGACCACACTTGTATGTACTGTGTGCAGTAATTGTTGTGTACCAAGCCTGACATTGTCCATATAACCAATACTGTATATATTTGCTGTGTACTGTAAGGAAGTCAGAATTAAGGCAATATATATGTAAAGTTGGTATGCCGAGTTTTTATGCCCTGTTCCTCTTGTTGTGTGTTCTGGTTCCTGTCTGGAAAGAGGACCCCGCTCAGTAGCTAGTGTTCTCAGGATGAGAAGTCGACCTAAGAACGCTAGCATAACAGAAAGGATGTAGAGCCATAGCATTGCCTAATTCTGCCAGTGAAGTACGGGAATTGGAGCTGCAATATAACAAGTCTCCACCAAATTAATGTGAACGAGCTATAGGCCTACACTAGACCAATTTATTGCTCAGTATAAATGTTTTTACGAGTCGCCATTGTTCCGTCTAGCAAGTTTTTTTTTTTTTTTAAAGTTCTGTAGGCCTACCAGATTTTAGCGTATTTCTTAGCGATTTTTTTTTTTTTTTTTTTTAAGGCAAAATTTCTAACACCATGTTGCTGAAGAGGGGTGCCTACGCACGATGGCCCCAGTCCGGACAGTTCCGCTGTACGGTTGTACAAACACTCTCTCAGCTCCCTCCTTATCCCTTGAAAGGGGAATGTTGAACTACAGGAGAGGGACGTCATCAGCATGCAGTCTACAGGTCTCACGTTCAGATGAACCTGGGGTTAAAACTACTGCGCTTGCTTTAGGACCTTTTGAGGGTAAATTAAACAGCCTCTGAATCTGGAGAAAAATTCCCCAAGTCTTGCAAAATCTCATTCCGATCTAGGATGTACATTAAAGCACAATTTGGCTCCAGACTGGGTAAAGATGTGATGGATTTAAGTGTACGTTTGTTTGTAAATCCTGGCGAGAGAGAGAGAGAGAGAGAGGATAAAAAGTAGGGACGTGTGGCAGACAACACTCTCGAAGGATACACTCACGATGACTGGTGATATTGGGTCCTGGGTCCTTATTCAAAACGGTCGTGTTCTCGCTAGCTTTCTTTCTTTAGCAATATCTTTTCACTGTTTCCTTTTTTAAGTTGTTTTCTGTAGTTTCTAATTCTTAGTTATATCCATAAAGATTCCATAAATAACTTGAATGAGAATACCATTGTCAATGTAGTGATTTAGTTTGCATACTACATCTTCATGTTCTCCTCTATAGTATCTAAATTTTGGCGACACTGTTAAAGACTGCATAAATAACATAAGAGAATAGCCTACTGGTATCAATGTTCCATATGCAGAAATAAGTTGGTAAGGACGATGTGCTAGGGAGATATTTATCCGTCGAGAATATGAGTAAATGACATACGAGGGTTTCTTGCACCTTTTCCTTAGGTATTTATGTTGCTTACAAGGTTGCAATCGGGATTTATTATGGGGAAACCTGAATTTTGGAGATCATATTCTTTAGTTAACATCTGCTTGGAAAGTATTATATTGGTACCCTTCTCAAGATCAAAAAATGTTTATAGTATTATATAGTAAATGAAACAACTCAGGAAATAATAATTAATACTGAATGAATAGACAAAAATATACGAGTAAATAGCTGACTAAATTACTGTATTCTCTTTCATTTTATTTCCTGACAAGGGGAGGATGCCCCTCTGTCCCCACCAATGGTTGCTTATGATTGGATATTAATAACATATTAGACAATTTGAAAATGTAAAAAGAATAAGTCGCTAAGAAAGAGGTACTAGGAAATCTCCAATATCCAACGAAACCTATATGGCGCCGATATAACCGACCAGTGGAACCGAACGGTTATATCCGTGCCATCACGTGAAGGCGTCCCTCTCCAGCACTGTTTGCTGGGTGCTTGTGATAAACAGAACTATACACAAGCAGTCTTCTACAGGACTTACCTTAGAAGAGTTTATAAATACAGACCCAAGGTTCATGTCACGATGACTAGTGGTTTTGCTGTGTAGCGTCATGTTACGTGGGCGTAGGAGGCCACTATAGTCGGTTTACTTTTATCTAACGGAGTTGGCCCACTCACACAACTTGAATACTAATTTCTGGTTAAATGAAATTCTCTAAGCCTTTGTTATGAGGTAGGTATGAGTCTCATGAGTACTAATCACACCGGCCCTCCAGTATGACGACACCTTATCATCAGCTGAGCTGAAAGGAGGTTAGGGATTTTTGTCAAGTAAGAGCAAATACACACTTGCAACTTTTCCTTCCCAGTGTTTCTACTATGTTAATGTTAGCCCTTTTTAGGATCTGTGACTCAAGGCTGTCTCACAACAAAAGCCACACGAGCCACGCTGCGTGTGTCTACTGCATATTGTTGAACTGCGACTGAGCGTATTTGATAATGTAATTCACACCAGAAGCTATGTTACCTACGCCACCATAGCTTCGGTGCTAATACCACACTGAATAAATGCGGGGGCCGTTTCATTCAGAACTGGTGTGATGGTAATAGAGCCTAAGCTCTAAGGGATGATCAATAAAGCCTGCTGTAGAAAAAGAAAAAAGTTTCCTCCCCCCCCCCATCTTGTTCTTTTAAACAATAGATCACTTCTAACCCTTAGCAGGATGGTCAGATTCCCGTAAACATAATCACAGCACTAAATTATCCAGCATCCGTCTGCACCACGAATCTGTTTCTGTCTGTCTGACTGTCATTTTGTTTATATCTGCCTGTTTATCTGTGTATCTATCTATGTTTGTCTGTGCCTGTCAGTTTATTTGTGTGTCTTTCTGCAGCACGACTGTTTGTCTATCTTTCTGTTTAGCCAGAAGCCTCAGTCCTGGAGGGGGTGGTTATGAACAAGTTGCCACCGTCTTACCCTGTCCTCCGCCATCAAGCTGCCCCTCTTACAGCTCTCACCCCCCTCGCTCACATACCCCAACACCATGAAGAGGATGTTAGTTATAGCACTAGCTGTTACCGTTTTTCTGTACACTTAACACTCAAAGGCGTTATCAGTCACTCTCAGATAAATAGAACCATCTTACGTTAGCTGGAATAATACCGTATATTAAAGTTATCCCGACCATGAGAGGGTTAACTAGGAGATTTTCGTCCATTTACATCATATTTCCCGTAACTAAGTGGCAGACGAAGACAACACTGTGGTTCTACATCGTTTTCACAGCACTTCATCGTGACTGCACCATATTCCTGTGATAATTTCATGTTACAGTCCAGCGTGCGAGACGAAGAGACGACTGTTTTAAACCCAGGTAAACTGGGTAGAATAAGAGAGTACTACGACTCTTTTTTTTCATATCACTTCTTCGTGACTAACACCATATTCTAGTGTTATAATCTCTGTTATAACTTGGTATTCGTTAACGGGAAGATGACAGTTTCAGGCATTAGTTGAAACAAAATATTACAGCTGTATTGGCCAGCAGGGAGTTAGAAGGAGCAAACTATTATGGCCATTGTCTAACCGCAATCAAATATCACCAAAATACGCACCGTAATCTCTTGGCAGAAGTGAGGCTGGAAGAGGGCTTAGGTATGAGGCAGGTATGAGGAGTGAGAGAGAGGCAGAGGAGTTTCGAGGGTGAGGTAGGGCAAGACTTGGAGGGAGTGAGGCGCGGGGGACAGTGCACGGCCTGTCTGGCTCTGTGGAGGCATGCATGAGAGACAATGAATGTGACCTTGATATCAAGTGCTTTAGGGGGTAGGTGGGAGTGAAGTCGGAGAGATGGTGGTTGTGCTGATAATGGTGCTGGTGGTGGATGAGGGCGATTAGGTAATAACGCTGTGTCTAGGGTGACTTGATGGAACGTTAATGTTGACCCAACATTTGGAGGACGCTCTGAGTGGTGGGTTTGGACCCCACCAACTGCCACTGAATTTGTGAGGCAAGACGCTCACATGCTAACGCATATCCGCATCAATCAAATAACCAAACCTACACCATACCACTGCCGATATCAAGTGTCTTCTTTTTCACCGCCTGCTTTGTATGTGTCCTACCCACATATGACTTACATACATTCATACATATATCACTTCTTAAAGTATGATTAGTATGTGTACATTTATATGAATGCCTACATACCTGTAGGCTACGGACATACATATACTGCAGGCTTCTCTTATTTATAGTATATTTACTGTATATTCAAGTTACCGGCTTTGTCTTAAATGCTGTAAATACTTAGACATGCATATTAATTTTATTACATTCCATTTAACCTTGGCCTTTCCTGTGTTACGTACCTACATACATACATACCTCTACATACTAGCATACGTACATAGATTTATATGATATTTTTTATCAGTTTAATTTCCAGACCCTTCTCTGACTGACCACTTCGTATCACTTACCCATAGTTACATAAGTAGCGAGGGTGGAGGAGGAAGGGAAGGGAGAGGTGAAGAGGAAGTGAAGGGAGAGGAGGGGAGGGGTGGAAAGAAGATAAAGTGAGGGAATAGGTTTGGAGGGGAAGGTTTAATGACGAAGTGAGGGGAAAGGGTGGGAGAAGAAGGATGGAGGGGGTGGAGGGAAGGGAAGGGGAGAGGAGGAGGCGGGGAGAGAAATCAGGGCAAGGGAAGGGGAGAGGAGGCGATAGGAAGCAGGTAGGGGAACAGGAGGAGGGGGATGGAGGGGAAGGGAAGTGAGGGGAAGAGAGGGAATGAAAAGGAGATGAGGGGAGAGAAGGGAAGTTGAGAAGGAGGGAAAGGGAAGAGTGGGGATGATAATGATGAAGGGTGAGGATGGAGGAAGTGAGGTTTAAGCCCTTCAAGTAGAGGACGTGTTTGTATTTCTTTCTTGCAACAGCCACACGATTTTGTTCAGATTAGCAGCGACTCTTTCGAACACGAGAGGTTGGATACAGAATTCATAAACCCTTTCCCCACGATGATGTCTCATCAAGTACATTACCTTTGAGTGTAAGGCTGCGAGCTGCTAACCCCTTCATTCCTATAAGAGGTATTTTTTCCCCCACTTATTCTTGCTATTTCCAGGCGATTTTATTCAGCGCAGACGAGACATCTAAATGGAGGGGTTATAGTTGCTGCACGCGTCATTAACTCCTTCAGTGCGAGAGGTGTTTCCTGAGCTGAATAAAATCGTCTGGGTGAAGTAGAAATTAAATTAGACGTCAGCGAACTGACGTGATTTTTTTTTTTTTCTATACTGACTTTAGCAGTGGAATGAAGAGTCATCACTAGTGTTACAAGTCCATCGGGTGCTGGAGAGGAACGCCTTCACGTGGTAGCACCGATATGACTGGGCAGTGCAGCTGCCCGGTTTCACGAGACCCTTCAGTTCTCTGCCAGTCCCCTTGAAAGGAGAGTGGTGGATTGCAGATCGATAACCATTTCAGCTTGCAGTCCACCTGGTTCATGTTCACATGAGCCAGGGACTTTACTAGCGTACTTCTCGGGCTACTAGAAGGCTTTCCTTCTGCTGAACAAACTTAGCTACTGTTAGGCTAAGTTGGTGCTGTTCTAACCCTGTCTGTCTTGCCGAGCATACCCATTGACCAAAAGCATCCAGACGCCTTCTTGTGGCAAACAGCTCTTGGCGAGGGTCGGATCAGGGTCCTTCCACATTTATAGGTGCAGGGAAAAAGGAGGAGATACAGGAGATGTGTATGAGAAGTAGTCTCAGCCCAGACTTGGACTACATGCTATATGTGGTTGAGTTCCCCGACTGGGAGTGTTTGTTGGTCTAAGTATTATTTTCAGGAGTAATAGAGAAAGGGTCGCTCGAGATTGTAAGCGAAGCCATTAACAGCTATGCTCGTTTTACTATAACCTGGCCTCAGATTCACATCTCTTCGTTTTGAATGCACTGTTGTAGGAAGAGATTAACACCAGACCATAAGCGCAGTTGTAGGAAGAGATTAACACCAGACCATAATCCTGGTCACGAAATGTGCTATGGAAAGGACGTTGACCCGTAGTGCTACTTTTTTTCTGCCACTAAGTTACGGGAGATAAGTTGCACAAGGATGAAAATCTGGGCCAAGTTAAGGTGAAGAGAGTACGGTATAGTATTTCTCTCAGTTCAACAAAATTACCTGGTGTTAACAGGAATGAACTAGAAAGCACATACCTCCGCCAATGCCTGATCCGGATCCGCCCCCAAATTTAATCAATTCTTTCTTGCCCCATGGCCCACCCTTCCACAATATTTCATTGAAATTCATTGAGAACTTTTGGAGATATCGTGTTGACAAACAAACAAACAGTTGAATTCGGCACATAAGCTCCTCCAACTTCGTTGACGGAAGTAACGACTCATTCTCACCAACAGGAGCAAAAACGGGTTAAGAAAGACAGACGATATTTTCTTTGGTACTCTTTATTACAGAACTGAGTAGATATTTTTTCCCTCTCATAAATACAGTGCTTTATACCAGAGGCTGTACTAAAGTTCGTTTCTCCTCATTGTCATTCCTTTCTCCTTGGTCAACCCTTCAGTCCAATGATGTGTGTTTAGTGCTGTCTCCAGGCGGTTTCATTTAGCTGGGGATATTCATTCCGATTTTTTAAAAAGACGGGTTTGATAAAGCCTGCATTAACCTCTCCAGAACGAGAAATCTCCCCATAACCTTCATTAACCTGTTGAGATACTCATCGAAAGGGGTTTGGTATAGCTTTCAATAACCTTCCAAAACAATAACTCTCCCCGTACGTGAATAAAGTCCGTTGTGGGTAGCTAGACTAAACTAAAAACATGTTACGTCTTCAGACTGAGCGGTGTGAGAACCAGTTTGGTACCCTTCTTGGGCCGCAGCATGAAGGAGTGTGTGTCGAAGGTAATTTCTTCATGTCCCTCAGCCACTCCTAACTCAGCTGCCATCACCAGTTTAGCCAGGGCGATCTTGACTTCCATCAGGGCGAACCGCATTGCTGCAAGGAAAGATTGCTTTGTTATTGAACAAGTAATACAGTATTTGTGGGAGTTTCATGGCCCTTCAGTTAAAGTGCTTCAAGCAACTCCCTTCAGTTAGTGCCGTCCAGTTAGTGCCCTTCGGTTAATGATCCTTGGTGTGGTGTGATGCGGTATGACTTGGCTCAAGTCGCTAAAATCTAAGGGAATGAGAGGCAAATGACGGGGTTGCTCTTAGAGATGAAAAACTGTAACCGTCGATCCCATATTACCCCCTTTAGAGCACAGCGGCCAGAGCCTAGGTTATCGTAGGCCAGAATATCGACCTACGCCCATAGTAGCGTTGTTCTGTACTTTAAAAGAAATGGTGACCCCTGAGATTCGAGCCATAGCAAGCCACAGCCCTGTCCAAACCGAGAACTTTGCCACTAGACCACCAGGCGTCTCGTCATGATGCTACGGCCGTTAAACCAAAGTGGGTGCGTGAAGGTTCAAGCAAGCTCCTGATTTTTGTTACCGTAGTCATTTATGAATAACCCCTGATTGTTAGATGTGGTCAGTCTGCGTCTCGCCCAACGCAATATAGTCAGCAGCAATACAGGAATATTAGACTTGTTCCATCATCATCACATGCCACAGACATTATCGTCAAAAATTAGGGACTTGTCCAAACTTTCGCCCTGAATTCATAAATTTTCTTTAACCTACGTCGCAATTGTTTATGCCTTTTAACTCATTTTTAAAATATGTTTTTTCTCCCTCTGTTCATCGTCCGTTAAAAAAAAAAAAAAAAAAAAAAAACAGGCACAACAAAATTAGAATGAATAAAGTAAAGAAATATAAGATAAGAACAAAACTATTTCTGAAAATTGATAAGGAGACTTGTTCAACATAGAAGTTGGCTAATATTCTTAATGAAAAAAACAAAACAAAACAAAAGAAAACAACTTAGTAAGCAGATTTTGTCCAAGAGTCTCAGCAGTATATGGTATGTAGGTATTACCAGTATGGTCCCAGGGTCCAGTTTTAAAACACATACGTGTGAAGTTCTTGACGCTGACCATTTGTTCCGGAAGATGATGTGAGGGTTGGGTTTAGAGTAGTTTGTTAGGTCTGGTATCAGAAATCAAAGATCACATGGCACCACATCAATGCAATGCCGAGGACCCGTTCCAAATGGAATGTGAGTTAAGTTCCCGATGTTAGCCATGTTTGCCAGTAGGTGTGGTTAGGTTAAGTTAGACTGGATTAGGTTAGGCTGAGTTAGGTTGGACTGTGTTTGGTTAGGTTAGGCTGAGTTAGGTTAGTTATCAGTGCACACAGAACATACGGGAACTTACTTATGCAGTTCTTGGGTCCAGTTCCAAAGGGCGAGTGTGTGAAGGGCTTGATCTTAGCTTTGTTGGTGGATCAAGTTAGGGTAAGTTTAGCTTTAGGTCAGATTAGATTAACGTAGGATAGGTTGGATAATGGATGAAGAGAAACATATGGAACCTTACCAAGGCAGTTTCTGGGTCCCATCCCAAAGGGCATGTGTGTGAAGTGCGTTATGTTAGCTTTGTTCTCGGGCATGAAGCGATCTGGTTGGAATTTCTCTGGCTCGGGCCAGTAGCGGGGGTCACGGTGCAGACTCCAGAAGGGGATCTGTACGACATCCCCCGGCCTCAGTGTCACCTCTGTCCCGGGTATCCTAGGCAAATAAAATCGTCTGACATTAGAAGGAACAGAATACATTAGGCCCTCTATATCCGTGGTACTTATTCACGGACTGCTACTGTGCTAAAGTTGTGCCGATCATGAGAGGGTTAGTAGTATCAGTAGTCACACTCAATGTCAGCGCTTATGCACTCTTAACTGAATAAATCCGTCTGGCATTAAATGGAATGGAATACTATACAGTATTTAGCGAAACATGAGTAGTGATGGCGGCACTATGAACTCTCAGCCGGGAACATTCATTTACCGTTGCAGCTGAATGCCAGACAATAATATAAGGGGTTTATCCCAACTGTTGGGCTGCACGGGAGAGGCAGCTCCCCTGACACTCAGGTGCTTAAAAGCTCCTATCTCTGCAAAACACACATCCAATAGTACGAGTATGATCTGAGAAACCTATTTCGTCACACGAAAGCTAAATACCTTTTTTTTCTTTCTTTCTTTAAGATAATAACAGGAGTAACATTAAAGCCTAGAGATGAGGAATTAGATCAGGCCATCCCTTAGAGTCACTTCAGCTCGTGACACGCTGTGTTCGGTAACTGATTATTGCCATTATACTTTTTGACGGTTTTGAATGATTTTCATCTGTGTTAAGGATATTATTCTCAGTGCTTGTAGCCTTTCAACTAACAAGTCGCATTTTCTGCTACCATATTGATTACCACAGTCACTGGGCCGGCGATGCTTTTCCGTGAACTTTTCAGACCGCTCACAGCTGTGGGGTGGTAAAAAAGGCAAGATAGAGGCATCATTTGTCAACAGGCGGTGGCCAAGGATTAATGACTATCGAGCTGACAAGGTTCACGGAAGCAGATAATTAATTTCTGCCAGTTTCCTACCTTCCTTGGAATACATGCGACATCAAATTTACATCCAGGTTAGCATTTTTAGCTATGTCTGCCAGTACGATAATTCTAAGGTTCGAATCGTGGTGCAGGAAGCTGATGCCACTCGAATCAGGTATCTAACTACCGTAGTAGGTAAAATGAGTTCCTAAGGTAACACTTATGGGAGGTATCTCTGGTAACCTGGATGATGCAGTGGCCTTTTATCACAGGAAAGTTGATGAACAGCCACAGGGTCAAAGGTCTAACTTGTGAAGATGAGAACACCCACGGTGGCTATGGGTCCCATGGCGTTTGCTCTCATCATTACCTTTATCACGATTTATCCTGACAGGTGAACAGGGACAAGGAAAAAAATATTCAGTAGTCTAACTGTTCCTATAGTCGAACTTGAGGGCATCCAGTTGCGAGATGAATTTCCTACCACTACACAAGTATTTAGTTCTTCTACCTTAACTTGGCCCAGATTTTCGTCTTCTCGTGTACTCAGCTGCAGAAGAAGGCAATGCTGTGGCTTTACATCCTTTTCCTAGCACTTTTTCGTGATTAGCACCATATTCTAGTGATAAGCTGTTGTTACTGCTTAACATTTACGATAGACATATTGTAGTTTTAGACCAAGTTGAAGTAAAAATAGTAAATCTTCCATAATGGACCTATGATCTGTCTCGTAAGACGAATGAGGCATTGGAAGATTCTGCTTTCTTAGTTTAAAGTGAGAAACGTCCTTAAGATGAGTCTAAAGGATGATGACATTCCATCTAACTTACTTGTATGGCTTAGTGCATACTCGTTCCCCCATAACTCCCGGCGGGCATAACCTCAGAGTTTCTGTGAATATATATGAGAAATGGAAAGCTAATGAAGTGCAGTGGAGATACCATTCCACCCAGTCTCTAATTAGCAGAGCATACACATGAACACCTTTGGGTACCTGTTTTTTTTTATTTATTTACTTATTTTTTGTGTATAATGCCACGCAAACTATAGCACAGTTATAATATTAACTTATCTTGAATTGGAACTTTGACACTATGGAGAGGCATTTTTATTTGGAAGTGGTTCTGCCGATAACATTCATAATCCAGCCATACTAACTACCTAACTCCAAGTAAAGCGTTATCGAGGAGTATATATACTGTATAACTGACTACGTGAAATACTGATTATGGACAAGTGTACTAAAATAAAGGACATAATTATTACATTTCATTTAGCAAGAAAAATTAATAACATGTGAATATTAATTTATATGAGTAAAGATTAACTTCAGTAATACAAAATGATCGTCAGTAAAATATATATACAAAATAAATAATAATTACTAAAGCAGGACTCAATGTTTAACAACTTTAAGTAATCTGTTGTTGTATTAAAAAACATATTGTAATTATCTCTGCCTTGGCAAAGCAGTCAAATGGGCAAAGAACAATGAACATAGCAATTTTTGTACAAAGTGGATCGAAATATCTAGCATACTGGGGGACATAGTGCTAATCACCTCAGGAGATATTCCTAAAATCCCCCCCAAAAGTCAGACTGGATCTTCAAACAGCACAGGGTATCAGGCTGGACAACTTTGCTACTTATGGGGTGTCAGATTATCTCCCTAATGGTGTTTGGGTGCTGGACACCTATAAAAGTGTGGTACTGATTCACCCACGGTTCTCAGTGTAAAGATATCAACTGACCTTGTACACAAGCGTCAAGTAGTTTGGCCTCCATCACGCCTTGGTACGTCAGCTCCCCCTCATGCTTCACCAACTCCTGCAGCTCCTCACGAAGGCGTTGCTGCTCCTTTGGGTTTAGGGCCAGCTGGTGTGAGGCAAAGGCGAGGGTGGAGGCAGAGGTATCATAGCCAGCGATGAGGAACATTACACTCTGTGCCACTACAGTTTTATCACTCAACACTGAAGTGTTTTAGGATGAAGGAAGGCTCTGGTTAGATAGATTCACGATGGGTGGATGGGTTTGCTAAAATTATTCCTTGAGCCTTACCGACTTCCAACCCTCTCATCCTCACACACTCATTCACCATATCTGTCCACCTTCTCCTTGGCCTACCTCTCCTCCTCCCTCCTTCACATCGCTCAGATATACCTTTTTCACCACTCTATTGTTACCCATTCTCTCCACATGACCATACCATCTCAGTACATTCTCTTCGATTTGGTGTCCACAGACTTCCTCACTCCACATCTTTCACGAATCACATTATTTCGTATCCTATCCGCTCTCTGTACTCCACATACATTCCTTAGCAGTCCCATCTCCACTGCTCTCACTCTTGACTTTTCATTTTCATGCTACACCGTAGTCTCACATCCATATGTTAAAGTTGGCACTAACACTCCTTCATGTAAGCTACTTACAGCTACAACACTCAAGCTTCTGTTTCTTATCAAGGCCTTCATTGCATCAGCTACTTTCCTTCCTTGTGGCATTCTGCTTTCCACTTCTTTTGAACATTTTCCTCTCCTTTCTATCACCGTACCCAGGTATTTGAAATGTCTCACCAATTCCAGACTCTCTCCATTCACTGTAACATCGCACTGGGAGTCACCTTCTCTCTCAGTAACCATCACTTTACTCTTTTCTACATTTACTCTCAAGGCACTATGCTTACAGACATCACCAAAACTCTGCACTAGTCTACCAATTTCTTGTCCGGTATTTGCAAGTTGTACTGCATCATCAGTATACAACAAATCTGAGATATTCCACCCATCACCATTCACCACCAACGCCATCCCTCTCTCCATTACTCGTGTTTTTACTTCTCTCATCTATATTTATACTGAACAACCATAGGGACATCACACAACCTTGTCGCACGCCCACATTGATCGTGAGCCATTCACTTAGATCCCCATTAACCCTGACACATGCTTCACAACCATTACAAAAACTCTTGACGGTATCTAGCAGCTTACCATCTACACCGTACATGTGCAAAACCTTCCACAATCCTTTTCTGTCTACTTTGTCATACGCTTTTTCCAGATCCAGGAATGCCATAAACACCTTATGGTCCTTCTCAAAAGCCTTCTCCACTATCTATCTCAATGCAAATATTTGATCCACACATCCTCTCCCACTCCTAAAACCACCCTGTTCAGCACTCACTAGGACTTCTGATATCTCTCTTAATTTCTCTATAATGATTCTTCCATATACCTTCTCTACCACACTCAGTAAACTTATACCACGCTAATTCTTGCACTCACTTCGCTCACCTTTATTTTTGTGCAGGGATACAATCACAGCCTTTTTCCACTCTGCAGGCACAGTTTCACTCATCCATGCCTTTTTACATATCTCCAACAAGCACTTCATTCCGCTCTCTCTACTACACTTGATCATCTCTGCATACACCTCATCGACCCCAGCTGCTTTCCCATTTTTCCGCCGTTTCACAGCGCTCTTCACCTGTGCTAGGGTCACGTTTCCTGGCACTGCATTCCTTCTCTGCCCTCCCCAAAACCAGTCATGTTTACATAGGCATTGCTCTCTCTATTCCCATTCATCAGGTTTTCAAAATATTCTTTCCATCTGGTCCTAACTTCATCCCGATGGGTTAATAATCTATCACCTGTATCTTTCACACCTTCACATTTCTTTCCACCCTCACTTCTACATTTCTGCACCTCTTTCCCGAATAACTTCCTATTTTCAGAGTAGTTTACATTCATTTTTCTTCCTAGATCATCATTTACCTCCATCTTTTGTCCTCTTCACTAATCTGTTTACGTGCTTTTTGCTCTCAATTTATTCAGTTCTTATTTCAACTGAACCCCTGTCCTGTAACACTCTAGCCAACTTCTTCCTCTTTTCCTCTACTGCTCCCTCAACCTCTTCATCTCACCATGCCGCACCTTTCTTCTTTGTTGTCCCTCTTGCCACACCGCACACCGCTTTAGCATTTCTAACTAAGCAATCTCTATATGCATTCCACAGGCTGTTCAGATCCATTTCATTCCAGTTTACTGATTCTAATTCCTTCCCTACTTTGGTCCTATATTCATCTGCCAATTCTTTGATCCTCAGCTTCTCGACTTTCACTCTTTCTCTCTGACTGCTCCTCTCTTTCCTGGTCCACCTCACTCCTCTCAGCTTGATCTTGCATGCCACAATCATATGATCTGACAGATCTCCACATCGTCCTCTCGCGGCCTTCGTATCAGCAGCCATTCCCAGCTTCGACCTCTCTACGAGCACGGAATCAGTCAGGCCCCTCTCAACACGATCCCAGTTCCCTCTATACCATACATATTTATGTGCATCTTTGTGTTTGAAATACAAGTTACAAATGCACAACCTCCTTTATTGACACATAGCCTTCAGTTGCTTCCTATTATCATTTTCTCCTGGTACTCCATTACAACCCATTATGTTATCCTCAGGACCCGTGTCTACTCTTCCATTCATATTGCCCATTACGATAACTTTATAGATCCTGGGCATTTCTCCCACTGTTTCATCCAGCTCATCCAAAAACCTGTCTTTCTCTCTCTCACTCCTGTCCTCACACAGTGCATACGCTACAATTACCGCCACTTTCACCTTCTCATACTTGAACCTGACATACATACACCTCAAGGTGACACATTCGTAATCTCTCATTCCATTCTGCCACACCTCATTCGTCAACAAAGCAACTCCTTCCTTGCATCTTCCTCTCCCATTCATGCCCAATCTTACACATTTCATACCCTCCCACTCCTCCATTTCACACCCTTTCATCTC